>NW_028327173.1:205413063-205713063 GCF_987537825.1 Furipterus horrens | reverse complement strand
GTTTCGTCACACTCTTGGCTCCTCGTCACTCTCCAGACGGCACGTTTCTGGGAACGCTTCCAACTGGTCTCACCATCGCTTAACCCTTCATCCAGAGCCTGCACTTTCCCCTCTTCTAGGCTCAAAGCGCAAAGGAGGCAGCCATCTTGCATTAGAGCTGTCTCTGCAGGGCAGAGGAGGGCCGTGCCCAGCTGCCTGGGATGCGTTCTCTGACCTGGGCTTCCGCCTATCCCCCTCCTCTCTGAGGGGTCCTCTTGCCCATCCAATCATCGGTGGCAGTGATGCCCTTCTCTGGAAAGCCCTCTAATATTTAGTACTTCATCACTTCCTCTGAGAAATATTCTGGGGGACCTGCTCCTTCTGGTGCCAGGCTGACCCTCCATCTACACACGTGAGAGACAACTGGCCTAGCACTGGAGAGGCTGGGAGTTGCCTGAGGATGGCTGGAGCATGGGGACAAGGGAGAGGGTGACAGATGTGGAGGTGGAAAGAACCACAGCAGCCAGGTCACAAAGAGGGAAGTCACAAAAATAACGTGACAGTCATAGTTCTAATGGCTCGTTCTCACACTGGGCTTCCACGTGTCAGGTGTGTGTATTGGCTCAAGTCCCTGCGGTTCTTTCCTCCGGGAAGCGGGCGCTGTCCCGGTCTGCATTACACAGACCGGGGAACGGAGGCTGCCTCCGTCCTGCCCACGTCGAAGCCCAATCTTCCAGCCTCTTGACATGTTTGAGGCCTGTCCCCTTTCCTCTACTGTTCCTTTCCCATACCTTCTCTTTGGGGACGTGAGCCAAAATTGACTTCTGTGGTGTGCCGCCAAAGGCCCTACGCAGCCTGCACAGCTGCGGGGCTGCCATCTGTCCCAATAATTGGATCTTTTTCACTCTGTGGCACCTGAGGCTGCCACACAAGCCTCACACCTATTCAACCTCCGGGTCCCTCTAAACCTCAGCCAGGGACAGATTTTCCCTCTTGCCCTGGGGACATTGGGCAATGTCTGGAGATGTTTTTAGTTGTCAGCATGGTGAGGGAGCATTATTGGCCTCTGGGGGGCATAAGCCGAGAAGGTGCTAAACACCCAACGATGCCCAGGGCAGCTCCCAGCTCTGAATGCAAACAGTATCGGGGTGCGGGGTGGGAGACTGCTGTAAGCCTGGGGTCCAGCTTTGTTCCTGCCTGACTTGAGTCTCATCCCTGATATGGTGGTCCCATTTCTGAACCCCCTCTTTGATTAGACCCATGAGAGCTCTTTCCTGCCTCCACTTAATGTCTGCTGTCCCCCTTGGGGTGTCCCGTAGTTCTCTGTTGGCCCTGACTTCCTGCCCCAGTGGTCACCTGCTCCCTGTCACCGTCGCCACCTGCCGCTGACCATGTGGATACCCTCCCACCAGCTGCGGCGGGCCTGCCCCACCCACCCGGCTTCCCACAGTGCCAGCCTTGCCACATGGGCGTGGCTATGCCCAGGTTTGGCCAACACCAACTGCAGTCCCCATGCTCTGCCAAGACACAAACGAGCCCCTACTAGAACAAGGCTCCTCGCTCCAGGACATGGTGTCCCGCTCAGAACACCACCCTCCCCGCTTCCTGCCGCAGCCCATTCATTTCCCGGGCCGGCAGAGGCCCGGTTCCCTGGAGTTCTGGAGTGGGGGCGAACCCGGCAGCAGAATGAAAAGAGTCGGTGACCCATGCCTAAAAATAAAAATGCTACCCAATTGTGAAGGTCTGACAGAGGGCCCAACGCAGAAAGCAACCCCATGGCAACCGGATAAACACACTGGAAACCTTTCTACGCAGTGGCTTAGGAAGGATCTCAGCGGGGCCTCGAGACGCAGAACGCACAGCGGCCCCACAGCGCTCCGGTGTCTGGGCTTGGTGGGCTGGGCTCTGGACAGGGAGGAAGTCAGTGGGCTCCCCATGCCTGAGCCCATCGCCGAGGGCTTCTGTTGCCCTGGGGTGGACAGCAGCTTTGGAAGTGGATTTCCACTAGAACAGGGGGGCCCTGGAGGGTAAACATGGACACTCCCTTTGGGTCCCCAGTGAAAATAAGCCTCTTCCCTTCAGTCCCCATGGGAAAATCTGGGCACTGGGCCTAACAGACGGAACCCCTTTGTTCCCCCAAATACTTTCCGACTTTCAGTCTTGCTTGCGATCAGTGCCCCAAATGTCCTTTCCGGCCATCTCTGCACAACTCAATCTGGCCCACCCTTCTGGACCCAGTTACTCTGGTATGTTTGGGGTTCTTATCAGAGAAAGACAGAAGAACACGGGGAAGGTGGCATGTGAGGAGGGAGGCAGAGTCCAAGGCTGAGGAATGCCGTGACCCCTGGCAACCCAGCAGCGTGGGGAGGGGCACAGGATGGATTCTCCATCACAGCCCTCGGAGAAACCAGCCCTGCCAGGCCTTGACTTTGGATTTCTGGCGTTCTAAACATTACAAGAATATAGTTCCATTTGTTTGCAGCCACCAAATTCATAGTCACTTGTGACAGTAGCCCTGGCGCAATAAGACAATGGCTTTTTAATTTAATTTTAATATATTTTGTTCTCCCGTATATATCCAAACTATTCTCATTTCAACATAAAAAAAATTGAGATATTTAACTTTTTTCATCCTAAGTGTTTGAAATCTAGTATACATTTTCCACTTACAGCTGGAATAGCCACATTTTTTTTTGTTTTTCTTTTTTAAATCCTCACTGGAGGATATCTTCCCATTGATTTTTTAAAGTATATTTTATTAATTATGTTGTTACAGTATCGCAAATTTTTCCCCTTTGTTCCCCTCTGCCCAGTACCCCACTTCCCTCCAGCAATCCCACCCCCCTTAGTTCATGTCCATGGGCTGTCCATAAAAGTTCTTGGGCTTCACCCTTTCCTATATTATTCTTAACTTCCCCCTGCCTATTTTGTACCAACCGGTTATGCTTCTTAGTCCCTGCACCATTTCCCCATTTCTCCCCCTCCCAGCTGATAACCCTCCAAATGATCCTCATACCTATGATTCTGTTTCTATCCTGGTTTCCTTAGTTGGATTTTGTTTTTATTTTTAGATTCCATTGTTGATAGTTGTGAGTTTGTTGTCATTTTAGTGTTCATAGTTTTGATCTTCTTTTTCTTAAGTAAGTCCCTTTGACATTTCATTTAATAATAGTGTGATGATGATGAGTTCCTTAAGCTTTACCTTATCTAGGAAGCACTTTATCTGCCCTTTCATTCTAAATGATAGCTTTACTGGATAGAGTAATTAAGTCCTTGCTTTTCATCACATTGAATACTGCTTGCCAGTCCCTTCTTGCCTACAAAGTTTCTTTTGAGAAATCAGCTGAAAGTCTTAAAGGCACCCCTTTGTTGGTGGCTCTCTGCTTTTCTCTTGCTGCTTTTAAGATTCTTTCTTTATCTTGAACCTTTGGCATTTAAATTACGATGTGTCTTGGTGTGGTCTTTTTGGGTCTAGCTTGTTTGGGACTCTCTGTGCTTCCTGGAATTCTATGTCTATTTCCTTCACCAAATTTGGGGAGTTTTCCTTCATTATTTTCTCACATAAGTTTTTAATTTCTCGCTCTTCCTCTTCTCCGTCTGGCACCCTTATGGTTCAGATGTTTGCACGTTTAAAGTTGTCCCAGAAGTTCCTAAGCCTCTCCTCATTTTTTTAAATTCTTGTTTCCTCATTTTGTACTGGTTGACTGTTTTTTTCCTTCCTTATGTTCCAAAGCATTGATTTGAACCCTGGTTTCCTTCCCTTCACCATTGGTTTTGTGTGGATTTTCCTTTGTTTCATTTAGCACAGCCTTCACTTCTTCCCTTATGCGTTTGCTGTACTTAAGCATATCTGTCAAGTCTGTGAGCATCTTTATCACCAGTGTTTTGAACTCTGCGTCTGTTAGGTTGGCAATCTCCTCGTTGCTTAGTTCTCCCACTGGAACCTTGATCCGTTCCCCCTTTTGGGCCATACTTTTCTGTCTTCTCAACTTGACAGGCTCCTGTGTTTGTTTGCCTCTGTGTCTTAGGCAGAGCTGTCGATCCTGTGATGTTGTAAGGGGCAGAGCCTTAAGTATTCACCAGTATAGGGCGACCCGTTTCACTGTGTTGTGGCGCTATATATGGGGTAGAGGGGTTCTAGAGGGAACAATGCCACCTGTTCAGCACTCACCCCTTTCCCAGGTACTTCTCCCACTTCCGTATGGGACTGGCTCCTCTCTAGCTGGTGCCCTGGCTGTCGTTCCCAGAGTTGGTGGGTCTGTGGACATTCTAGAACTGTGGGGGCCCTTTAAACAAGCAGACTCTGCTGAGAGACCAGCAGTTTCTTCCTCTGCCCCAACCCCCACTGGTTTGCACAGTCAGAAGCAATGAGGCTTAATTTTCCCTGGTTCTGGGACCGTGAGCTGCTCAGTCTGGTGAGGAGCTGGGAATGCTCCCCAGGTGTCCCTCCTGACTTTTTAAAATGTGTGGCTGCACTTTCCGCCAGCCTGCCACCGCCGCCGTTGCTGCCACTACCACACCGCGTCCTCTCTACCCCGGCTCCACCCATCCTACCTGTCTGGATGAGTATTTCTTCTTTATATCTTTGTTTGTTGCACTTGCATGCAGCTCAATTTTCTGGAACTTCTGGTTATTTCTGGTTTTGCAGTAGTTGTATTCCTTCTTAGTTGTAGAGGGAGATGCAGCGTGTCTCTCTAGGCCTCCATCTTTGCTGGAAATTAAGACAATGGCCTTTAGTTCTTCAGCTGTAATCCAGAGATTAGGGGAGGTAAGAGAAATAAACACACCTGGCACCTAGTAGGTGCTGAAATAATATTAATGGAATGTGAAACTCAACCAACCTCAGAAAAAATAAAAAAGATGGGGAGAGGTGTGTGATCTCAGTCCTGCCTGGGGGTGGCGATGTAGACCCCATGGGAGAGATCTGGTCAGCAAAGCCTCCTCTGGTATTCCTGCATGTATTTATACCCTGGCACCTTCCCTGGCAGTGGACCAGGTACTAGAACACTCGCCAGACAATAAGAAAGAAAAAGAACCAGTCAGAGGAAATACAGAAAGAAATAGACATAAGGCCCTCGTATAAATACCTCTGAAAAACCGAGAGTCCCGCCAACCTATGCCCCCAGACCAGGTGGTGAGGGGGACTCGCCTGTTTGCCTTTGCCCGGGACCCCTTCCTAAGTCTTCTAAAAACAGCTGCTTCCTTCCTTGAGCTGCTCCACGCCGCGTCCTTCGGACTCCAGTGCAGCTGCCAGTCTGGTTCCTTGGCTGAATGGGTGGGCAGGTGACCCAGGCTTGGACATTAGAGCCTCATCACTCTGGCCACCTAAGGTAGTCCCACAGGAAATGCAGCTGAGCCAATGTGACCTGTCCCCAACTGGGATTCTCCATAGAGAGAATGAGAGCAAAAAAGCCTGTTTTACCTTCTGGGAGGCCCAGCTGCGATGATAAATCACCTGAAGTTGCATGCAGCCATGACACCAGTAGTAGGAAAGGCAAAGGGGTGTGCGTGTGTGTGTGTGAGAGAGAGACAAAGAGAGAGAGAGAGAGAGAGAGGGAGAGAGACAGAGGCAGACAGTAGTAAACTGAGGCCTGATGGCATTACTTTGGTCCCAAGCCCAGCCCATTCATGGACTTCCCAGCTACACAAGCCAATAACCCCCCATATTTGGTTTACCCAGTTTGAGTTATTATGCCATCCGCAGTGGGAAAGTCCTGCTCAGCCCAGGAGGGTCAGTGGACATGAAGGGGTCAAGCAGGGGGGCGTCCCTGGAGAGAGCAGCCCCAGGGCACCAGGAGAGAGGGAAGGAAGGGGTGGGGGTGGGGTTATCCCGCACTCTAGGCTGAGCCTCTGGAGGGACTTGAGCAGGGTACCACGTGGCCAGCTTCATGCTTTGACAGGGCCCCTCCAGCTGCCGTAGGGGGGTGTGGTTTGTAGGGGCAGCAGGAGAAACTGGGGGTCTGTTAGGCAGTTATTCCTGCTGCCCAGGCGAGAGAGGAATGGGGGGGACCTCAGACTCTGAATGCACAAGAGACCCGCCATCCAGGTGGAGGAGGGACAGGGGTTGGGGGTCCGAGTGAAGGCCAAGGAAGCTGTGAGAGGGGAGGGTGGGGGAACAGAACTTTGCCCTGAAACACCCACATCTGGGGCCAGAGGCAGGTGAACCCAGAAGTGAGTTTTCAGCAGGGAGACTGAGTCCCACTCTGGGCACTTGAAAAACAGCAGGTCTCTCTCCGCCGTTCGCTACAAAGCAGTCCATTCTCTGTGTCTCCGCTGACCTTCCGTGTATTTTAATCATGAAAACTACTGGATGAATTAGACTCCTCCAGCCAGAGAGAAATGCTCTGCAGTGAAATTGTCACCTGCCCCCGGCACTTTCGTGGACAGCTGAGACTGAAGATGATGCTTCTGATCCCCTGGCCCAGGCCTTTTCTAGGTAGGAGCCATGGACCTAGACGGCCCTGACCTGAGTCCTGCCTTCGCCTTGCACAACCCCTGGGAGCCCCCACCCCCACCCCCCCGTGACCATCCCTCAGGTGACTGTGACGAATTGAAGTCCTGCCATCAATAAATGTTAGTTTCCTGGGCCTGCTTTTAAAAGCCGGGACTGTCTTGGCTCAGGAGAATGCAGTCTGGTGCCAGACACAGAGTGACTTTAATGGACTCAGGACACAACCACCCAGAGGACACAATTTGATAAATTAATCCTATTCTGGAGTCTTCTGCTTCCCTAATTGTCGGGAAACCAAGATACTGAACTTCGATGACCCTCTTATCTCCCCCAAGGGCTGCCGATCCTGCCAGCAAGTTCTCAGATCATCAATGTTTTTCTTGTGAAGCTTTAGTATTCGCTTGGACAATCAAGGGGCCCTGTGGCCTCCCTTGATCACATTTCAGGACAGAGTCAGGCCGCACCGATGGGCCGGCTTGGAGCTCACAGAAACATCTGCTCAAAAGCAGGAGATAATGCCCACTCAAGACAAGGGCTTCAAACAGGAGCATTCCGTGCCAAATAAAATCCCGGCTCCCCCTCCATCGCTGATAAGCTAGCTGCCTTAGAAACTCAAATCTGACTGGGGCCCCAGAAGAGAAAACTAAACCTGGAAACCGAGACGTGTATACCATATTTTGTTCTGTTTTGTTTGTTTTTGTGGATGTGCATTTTAAGAAAGACAAATGCAAATGTTCTTTTGTTAGGATTCTACTTGCAACGAGATTGAACGCGCCGACCTGTGGCTCCCAACGGCAAGTCTTTGGACTTTAGAGGCTTGGAAATATTTTACGGATATGCATAAAGTTGCAGTTTTTTGAACAGGAGAAGAGGACTGGAATTCCCCTGAGCAGACACCGTCTATCTTGTCTGTCCCTCGATCCCAGACCTCAGCACACGGCCTGTCCAGAGCAGAGGCTCACCCGATATCTGCCTGGTGGGTAAGCTAAGCTAAGCCGTGATCACGATCAGTGTGTCGAGCACTTGAGAGTCACGCTGCACCGTCATCCCTGTGTCGACAGAAAGCCCTAACAATTGGGGTCCAGCATGTCTGGGCTCCGGAACAGACAGCCACCTAAAGGAATGCTCTGAGGCCCCTCCATTTCAATTCCAGCCCAAGTCCGGTGAGCCCCATGTCTGGGCTGAACCTGCCTCCCCGTTCTGAGTGAGTTGTCTTCTCATTTCTCATTTGAGGAATGTCACACATGCAAGGAAGCTGGTGCCTTCGATTTATTGTTTGTCAGTTACATGTAGGCACCTAACCTGCAGAAAGACTCTGAAATTTCTAGGAAGAATTCAAAGGCAGGGGTCTACACATTCCCAGCTGTGTATTAGAAAGAGCCCAGGCCTGGACCCCACACTGAGGAGAAACTGCTCGAAGGGGAATCAAATCTGAGTCACATTGGAACCAAGCAATAGGAAGACAAAGCCAGATGAGTAGGAACAGAGTCAGAAAACTCATGTGATATTTTAAAATATTACATAAAAACCACAGAAGAAGGAGTGCTGTGCTTTTTTTCTTAATTGTAAACAACAAAGACAGCAAGAAGAAATTGCAAAGGTAAGCCATCAATCGGGAGAAAGTATTTGCACCACACCTACCTGATGCTCTTGGCCAGATACTTGTACCCAGACTGTGTAGAGTAGACCAACAATTCAATAATAAGGCAGCAGCCCAGCTGAAAAGAAACGGACGAAAGACTCTAATGGACGCATCCCAGACGAAGTCGGGACATGCCGTGAAGAGGAGATGCCGCGGTCTGTCGGCTAGAACGGCGGCGATGGAAACCGAAGGGGCCGAGCGCTGGGCGTGATGGGGAGTGGCTGGCACGCACAGGTGGCTGGGAACACGCGATTTCCTATAAAGGTAAACAGGACCTGCCCTATGCCCTGGCAGCGCGACTCCTCAGGGTCTACCCAAGACGAATAAAAACCCATGACTGTGCAATAGAATAGGACTCAGGAACCAAAAGGAAACACGTGTGGGGAGAACAGGCTGTAGGTTTGCATGCACGTGGCATTACAATACAGGCAAATCCCTCCTGCAGTGGCTGGAATCGGCTGGAAGTGACCTGGCTGGGGTTGGTGGGTGTGTTTGACTGGAAATAGTCTCCCATCACTCAGGCGAAATTCCGTCAGCTGGATGTAAAGGACATATCGATATGGTTGATTAAAAATAATAAAGTAAAAAGATAGTTCCGTGGACATTTGTACAAATATTGGGTTTTGGAGAGTGCTAATTAATCATACCTCTTCTCTTTTTCTTTGTGTTCAGAAACAATTGAGCAGCAGATCTAGGATCCAGAGAGATGGAGATTTTTTTTTTTAAATCAGGTTTATTACTGAAATAGCCAGATTAAAGAATACCGCTGAGCCATGTGACCACACCTGGGGTCCCTGGTATGTCCCCTCCCCCACCAAGGCTGGCACAGCAGATGCACTCCGAGCCGGACCACACACCTGTCACACCCAGCACGGGGCACAGGGATGGGGCTTAAAGTGGAGCCTCTGGAAGCAGAGACCACAACAGGGGCCGGAGCAAAGGAAGTTTATTCGGGAGGTGACTGTGGGCAGCAGGAAGAGGGGTGAGAGGAGAAAATTCAAGGGAGCCCCGTGGGGGTTGCTGCTGCGGGTCGGGACTGGACTCCGTGAGGGCATTTGTGTGTAGTGCCCCACGGAGCTCTGCCGGGGGGAAGCCGAGCGGGGCCGTTCACCCGCCAGCTCTCGCCTCTGCATGTCTGACAGTGCAGCTCAAGGCTTTCTGTAGGCAGAGTGGTTTGGGCTGGATGGCCCATGTTTGCAGAGGAAGTGGGGCCAGGCTGGCCCTCACCATCGCACTGCAGCCCCCCAAGGGCAGAGACCCCGAATGGCCTGCCTTGGTGTCCCCTGGCATGTCGCTGGGCACAAAGCAGGCCTGCTGTGTCTACTACCTACTGAGTGCTCAGCAAATACGGAGGAAAGACGCTTTACCCTATGAGGATGCTGGTCCGGGGACAACCTCACGGCCTCAAGAGAGATACCAGCTGTCACAGAGGGCATCTGGGAGAGCACAGGGTGAGAGCTGGAGAAACAACGTGTCCACAGACCCAAGATCAAAGGTGAAGGCTGGCGTGGGAAGGAGCAGAAGCAGGTTCACAGAGAGGAGCAGGGAGCGGAGCGGGGCCGGGACTTGGTTCTGACCAGCACGAACGAAGGCCCTGGGCTCCCTGAGAGGCGGGGGGAGCTCGGTAGCCCAGCAGAGGCCTCAGTGCCCCACCCTGTCCCTCAGGCTACCCTAGGAAGACATTTTCCACCCCTGTGGCCCATTTCCCGTGTTTCTGGCCTGGCCACCCACTGCAGCAGCTGGAGTAACCCTGGAGTAAACACACAGGGCTGACCTTCAAAGACGGGGAATAGGGTGGTTGGAAAAACACCCCAGCTTCCTGCCCCTTGTTGGGATGGTTCTGACGGGTGCTCCAAATAGTCTCTCAGAAGGTCCCCGGCAGGACTGAGCTTCTATAACCCACGGCAATAACACACTCGTTTCCCCTCCCCCATTCCCGTACCTGCTCCCCAAACCGCCTCCCAATAAGCCAATTGTACCCAAATCTCGGCGTCCCCTTCTCAGGGAACCCAAACTCTGAGTGAATGAATGACTGAAGCAAAGCACAGCCAGGATGAACTATGGGCCTGTGGGACGACGAACAACTGGGCACCGGGCGGACGGGAGTTCACGCTCACCCTCTTTCGTGAGGCTGCCCCTCGAATCTGTCAGGCATACAAAATAAAATTTAAGTTCTACCTGGTAACGTCCTCCTTGTTGTTAACTATGTTAGCCTGCTGGGGCTAATAACCAATGACCATGGACCAGGGGCCTTAAACAACACAAATTTATCTTCGTCACAGTTCTGGAGGCTGCAAGTCCAAAAGCAGGGTGTCGGCTCGGCTGGTTTCTGCTGAGGCCTCTCTCTGTGGCTTGTAGGCAGCTCTCTGCTTCCCATTTCCTTGCCTGGTCTTCCTTCCATGCCTGTGTGCATCCTAATCTGCTCTGCTTATAAGGACACCAGTCATACCAGAGTAGGGCCCGCTTTAGTGACCTCATTTTAATTAAATTACTTCTTTAAGAAACCTAATTCCAAAGGCAGTGACAGGCTGAAGTTCTGGGGGAGGTCAAGGCTTCAAGATATGCATTTGAGGAGCACAATCCAGTCCATAAGACTAACCTTGAATTTTTTATTAAGAATAGGCTGGATATTCATTTGATTTGGGGGCCAACCCAATAGAGAGAGGGCCACACATGCCCTAGGGACCCTCCTGAGCTGCCACTTGCAACACGGCCATCTGTGACTCAGCTCTGAGAGTGACCTTAACCCCCACTGGATTTTTTTCATTTAAACCCCCTTGCAGAATATTAATCCCACCTGCCTCTTTCCTTTCTGATCCCAAAGGAGCTGGTGGTAATTGAGACCCAGCCGTTCAATCGTCTCATGAGCAAGCCAGCGAGCATGGGTTCTCAAGGTGTAGACGATTTGGCGTGGTTTTTATTTGTGTTTTAATGTCTTCAAACCCCAGAGCATTTCCCCTGAGCCCCGGAGGGGCCTGAGCTCTTTCCTTTCCACCTGCTGCCTGCAGACACAAAGCTCTGTGTCCCCACGCCTGTGGGGGAACGGCTACCCTGCCGCCTCATCCACTCACAGGCCACTAACGCCCAACATGAGGTGAGGATCGAAACAAGCCAGGGAGGCGCTGCCAAGCCAAACACAGAGGGACCGGCGTGGGCCCAGCAGAGAAACCAGATTCCCCTGGAAACGGCGGCTCCCAGGCCGTCTGCAAGGCCGGCTCCAATAAAGCGGCTCCGGAAGGCCCGAAGGACCCCCACGGCCCTCATCTTGATGGAGATGCCCATAAAAATCTCAGAACATCCAGCCTGCAGGCCCCTCGGCACTGCCCCGGGGCCATAAAGCAGGATATGAGCAGCTGGGGAGCCGAGAGGGAAGAGGCCTGCTCCGGAGAAAGGCCACCAGCCAGCCGGCAGGCCAGCCAGCAGGCCAAAAAGTCATGCAGACTCTGTGAGGGGAAGGGAGGCCCCGGGGAAAGGGAGGCCGAGGCCGGCTGCTCGGGAGGGGAAGCGCCGGTCCAGGCCTCTGCTCCTCCACCAGGCCGGGGCTGTAAAATCCACGGGGACTTCAGGAGAGAACAATGACCGCCACCAGCTGCAGGTTCCTAGCGGAGCTTGCAAGGACCTGGCCTCCGGAAGCAACCATGGACCCTGTGGGTGTGAACACAACCCGGAGGTGCTGGGGGACCCAAGTGTGCTCAGCGACAGAGGAGGTGGAAGTGTCACGCATATGTGCACGTGCTCATGTGCACATACAGGTACCTGAACACACAGGTTGGACATGCCGATCCTTTGTGTGCATGAGCCCATGCTTGTGTACATGGGTGTTCGTGTGTATAAAGGCACACGCACAAACGGGTGTAAATGTGTGCACATAGGACTGCCAGATTTGGCAAATCAACATACATGATGCCCAGTCGCATTCGAACTTGTTTGCCTACAAGGCTCACCTGTAACCTACGTGCATTTCACCCGCAAGTTCATTTGCGGGCCTTGTGGAAAGAGGAGTAACACATGCAAATGGCGTGTCTGTGCGTTCTGCCGTTCCACCCGGTGCGTGAAGTGAGTTCAGTGGGGAGGCTGAGCCTGTGCTCCTCCCCGATCTGAGCCCAGACGCCCCGCCCAGTGGGAGCACTGGCCACCCAGGCTTGGAAACCACCATCTCCCTGCTGATGACACTGAACCAGGAGCCGCTCCTTCACGCGGGGCTCCCCACAAACACGGGCATCTGGGTGGAAGGGATGGAAAAACTGGTGTGCACCTTCTGGATGCCGGACGACTGAGCACCTCCCACAAAGACTTGTTTTCCCTTTTCAGCTCGCAGAACGTCTGTGTCCCCGACTCAGGAGATACCAGCCTCTCTCCCCCAGGTCGTCCCAGAAGTGGGCGCTGCAGAGCACGGGCGGTCTGGGTTTTAGACCAGGGTTTTTCATGCCGGCACTGTTGACACTTGAGGCCAGATCATTCTTTGTTGTTGGAAAGCTGTCCTGTGCCTTGTAGGACGTGTGGCAGCCTGCCCAGCCTCTACCCACCAGATGCCGGTAGCACCCCTCCAGTGTGACAGCAATAAACATCTCCTGGGGGGCAAACACCCCCACCCCACCTGAGCGTATTGGGTTGATTAAATGAATGTGGTTTTTAGTCCCTAGGGAAACTTCTAAATGTAGTGGGTTTTTTATTTTTATTTTTTTTTAAACCCACACCCGATAATATGTTTATCATTTTTAGGGAGAGAGAGAAAGAGAAAGAAATGTCAATGTGAGAAACCAACCTCCCCTACAATGAGCCCCAACCAGGGATCAAGCCCGCAATCCTTGGTAAATGGGGAGAGTCACCTGGCCAAGGCTTTAGTGGTTTTGTTTATTTTTTTAAATCTGTTTTAGGTGACAAATTTGCAAGTAATATTTATTATTCTTACCACCTAAAGTAATCTGCCTAAAGACTAATAAGCACTGGGGAAAAGGGGTATTTATTATTTATGTCACTTGAGACAAAGTACAAGCTAAGGTAATGGACCAGAGGGCCGAAGGGAGAAGGAGGGGAAATGGGGAGGGAAGGAAGGGAGGAGAGGGAGGACCATCTATGGAGCAGCCATTGCGGGTCCGAACCTGGACACATTGTCTCCTTCGTTGTGTGAATCCTGCAAGGGACAATGACGAGGCCAGACTGGAAAGGTCATGCGGCAGGTGAGGGGCAGAGCGGGGATTCCTCTGCTAGCTCCCCACTAGCCCAGGCTCCCTCTTGCGGAGCAGAGGGCAGGAGGGCGTGGGTCCCAGGAGCCAGGCTGGTGCACCCTTGCCCAGGCTCAGAGCAGTGACAGGACCTCCTGGAGGCCCTCAGCGGATTGTGGCTAGAACCCAGCCTGTTGTGAAGAAGCGGGCGGAGAGGAACACCCAGTGAATGCTTCCTGTTCCCTTCAACAGCCTCACAACAGCCTCCTGAGGCAGACGGTGTCCTGCCCAGGTTAGGAAAGAGGAAGTCAGGAGGCAGCCCGGGCCATCACAACACTGGGGGGGGGGGCAGGGGGGCTTCAACCCCATCCCCGCCCTCTGCTCCGTACTCTGGTCCCTCTTGTTTATGCACAGACAGGGTGGCCGAAGAGCATCAGAGACACTAGCAGGGAGGCTATCAGACAGTGGTGACAGGGTCCCAGTGGAATGAGGGCCGCTGAGACTCCTGGATCCTTCTTTTCTCTCTGTCTCCTTCCCGCCGAGCAACTCACCCCTTCACTGCAGACAGAAGTTGATGTCTGATGGACCGGCCCCTTGCACCTGGAAGACCAAGGATCACACACAAGTCACTCCTCAGGTCACAGCAGCCAACCTAAGTATTTTCAGCCATGCTCAGGAGATCAAGTCTGGCTCTCAGAGTGAGGACCACTTTGCTTATTTCACTAACATCAGTAGAGGAGTCAAGTTTACTTCGCAACTGGCCACGCTGACCTCAGAGCAAGTGGACAAGGAGCCCCAATACTGCATTTGATTCTGCAGAAATGCCCAGGGGACTAGAGAGGCTCATTGTTTCTAGTGGGCATTCCACCCAGGTGGATGTCTGTCCTTCTAGAAGCTCCTCTGTGTGCCGGACGCCCAGGCTCATTCTGCGCCATGGCACGTGTATTAAATGCTGGCTGGAAGGGACTTGAAGAGAGACGAGAACTACCTTTTTCAGCTGAGAAACCTGTCCATGTGCACAGACCCCCTCCGAGCACCCCAGCACTGCCAGGAGGGTGACGGCAGTGGAGGTCCTTGCTCTGCCGGCTCCGTGGAACCCCCCTGTACTCCCCTGGGCCAGCACGTCAGTAGGCATGGTTCCCGTAATGACCCCGCTGACTTGTGTGGAGTGTTCTCCTCTACTTTTGTTCCCTGAGAGGAGATGTGCTTGGGTTGTCCGAAAAACAGAAGAATGGACCTGGTTGAACCAAGCAAGGCAGCCCTTGGCAGGCTGTGGCTTCTCCGGCTGACACAAAAGGATTCACCTGGGAAAGGGGCCAGCTCAGGACGAGCTTTGTGAGCAGCTCCTTAGCTGAAAGGATTTGTCAGACCGGCCAAGGGAGATGCCGATCGGACTTGGGCCACTCCTGCAGGGACACCAGTGGCACAGGTGGCTGTCTCCGCCCCGACTCTTTAGACTGTCCAGGGAGGGGCACTGCCCTGCCCACTGGCAGAGCTCTAACACCTGCCATGCTTGGTGTGGCCTCTGCCCCAGGCACACCCCAGGGATGGAGGCCAGTGTGTAGCCCCATGCAAGGCTCTGGGTACTGGTGTTTGCAGGCCCCCGGGCCAGGTCCACCTGGTAGCCCTGTGTGACCCCTTCCTACATCCTCAGGGATGATAGCCACGATCATCAGCACAGCTGCTTTTACTGAGCACCTACTATGTGCCAGGGGCTTTAACGTCACAGGCGCCCTCTGAGTTAGGTATAATTGCTCCCATTTTACAGATATGAAAGGCAAGGCTCAGAGGCCACATGATTCATATGCTTCGAAGCTGGGTGCTGCATACCCTAGTCCTGGCCCCTCCACTGCACCGCATGGCCTAGACCCTGTCACTCCAGCAGCACTGCCTGCCCTGGGCTCCAGGGCTCCCTTGACTGCCTAGTGCAGCTAATATGCTACCCACAGCACCCCCAGATGGAGTCGTCTGGACTCTGGGCCCGCGTGGGAAGAGCCCCGGTTCTAAGTCGGGCAAGTCATTCCCTTAACCTAGTCTGTGAGAATCCTGATGGATCCCGGAGAAGGAGATGCCTCAAGCTGGACCCCAGGACCCGCTGGGGTCTGGCACGCAGAAGGCCCTCGGCGAGAGCTTACAGAACGTGTTTCTTGTGTGAACACTCAGTGAACATCCGCAGTCTGCAGAAGCAGTCCTGAGGAGCAGGGCCAGGCCGCCTGCGGTCACCATGGGCACCAGGCACAGGCAGCGGCTGCTCTCCCTTCATTGGCTCTGACAGGCCAAGACGGGAGCAGCACCTGCTCCAGGGAACACGTGACAGAGTCTGGACACATTTCCAGTTGTCACAGCTGGCAGGGAGTGCTGCTGGCATCTAGTGAGTCCAGGCCAGGGACGCTGCTGAACACCCTACAGTACACAGGACAGTCCCCACAATGAAAAACGACGTGACCCGAAGTGTCAGTCGTGCTGCGGGTGAGAAACCTGTTCGAGCCCAACCCTTCTGCCTTCTAACGTTTCTCTGATGGAGAAACTGGAGCCCGGGGGGGTGGGGGGCGGTGTCTGACCCAGCTGTGCCAAGGCCCACATATGTCGCAGTTCCGAGGGTCCCTGTGTGAGTCACCTGTGACCTAGGCAAGAGCAGTAACCAAAGGGGGGTGGAGGGGCTGGCTCTGCACATGGGCTGGGCAGGTGTGACCTTACTTTATCCTCACAGGCAGCTTGTTGTGGGGGTGGTGGGTGCTGTTAAACCAAGCCCAGGGCCACTCAAAGCCGAGACTGGAGCCCGGGACTGTGGGGGCCAAAGCCCACGTTCTTTTCACGGCCTGGCCTCCTCTGGCTGAGCTCCCATCAGAAACGCAGGCAAGCTAGTTGCCAAAACAAACCGAAGCATCCTCTTAGGAGCCCCATCACCAGGGTTCTCACTGCGCTCTCACGGGCTTGGGGCTTCCCAGTCCTCCTCAGGGTCACCACACTCGCGTGGACTTGGCCCAGTGCTCTGGCCCTTCTGAGCCTCCATTTCCCCACAGGAAAGCAGAGACTTCAAGGCTCAGCTAGCTGACTGGCATGCGCCTGGCTCCTCCCCCAGCGGAGGATCAGCCTGGGTCTGTCTCCTATCCCCAGAGCACACTGGCTATGGTCCTGGGGTGACCAAGTGGGTTTTTTTCCACAGCCAGGGTTGGAGAGGCTTTGCATATTTGTGTGGGAGCTAAGGAGCCGCCTGTGTGTGCGCCCCTGAACAAAGAGTCCTCACAGAAGCTCCCGCTCCACCCTCCTCCACGGTTCACCTCTGGCTCAATGGAGCACTTGTGGCCCCCAGTACTCATATTGTGCATTATGTGAGGCCAGCGCAGCCACTAGGGAAGGTCCTTAGATCAAGGCCATGCCTGGGGAGGGCCATGTGTGTGAGGCACGCAGGCTGCCTGTGTGAAAGCCTCAGCTACTCCACAGGAATCTCAGCTACTCCGTGGAAGCCTCAGCTACTCCGTGGAAGATTTGTCCCTGGGCCTAGGCCATGTGAATTTCCCAGAAGAAAGCTTTCCCCACCATCTCTCTGCCCTTGATAAAGGCGCCTGTCATCCTTGGCTGACAGCTCTCAGACATCAGAGTGCAACCCAGCCCCGTTTAGGCAAAACCTCACATTCCCCAGCAGAACCCTGAACTGAAATGATCCAGGAAGCCAAGGAGCAACGAACTCGAAGCTGAAGCCAAATGTTCGTTTTCACTGAACTGGAACAACGCTTGTGTGCTTTCCAAAATTATCCACTCAGAACATTTGTGTTTGTTTATTCATCTAATAAACACTGGCCACTGTTGTGTGGGTCAGACACAGTGCAAGGCACTGGGGGCAGCTGGGAATAAGCCAGGAGGCAGGCTTGGACCACAGAAGAACAGGTCCACCTGGACGATAGCTCCACCTATGCTGTATCCCGGGTGGGGCTGTCCCCTAAGCAAAATCACAGTGATGCCAAAAGAATGGGGAGCAGGCACTGAGCACACAGTGTGGGTTACCACACTGACCTTAGCAACCCCAGAACTTGGCTCCATGTCTGGCACATAATAGGTACTCAGGAAATATTTGCTTCATGAGTGAACAAACACTCCAAGGAATAAATGTGCACGAATGAATGAATGAATGAATGAATGAATGAACGAGCGAGTGGACGATTGGACAATGAATGGGCAGCGTGCTGGCCTTCGAAAACCCCTGCCAGATATTATTGCACTTGAACTCCCCACCACCGAGCCCGGCTTTTCTCTTCGCAAGAGAGTTTGCAAGCCTGGATTCCAGAATGTGCAGAATTTTAATCCCCTGATCCTGTCAGTTTAAGAACATCATACCCTTTGAATAGAATCCGTGGTGATTCCTAAAAACACTCCAGAAGTAGCAACTGCCTAGCGCTGCTTTGATTTTAAGTTCAGTTTTCGGGGCAGGCTGGTGAAGGAGACAGATGGGAGGGCGAGTCCCTCAGAAGGTAGAAGCTGGGAGGTGCTAGCTGTGTCAGCCAGCTGTTTAGCAGAAGGCAGCTAGAAGACGCTCGGTCTGCAGGAGACCACACTTCGCCCAAGGCAGATGAGTTTATGCACATCTGCCCCAAAAGCTGCCCACAAAGAACATCAGACTGTGGTGCTCTTCCACGGCCTCCTGAAAGTAAACGGATGGAGAGCCAACACCCTGAACAAGATGCTGCTACTTCTCTTGTGAGGTCTGCTGGCAGGCGCACCTCCCAGCTGTGTAAGAAAAAGTGGGTGCACAGGACAAGTGTTTGCAATATTAAATAGAATCTCTGATGCCTTTACAACGTGCTCGAACATACACCGTAGGAAAAAGGCAAACTGTGTCAGTATGTATTAATAGCTAGAAACACCCTAACTTGATTATCTGAAAGGACCTAAAGTTGACAAAGGCTCCCCAGACAGGAGGGGAAGGGGATACAGGACGGGGAAGGTCGTTTGTGCTGAGTACCTACTACGCGCCAAGCCTGCAAAAGGCACGACCACTACCTCGTGCCCTCTCGTCCCTGCAACAATCTGGAGAGTCACAGCACTTCACATACTGTGTGAGCAGTATTTATTTTACATGTAATTGTTGATACGGCTGCGTGTAAGCCTGCGTTCCCTACCCGTTCCCTTTTCCTCTCTTTTCCTCTCTGCGTCTTCGTTTCTTCTTTCCGGCTTTCTCTCGGGGTCACAGAATGATGTCAGGGCTCTGTTTGCCCTTCTCTGTGGACATTTGAGCATTTGTATTATTTTTAGTGTTACTTTTACCTTAAGATCACCAAACTGTTTTCCAGAATGCTTATGTTATTTTATATCCCCTCCAACGGCGCTTGAGAAGTCTCGTGGCTCCGTGTCCTTGGCAACCCTTGACACAGTGAGTCTTTTTAAATGATATGTGGGTAACTGTAAAATATATTTTTTCTTTGAGAAAATCCCTTCCAAAGATAATTAAATATTTAAAGTAAAAATATGAACACTACACGGTGGGATATTTAACATGCCTAGAAGTAAAAATCTATGACAAATTAGCAAAACGACCAGCAGAGAAGAAATGGAAGTTCACTGTTGTAAGGTGCTCATACACCTTCCAAGGGCTCCCCAGACAGGAGGAGTTCTGTCAGTGGTTAATAGAGCTGTTGTTAGAGATCTCCAGCTCTGTCCGTGGACGTGCCCATCCCCCCTCGAATTCTGCGAGTGTTTGCTTCACCTGTTTGGAAGCTCTTTTGTTCATACACCATACATTTAGGGTTATTAGGATTTCCTTTTATGAATGATCCATTGAACATTCCAGAATGTTCCTCTTCTCCTCTGATAGTATTCCTGGTCTTGAACTCTCCTTTACCAGTGATTAGTATATTCTCACTGGCGTTTCCAGACATAGTGTCTCCGTGTTATGTACGTTTCTGTCATCTGACTCTCAGATCTGTTTTCATCACATTGGAAGTCCTCTGTCGTTAACAGCATAAAACTGTAGCTTGCTTTAATTTCTTTTTTTATGGTTTACTCTTTAACCCAGTATTGGATTCTCGATGAGGGATGTTTTCCTTCATTATGACGTTACTTCTATGGAGAACTTATATTTGGTTGATGTTATTTCTGTGCAGTATCTCTGCATTGGCAATCAGGTTTGTTATAAACCTGAGGGTTGTCTGTATTCTATTTCTGCAGTAGAGGCATGTGTGATATAACTTAGAAAAAAAATTTTAACCAAAAAGACTTAAAAGGTGGTCAGGGTTTTAAAAGAACTGATAGTTGCCCGGACTGGTGTGGCTCAGTTGGTTGGGCATTGTCCCGCAAAGAGAAAGGTCATGGGTTTGATTCCAGGTCAGGGCACATGCCTGGGTTGTGGGTTCAGTCCCCACTCGGGGTATGTATGAGAGGCAACTGTCTTGAAACAAAAAACCAACCAACAAACAAATGAACCGGTAGTTATTTGAGAAATAAATGCCCTTGGAGGTTGATTCTGAAACGATGTGCTGCTGGATTGCCAGGGCCACGTGGTCCACCTGCCATGGTGCTGCCCTTCACAATGACCAGAGAGCGGGGATGCGATTGTTGCCGAAAGGGGGAGGGCGGGTAGAGAAAGGAGCATGGATCCTCAGGTGAGCAGCTTTAAACTCCGCTCTGTTGCATAAGACATTTCACAGTGACAGCCACCCTCGGGGTGTTAGAAGATCACAGGACAGCGCGCAGTCAGACCCGCCCTGTGTGTGCCTTATGCTGGCTCAGCCGCCTTCTCTCACCTGGCCCCTGGGGACCACAGCAGCTAGCCAGGAGGGTCCCAAGAACACCTCCTGACTGTGCTCTGGTCCCACACCCACACGGGGCATAATCCATTCCTGCTGATCCAAGAAGCACTGTAAAATATCAAGAGGAGAAGGAGTTATTTTTAGATTTAGAGTAATATCCGCATCCTTACCTGTGTGTGCAATTTACCGATTGTAAAGCCCCACCTCTTATCCTAGTCGATCTTCACAACCACCTCCTAAGGGCCTTAGAAGGATAAGAATCGTATGCCCATTGCACAGGAGGGAAAATGTTTCTCAAAGGGAAACGCAGCTTGCCCGGGGCCCACGGGAACCTGGCAGCGTCCTCTGCAGCACCGACTCCATTGTGCGCTGGTTGGGGAGGCCGATGTGAACATTGCAGATGCTGGAGGGTTGGCTGGCACTCTCTTGCCATTTAATGGACATTTGTAAATAGCTCTGGAGCCAGGTGGGGCCAGTAAAATGTTAAACAAATAAGGACTATCTTTCAGATAGGAGGTTTCTCCAGGTCATTTCCTGGAGTCCCGGCCAAGCAGCCGAGATACTGGGGAGGGGCTGCCCCTTCTGCTGTAAAGGAGCCCCGAGCCACTGTAGGAGGGGCGAGGGCTGAGGGATGGGCCTCTGGTTTCCTCCCGAAACCTGTGCAAACACCTGGAGGGCATCCAAAGGCCAGGTGTGTTGCCCAGGGTGACAGCTAGGCAGAGGAGGAGCTGGGAGGCAACTTGTACCATGGGCAGCTGTTGTGGGCCGAGGTGTTCCCACTGCGTGCTGTGTCCCCGCCAACTCCTGCCCCTGCTCCCCGGGCCGGGCCGTGCAGACGACAAAGTTGCCCAGGCTGCATTTTCCTGGGGCTCATGTTTCTAGATGCCTTATCCCCTCTCTGTTTCTCTGGGGCATCTTGGCACGTGGGTGTTTGGCTTGTGCTCCCCCATTTGAAGGAAATTAAAGCAACCATGAGATTTGCTTCTTTTCCGAAGCCAAAGCCAAAACCTGGCCGTCATCCTGCAATCTCTTCCCCAGCCCTGCTCTGGGCTATATTTCTGACCTTTTGTATCTCTTGAATTCCTGTTGGCACCTCCATCCCAAGTGCCAGGTCTAAGTACCCAGACCCCCCTGTTGCACTGCCTCAGGTCTCACCCGAAGTCCCCTCGAAGCCTCCCCCAACTAGGGTTGGATGAGTGAAAAGTGCGAACCACCCCACCCACCCCCGATTGGAGGCGGGATGCGGGGAGGGGCTCTGCATGCAGGGGCCGCATCCTCCCGTCCCCTGGCCTCTCCTTGGTGTGCTGGTGGCTGAGCAGACAGAACTCACAGAATCAGTTGTCTGCCACCTCCTTTGCAAGTCCCATCTGGTGACCTGGTCTCCTCTCCAGAATGTGCGAGCCTATTCTTGAGCATAAAACAGAGAGTAAAATAGTTCTGTGTAAGTACTACGGGCTAAATGTTCTCTTCGTTTAGAAGAGCCCCCTGCCCCCAGCAGCCGCGGAATAAATGTCACTATTCGACTTCCTGAACGAATGTCAGCCAGAGCTGTTATCGTTACTCCTCAGTACTATCGTTACTGTCCAGGCCCAGCTCTTGCAGGTCTGCTCCCCATTTGTGTTTGACACTCTCCAAATGCTTCTCCTGCCTTTGCCTGTGCCCTTTCATCTGCCCTGGGCACCTCTGCATCCCAGTCTGAAGGATTTCACCAATTCCTTAGAGTCCCATCCACCAGCCCACGGCCACACCGGCAGGCTGTTCCCACCTCTCCAGATGAAGCTGAACCCTCTCTTATTCTGAGCTCCCAGCAGCATCTAATCCATCCTGCCTTCATCCGGGTACTAACCCACCCACTGCACAACCTCACCTGTTGTCATGTGCCCTGTACATACATGCACGTGTGTGCATGCGCACACACACACACGCACACAGCCTTGAAATTTGTCTTATACTGTTACATAGCCCTACCGGGCCCGTATTCAGCAAAAATGGTTGAATGAGTAACTGACGAATGAATGAATGAATGGATACAGCAGGGAATTAAAAGTCAATCAATCAATCAACCAATCAATGTGCTAGAAAAAGAAGTGAAATCCTCCTCAGTGAATCAGGCCCCAAGTTACCATCTCAGCTGAGCTTTCAATGAGACTTCAATGGTTAAAATACATCATAGAGAATATAGTCAATAATATTATAATAATTAGGTATGGCGTCAGATGGGTACAAGACTTATTGGGGTGATTACTTTGTAAGTTATATAAATGTCTAATTATTGTGTTATAAATCTGCAACTAATATAACATTGTATGTCAATTATAGTTGAAATATAAAATTAAAAAACCCTCATCAGCAGAAACGAATAGATAAAATAAAATTAATCTCAGAATCTTCTCTGCATAAAAAAGTTTATCTAGATTTTTCTACCCCGTTCCCCTGAAAATACAAACCAGTGAGTGGTAGTAAGAGTGCGGTTCACTTCAGGTCTTTACCGTAGAACATCCAAGTGCCCCGGCTCTGCAGATCTCACAGCTGTGAGGCCATTATAACCCATATTTTGAGTGACGTTGATTGTTTCTTTGCTTTTCAATGGAGTCGCTGTTCCCATGATTCAAGAGGCAGCAGGGACCTATTCCCTGTGGAGCACTAGAAAGTGGGCTTGTGAGCACTCATCTGACACTACCCATGCCTTGCCTTTGGCAGTTTATGGAGGGAATTCACTTTCCCAGTCTCTGTTTTGGTCAGTAGTCTTTCAACTTTCAATTTGCCAAATGTAATGCTCAGTTTTCATCTTTATCTTCTTGGCAGCATTTAACATGACGGATCACTATTTCCTCCACCTTGAAACACTTCCTTCATTTGCTGTCTGGGACACCACAATTTCCCAGCTTTCTCCTACTTAGCTGGTTGCTCATTCCAGATCCTGTCCTCCTATGGCCTCTCGTCTCCTTCCTTTCCTCTCTTTTCCTCTCGTCTTCCTACAATCACTTCATCGGTGACCTTATCCATTCTCAAGGCATTAAATATGATTTTACACTGATGACTCTATAAAATATTTATCTCCATCCCTGTCCTCTCTGATGAGCTTCAGACTCCAAAGCCAATTGCCTATTTGGCACACACACTCCCCTACCTTTGGATGTCTCAAACTTTAGACTCCTGATTCCCACGGCTCACATCACCACATGTACACCTGTCCCCATCTTAGTAAATGACAGAATTGCTCGTCCAGGTATACAGGCCGCCAACCCCACAGCACCATTCTTGCCTCCTCAGACCCCACATTGGCAAGTACTATTGGCAGCACCCTCAGAATATCTCTGGACTCTGACTACTTCTCTCCTCCCTGCTTCTGTCCTGCTCCACGCCACTAACATCTCTTGCCTGGATAAGGAACGGTCTGCTAACGGGTCTCCTTGCTGCCACACTTTGCCCCATTTGTTCTCCACACAGCAGCCAGAGTCATCTTTCAAAACCACAAGTCATATCAGTCACTCCTTTGCTTAAAACTTTCAGGGGATGCTCTAGCCACTGCAATAAAGCAAGAAAAAATATTAAAACTGAAAAAGCAAAAGCAAAACTGTCAGGATACAGTCCGGCCATGAGACACATGCAGTTGTATTTTGTTGTTATGTCGTTTCTGTCTCCTCGGATCTGTCACGAGCTCTCATTTCTCCCTTATCTTTTATGTCCTCAACAATTCTGTGGATGACCCTCAACCTGGGCTTATCGGTGTGTGTATCAATGGGGTATGTGTATTCTGCTTTGCCACCAAGAAGTTTCCCAAAATAGTTGCATTTAACATGGATTTCCATCAGCAGTGGATGCACATCCTCATAAATACTTGGTATGTTCTCTTTTATTTAATTTTAGTCATTCTGGTGAATGTAATGGAATCTCAGTTTTAATTTTCATTTCCTTAATAATGTTGAACTCCTTTTCATGGGCTTATTGTCCCTATGAATGCTCTCTTTTGTGAAGATTCTATTCAATAATTTTACTCATTTAAAAAATAGGTTTGTCTGTCTTTTTCTTATTGATTTGTATGAGTTTATTAGATATTTTTAATACAAATCCTTAAATATTGAAAATAATATAATAAAGCTTCTAGAAGAAAACATAGAATATCTTCATGACCTTCATGTAAATCAATGCAAAGAATACTAACTATAAAGAAAAAGATTGATAAATGGAATTACATTGAAATCAAGATTCTCTGTTCACCAAAAAACACTTTTAAGATAGTCAAAAGGCAAGCCATACAGTGGGAGGAGATCCCGTATATGTAGCTCCAACACTCACATTTTTTGGCCATATCTACTAAAGCTGACTATACAGACATCCTATGGACATATACATACACACTCCTAGGTATGTATGCACCTAACAGACATGTTTACATACATGTGTGGGGAAAACATGAACAAAACTATGACTAGCAGGATTACTATTAATAACCCTAACCCGGCAACTACCCAAATGTCTATCAACAATAAAATGGATAAATAAATGAAAATATAGTTATATCATGGTGACTGGAAAGGAAAAAAACCGAAGCAAAGAAGCTGCAAGACCCTGTCACACCATCTCTTAGAAAATGGTTCTGTCATGACGGTGATTAGGTGGGAGCCATGTGTGCCCATAAAAGCACACCTTCCCAGTCTGTTCCCTCCTGCGCCCTTCCTGGGGCCTCTCTGCAGAGAACATGCCCCAGGCAGCAACCCATCTGCAAGGAGCTGTGGACTTGCCAGACACCACCCACATGCCTGCACTTTCCAAAAACTCACCACGGTGCACAATGGGGGTGAGAGCCAGCTCGCTGGCCCTGGGTTGGCCCTTTGTGGGCTTTATGCCATCAATCGCCAGGTAAACATCATCACCATCAGTATTTACTGAGGAAGTTGTCGCCAGGGTGGTTAAAGAGCCCTGGAAACTTGCCCAAGGCAACTGGCAGAGCAGGATTTGAACCCCTGGTCGACCCTGCTGATGTGGAAGCCCACATGGTTTCCAGCCTGGAGCAGGACAGAGGGGGCTGCTCATCTCCCAGTCAGCCCTCCATTCCCACTGTATGTCCCTGGGGCTGAAATTCCATTTGGAAGCGTCACACTGAAGCTGCCCTGCTCCCTGTGAGTTATTTGCGAGGTCCTAGGTGGAGAAACAGACAATTCTCACTTGCAGCCTCAGGTCCCAGCCTCCTCTTTAAATGCTTAAATAAAGGCAGAGAATAGCACCCGGCATAGAACTATAAATATAGGTGTAGACGTAGTTGTAAAGCTATATAATTGTAAAAAGGAAAGGAGGAAGTGATCATAGACCTATTTAGCGGGAATTGACATAGAAGCAAGAGAGACAATAAAAACCACCCTGGCTTTTCGCACAGCAGTTTGCAGAGTTATGTATACAGAAGCCACTGGCAAGAGGAAAAGGAAGAGGCAAAAGTTCCTCCTTAAATAACTTTCCCAACTGCAGTGCAAAGGTTTCTGGGTGTCTGCCCAGGGCACCTCAGTCCAGAGAGAGGGCAGCAGTGGGCTGCGGGGTGTGTGTGTGTGTGTGTGGCAGGACACACGATCCGGAACAGGCAGTCCCGGCCAGTGCTCACTGGCCTGGAAGATGAGAGGCGGTGGGGCCTGAATCAGCCCTGAAATAGGAAATCCACATGTGGTCTCTTTGTAGCTCTGCAAGCCTCGCAGGCCGGTGGCTAAGAGCAGGCTCTTTGGTGACAGGCTGGGTTCAGATCCGGGCTTTGCCCTTAACTGGCTGTGACTCTGAGCACGTGGCTTCCCCTCCCTGGGTCTGGAAAGCACAGAGGGTAGTATCTACTGCGCAGGAGGAAGGAATGGGGTGATCCACGGAACTGCAGGAGACCCAGAGCTTAAAAAGCGGGGCATGGGTGGAGCTGAACGGATGCCTGTTGATTTGGACTCTTGTGGTTGGATGCGGACTTAGTCCAAGTTAATATTAAAATCATTCGCATGTTGAGGTTGCACCAACGGGTGAGGAAGAAGCTGGTGTAGGTATTTCTTATCGCAACTAAATGAGGATAATCCCCTGCCGCTCCCGGAGGGCCTTCTCTTTGGCAGAGTGGCTCATTGTTTGTCTGCCCCGCTGGAGTAGGGGCTTCAGAATGGTGGCAGCGAGGAGGCCGAGTCCTGGGCTGCATCCCAAGAACCTGCCCAGAGCAGGCTCAGAGGAGGAGCTCGGGGGAGGTCTGGCGGCAGGAACTTGTGTGCACCCGGGAACTGGGTTAGCGGTGGGCTTGGCTGCCAGTGGACACGCTTGCCAACCTGCAGCCCTGCAGGCAGGGCCATCCGCAAGTCTCAACCCCCTGACGGCACCAGAGACAGAGTCAGCGTTCAAAGCTTAGCACCAATGACACCTCCTCCTGGAAGCCTTCCCATCCCCCTGCCCTGTGCTTTCCCAGCCCATGGTATAGGCCTCTATCATTCCCCTGATTGTGGCAGTCCCCTTTCACGGATGCCAGGCACGAGGTCCATGACCTCAGTGGATGTCCCCGTGGGGCAGTGAGGCGCCCCAGGAGGGCTGCCACAGAAAGACAATGACATCTGAGTGAGGTATTAACAGAGTCCATGCAGATGCTGCGCTGAGCCTAGACTGCAGCCTGCAGCCGGGAACGAGGACAGAGGCAGGGAGGCCAGTCAGGAAGCCAGAGCAATAATCTCGGCAAGAGATGTTGGTGGCAGTGAAGGCGGGAGAAATCGTTGGGCAGTGGAATTATTTTTTAGGTAAAATGGACAGGATGTCCTAGGCAAGGACAGAGTACCCAAATACTAAGATCTGGTAGGAGTGGGGGTGGGGGTGTGATGGACAAAGGAAGATCGGGGAGCTAGTTGGTCCCTGGGGCTGGACCACACCAGGCCAAGCATTTGCACTGCGCCCAGCCCTGCACTGGGAGCTGAGGGAGGGTCTGTCCTAGGCAGCTCATAGCCTGCGCGCACCCCCAGATCCTGGGAGCTGGGCAACATGGAAGGACTCTGACCTCGAGCCAGGCAACCTGGGCTGGACCGTCTTCTCCCACCGCAGGCCCTCCCACCACTGCCCATCAGCCATGCTTTTCCTGTGGTACAGCTGTCTCTGAGCCTCAGTTTCCTCCTCTGTGAAATGGGGATAATTGTATATCCTGGCAGACAGGATGCTGAGAGATTTAGAGAACAGATGTGATTGGTGTGCAGAGGTGCTCAGCAACCTGGGCTTTGCCTTATTTGCTGGCACAACCCCCCCCACCCACCCCCAGTCCACAGTGCTGGAGCCATTTTTGTACATAATCCCAGTTGCATTTCTAAGAATGGGCGTGGGGACTCCCCTTGCCCGCTGCCCGGCCTTCCTCCCTGGCTGATGAAGCCTCAGTGGCACTTGGGACGTCTGGTGGCAAGGTCAAGGCCATGCTGCCCTTCGGAGTAATTGAAGGTGACAACGGTATTTTGTGTCTCGGGGAGACTGGTGGAGATCAAAGGCGGCATGAAGGAGCTGCTGCGACAGGCAGGAATTCCCTGGCAAATGCCACCAATTATCGAAAATTGGCTGCAGTTGTGGCCATTACTATGAAGGGCAGCCTGGCTTCTTCCAAACGGCTGCGAGGTGCATTTCTGACAGCAGTGAGGGCAGAGAATTCCAGGGGTTTCCACCTACCATGACTCCGACTTCAACGCAGAGGACTGGGCCAGAGCAAGCAAAGAGGGGAGTCTGCGGATGTGCTCTGGGCAAGTAGGAAGCAGCGGTCCTGGAGGAATACGTGGGGAAGGACCTGAACGCTAGTGGCCAGCCAGGGAAATAAGGGGATCTCAGGGATTTGTCTGGCATCAGGTGCAGCTGGGCTTCGGAAGATCAGCCCTGTGCCTTCGGGTCCTGATCAGAAGGCACAGCTGTAGATGGTCACCCAGAGAAAGACCTCACTTCCGGCCTGAGAACAAAGCACAGGGCACCTCACTAGGATGTTGGACTCTGAGCCAAGCTATAGGGTCCTGCTAGTGTCTGGCACCCACTCCCTGCCTTTTTGTCCTGGCCATGACTTTGGGGAGAGGGTTCTGGGGAAGATGGGCAGCCAGGGAGGGACCCCCGGAGCAGCATATCAGAATGCCAGCAAGTACCAAGGATGAGGGGAGGGTATGGTGAAGGAGCAGGTTATTCCTTCTGGAGAGCCTGGATGTAATGGAAAGATCACCGTCTTCCTAGATATGAAACATCACAAACTGACCTCTGCCTCCAACACTCATGAGCTGTGTGACCTTAAGCAAGTTACTTGACCTCTCTGAACCTCAGAAGCCACATCTGAAAAGTGAGGAAAATAATACTGACATCAGAATTGTAAACTGAGTCACGAAACTGTTATTGCTGTTAATGAAAGGTACAAGGCTAACTTCTGCTAGGTGACCTGAGAGCGATCCCCACTTTTCGGGTCCATAAGACACACGCACGCTGCTGTCTCTCGTGCTGTCAATCATCTGGTTAATGGGGTCTAATGCATCATCCTGAGAAGAAACAATAAAATGGCCTGGTGTTAGGATGCTTTGGGCTGTAAGGACCAAGATGCCTAATTGACAGTGGCTTAAACAATGGAGATAATAATTGTCTCGGCACACAGCTAAGGGGACCTCAAGGGGGCCTCTTCTAGGGTTGGTTTAAGAGCTCAACAAACCAAGAATTCGGTTTCCTTTTCTATGCTTAGTCTCTGCCATCTCCAACCTGCCGTCTCAGCTGGGGCCGGGGTGCTGAAAATGCAACCCCCCCCCTTTAAAAAGCAGGAGTAAAGTACTATAAAGGTCCTAAAATATAAAAATGGTTTTATTTGCCCTTTCATATCGTGCTTCCTCTGAAGGGCCCGCAGGTGGCCAGAGGTCCCCACCCTGCAACTGGGCATGCTGGCTCCTGGGCTCCTCTCCCCACAGCCACAGGATTGCCATTCAGTGACTGGGCTGGGGATGGGAGCACCAGAGGCTGGAGAGCAGGAGGCTGAGACCCTTCCCAGGGAGGGGGAGGCAGTGGGGGGCACCACATGTGAACTGAGGCTCCCCCGCACATGCTCCGCTGTTCCATCAGACTTTACTTACGAAACACAAATGTAAAGAAAAGATTATTTGGGGTTTTAAGACAGTGACCACAGAACATTAAACCCTAAGCATGGGGCCCTTCAGAGCAACTGCACTGGCTACATGCCCGGGAAGAAACCCACCCCACCCACCCCCGGGCCTCCTCTCTGCGCAGAGCATCTTCATGGGATGACACCCACAGCCTCTCACCCTCTTTCAGGGATATAAATATTTCCCTGCAGCCCCAGGGGCCAATGAGATGAAAAAGACATTTTTTACTGCCATCTCATTGGTCAAACAGGGCCATGTGGCTACTGAGAGCTACAAAGGATCTGGAACTGCGACTGTCTAGAATTTTGAGCTTCTGTAGGCAGCGGTGGGCTGGGAAGAAAGAGGCCAGCAATAGCTACTGTGTAGACCAGCAATTTTCAACCTTTTTGGGGCACGCCAAAAATATATATATATTTTGCTGATCTGACAAATAAAATAGCTATAATTTTGATTCATTCACACTGGATGGCTATTGTAGTGTAGGTTGTTATCATTTTTTAATTTGGCAACCTAAGAGAAAAGAGGTCAGTGCCCCTGACTAGTCAGGTAGTGCATGTTTGAAAAATTCTTGCAGCGCACCTGTTGAAAATCGCTGATCTAACCGAAGGCGGGGCCCATCGGTGCACCCATGTGGGTCTGGCGCAGGGCAAGCTATGGGGCCCATCCCCAATGTCAGCGACAGCTACACCGGTTGGGTGGCTGTGCCGTTGGAACTGGATGAGGACTAGATGTTGACGGAGGCTTGTTTGAGCCCAGAAGATGTTTCCTTCCACGAGGATAGGGGTGGGTCCTGCCGACGCGGGTCCCCATGAATGCTCACAGCTGGCCCATTCTGCAGTTGGGAGCCGAGCCTCAGAGACGTTAAACAGCTCGCTTGCCGTGGGCATCGCTGGATCCAACTGAGGTCTGTGTGGCGCCAAGCCACGTGGCTACTGCAATTCGGTGGCCATGCTGCACGTCCAAAGGGGGTGTCCCGATTCACTGGCGTCCACTGGGCACACTGCACCCCCAAGGAGGGCCTCGGGTGGAATTCTTCCATGAGTCTCACGCTCCCTGGGCCCTCCAGATGGTTCTGCTTTTCCTCTGGAAGAGTGTTAACGTGGATTCACTTGGAGTCATTTTGGGGGTGAACAAGTTACCAGATGCTGGCACGCGGCCTCCCCCTCACTCTTCCTGAAAGGTAAGAAGCCTTAATTTTTGCTTTTCTTAAATAATAATGGTTCTCGGGGTGGGAGGACACGTAAAATCAAAAGGAAATTACAGGCAGCGTGCAGACAATTCCTAGTTTCCAGATGCATGCCGACCAGCCTCAGGAAGTGGCCCTCCTCTCAGTAGGGGCTGCCAGAAACCCTTTCGGTTGCAGGACATCCGGCAGAGACTTCGCCAGAACTCTGCCTTCTCACCTGGGACCTGTCACCGGATTTAGCAGCTTTTAAGGAACAATCCCCCCCATCACTGCTGGTTAAAAGGAACATCAATTTAAAAGGAAAGGTGTTACTGAAGTTTGGCCACATGGCCTCGCTGGAAAAGGTCACCCTTGCTCAGAGTGTCTGCCTTTCTCTCCTTCCCAAATCAGGCACCGGTGTGTGGAGTCAGCCTCTCCCGTTGCGTGGCCAGCCTCTGTCACTTCACAAGACTGAGTGTCTTTCCGGCAAAGACGTCCAGTGGCAAGAAGAGTCATTTGTGCGGGCCTGTGGGTCGGGAGTGGGCTTACAGATTTTCCTGGTACTGAGGTCTCACCTAGAAACTCTGGGAAATATGGGGACCGCTCCCCCAACCACAAGTCCCCATCGTGTGAAGTGCTGTCACGGGCTGTTTCATCACCATGTGCACTTCCAACAGCCACACCAACTGGGGCCCACGCAGACTGTGACCTGTGAAAGCAAAGAGAGGTGGGACATCTGAGCCGGCCCAGTCCTCTTGGGCAGCAAGGTCTCTGCCAGTCTCTTTACCAAAGACTCCCTGAGGCTGGCGGAGGATGTGGATGCTTTCTGGTTAGCAAGGAATGGCGGAAGAGCGGGGTCACAGTGCCTCTCTGTCCTGTTCGGGTCCTATGGAAAGTCTGTTCATGTTGATCGAATGTGTTGGTTATATTGTATTTTATAAGTGCAAAAACAAAGTATTGATAAGAACACACCCACACCAATCACAGTGCCGAGAGCTGGGGACAGATTGAGAAATAAGAGTCATGCAGGAGCAAGGATTCATCAGTTTGTACATTCATTAGACATTCATTCATTTCCCCAACCAACTTTAATTGAGGGCCTACTAAATGCAGGCTGCATTTAAAGCACCGGCATCCATCAGTGAGCAAGACAGACAAGATCCCTGTCCCCAAAGAGCTGTACCTTAGTGGGGGGAACACCGGGGGCAGACGGGAGAAAGAAAATGAAAATGAACAGAAACAAATAAATAATGTGAGCTTGTGAGGAGAAAGACCAAGGTAGTGAGGTAGTAACAGATTTCTTATTGCAAGTTAATGCACATGGCTGTAACAGGTACAGATGCCACTGGGCAATTGGGACAGGAAACGCTTCCTAAAAATAAGTACATTTTTTTTTTTGGAATACTGATTATGTGGCAGAAGCTATAGGCTTAATGTGTGTTTTCTCTAACCCATTCGACCACCCTGAGGTCAGCATCACTGTCCTACTCTTAGATGAGGAAAACTGAACTGAGGTTCAGAGAAGTTGAGTCACTTATCCAAAGTCACACAGCAAAGTGAGGGTTCCAGACCAGTCTGTCCCAAAGGGCATAGCCTATCCAGTCTCACTCTCTCTGTAGAGGTGCTGAGGGCTGAACAGAGTCTTGAAGGATAGGTAGGTTTTTCCCTGGTGGGTGGTGGCCGAGGGGGAGGGGAGGGTGGCAGAGAGCCAGAGTGCGGTCCTGGAGAGCTCTGTGTAGTGGGGAGCAGGTGAGGCCAGAGGGCCTGGTCAAAGCAGGAGCCAGGCTTCAGCGAAGGGGCTGCGGAGAGTAAGAAGCGGGGGTTGGGGGAGAGAGTACATGTATAGGCCCCTTCCGATCTCAGCCACCTTAGGCGGAAGGAGGAGGCTGAAGGATATCTCAGGGTGCGACACAGACTCCGCAGTCAGCGTGGCCTGGGTTCAAATCCCAGCTCCACCACAAACTCGCTGTAAGGCCTCGGGAAGGGGCATACCCACTTGTCTTCCTCCCTTGTGAAATGGGGGTCATGGGGCCCAGTGAATGGTCGACTTTATTTTTTTTAGAGCAGTTTTAGGTTCACAGAGAAACTAAGTGGGAAGTCCAGAGCTATCCCACATACCGCCTACCCCACCCCCCTGTAACCTCCCCCTCTGTCAGCTCCTCTCTCCCCAGAGCGGTGCCTCTGCTACAGTCAATAAACTGACCCTCACACGCCTTTATCAGCCGAAGTGCATAGCTTATGTTGGGGTTCACACTTGGTGCTGCACGTGCTGTGGGTTTGGACAAATGCGTAATGACATGTATCCCTCGTTTTGTGTCACACAGACTAGCTTCTGCCCTAAAAACCCTCTCTGCTCACCTGTTCACCCCTCCCCCCAGCCCCTGGCCACCACGGGTGTCTTCCCCGTCTCCACAGGCCTGCCTTTTCCAGAATGTCGTCCTGTGGGAACCTTACAGTACGCAGCCTTTCAGACCGGCCTCCTGCCCTTAGTGATGTGCATTCGTATTGCCCTCAGGTCTTTTTAAAAATTTTTTATTGTATTTTTTCCTATTACCATTTAGTCCCCTTATACCCTCCCCTCCCCCACAACCACCACACTGGCGTCCATTTCCATGAGCGCTTTCTCCTTTTTGCTCAACGCCCCCACCCCCTACCCCTACCCTCACCCCCCGGCTGCCATCCTGCTCTCTATCTATGAGTCTGTGTCTGTTTCCTTTTTTTAAAATACATTTTATTGATTATGTTCTTACAGCAGTCCTAATTTTTCCCCTTTGCTCCCCTCTGCCCAGTACACCCCTCCCCCCCAGCAATCCCACCCCCCTTAGTTCATGTCCATGGGTCGTGTATATAAGTTCTTTGGCTTCACCCTTTCCTGTATTATTCTTAACTTCCCCCCATCTATTTTGTAGCAATCAATTATGCTTCTTAATCTCTGCACCATTTCCTCATCCCTTCCCCTCCCCCCTCCCAGCTGATGACCTTCCCAATCATCCCCATACCTGTGATTCTGTTCCTGTTCTGGTTTGCTTAGTTGGATTTTGTTTTTATTTTTTAGATTCTGTGAGTTTGTTGTCATTTTAATGTTCATAGTTTTGACCTTCTTTTTCTTAGGTAAGTCCCTTTAACATTTCATATAATAATGGCTTGGTGACAATGGAGTCCTTTAGCTTTACGTTCTCTGGGAAGCACTTCATCTGCCCTTCCATTCCAAATGATAGCTTTGCTGGATAGAGTAGTCTTGGTTGTAAGTCCTTGCCTTTCATCACATTGAATACTGCTTGCCAGTCCCTTCTTCCCTGCAAAGTTTCTTTTGAGAAATCAGCTGACAGTCTTATAGGCACCCCTTTGTAGGTAACTCTCTGCTTTTCCCTTGCTGCTTTTAAGATTCTCTCTTTATCTTGAAACTTTGGCATTTAAATTATGATGTGTCTTGGTGTGGTGCTCTTTGAGTCTAGATTGTTTGGGACTCTCTGTGCTTTCTGGAATTCTATGTCTGTTTCCTTCACCAAATTTGGGAAATTTTCTTCATTATTTTCTCACATAACTTTTCAATTTCTTGCTCTTCCTCTTCTCCTTCTGGCACCCCTATGGTTCAGATATTGGCACATTTAAAATTGTTCCATAAGTTCCTAAGCCTCTCCTCATTTTTTTAAATTCTTGTTTCCTCATTTTGTACAAGTTGACTGTTTTTTTCTTCCTTATGTTCCAAATCATTGACTTGAACCCCAGTTTCCCTCCCTTCACCATTGGTTTTGTGTGGATTTTCCTTCATTTCACTTAGCATAGCCTTCACTTCTTCCTTATGTGTTTGCCATACTCAAGCACATCTGTCAAGCTGTGAGCATCTTTATCACCAGTGTTTTGAACTTTTCATCTGTTAGGTTGGCTGTCTCCTCGTCACTTAGTTCTCCCACTGGAACCTTGATCCGTTCCCCCTTTTGGGCCATATATTCTGTCTCCTCACTCTGACAGACTCTTGTGTTTTTTTGCTTCCATGTCCCAGGTAGAGCTATCGCTCTTGTTACATTGCAAGGGGTGAAGCCTTAGGGATTCATCAGTACAGGGTGACCTGTTTCACCATGTTGTGGTGCTGTATGTGGGGGAGGGGTCTGAAAGAGAACAGTGCCGCTTGCTCAGCACTCGTCCCTTTTCCAGGCACTTCTCCCACTTCCATATGGGATTGGCGCCCCTCTAGCTGTGGCCAGCCCTAGCTGTCATTCCCAGAGTGTGTGGGTCTGTGGAGGTTCTAGGACCATGGGGGGCCCTTTAAACAAGCGGACTCTGCAGAGAGACCAGCAGTTTCTGCCTCCATCCCAACCCCCACTGGTCTGCACAGTCAGAAGCAATGAGGCTTGATTTTCTCCAGTGCTGGGATAGTGAGCTGCAAGGTCTGGTCTGGTGCCAGTGCTGGTGCTGGGAACGCTCCCCAGGTGTCCCTCCCTACTTTTTAAAACGTGTGACTGCACTTCCCACCACTCTGCTGCTGCCGCTGCCACTGCTGCTTCCACCACCACACCACGTCCTCTCTGCCCTTCCTACCTGTCTGGGTGAGTGTTTCTTCTTTATATCTTTGTTTGCTGGACTTCCATGCAGCTTGATTTTCCGGAACTTCTGGCTGTCTCTAATTTTGAGGTAGCTGTATTCCTACTTAGTTGTGGAGGGAGACGCAGCGTGTCTGTCCTCACCTCCATCCCTCAGGTCTTTCCATGGCTTGATAGCTCATTTCCTATTTCAGTGCTGAATAATATTCCACTTTCAGGAAGTACCTCCGTTTGTTTATCCGTTCACCATGGTAAGTTTTCAAGACGGCAATAAATCAAAAACATGGAGAATTGTTTCGGGTGCGTAGTAGGGATATAGCACGAAATGCTTGGTGTCTTTCGGTGCACGTGACAAGCACCCAGCAGGGCAGTGTCACTCTGAAAAGTTCAACCCTCTTCTGGAGGCAGGACCCTGAGTGAGGGCAGGACCCGAATTGAAGACCGGGATCCAGAGTGAGGGTAGGACCCTGGGTGAGGGTAGGTGCTGAAGTGAAGACCGGGACCCTGAGTGAGGGCAGGACACAGAGTGAGAGCAGAACCCAGAGTGAGGGCAGGACCTGAAGTGAAGACCGGTACCCAGAGTGAGGGCAGGACCCAAAGTGAAGACAGGGACCCAGAGTGAGGGCAGAACCCGGAGTGAGGGCAGGACCCAGATTGAGGGCAGGACCCAGAGTGAGGGCAGGACCCTGAGTGAGGGCAGGACCCAGAGTGAGGGCAGGACCCAGAGTGAGGGCAGGACCCAGAGTGAGGGCAGGACCCGAAGTGAAGACCGGTACCCAGAGTGAGGGCAGGACCCAAAGTGAAGACAGGGACCCAGAGTGAGGGCAGAACCCGGAGTGAGGGCAGGACCCAGATTGAGGGCAGGACCCAGAGTGAGGGCAGGACTCTGAGTGAGGGCAGGACCCGGAGTGACGACAGGGACCCAGAGTGAGGGCAGGATCCGAAGTGAAGACAGGGACCCAGAGTGAGGGCAGGACCCGAAGTGAGGGCAGGACCCAGATTGAGGGCAGGACCCAGAGTGAGGGCAGGACCCGAAGTGAAGACAGAGACCTAGAGTGAGGGCAGGACCTGGAGTGAGGGCAGGACACTGAGTGAGGGCAGGACCCAGAGTGAGGACAGGACCCAGAGTGAGGGCAGGACCCTGGGTGAGGGTAGGTGCTGAAGTGAAGACCGGGACCCCGAGTGAGGGCAGGACTCGGAGTGAGGGCTGTACCCAAAGTGAGGGCAGGACCCGGAATGAGGGCACGACCCAGAGTGAGGGCTGGACCCGAAGTGAGGGCAGGACCCAGAGTGAGGGCAGGGCCCGAAGTGAAGACAGGGACCCAGAGTGAGGGAAGGACCCAGAGTGAGGGCAGGACCCGAAGTGAAGACAGGGACCCAGAGTGAGGGAAGGACTCACAGTGAGGGCAGGACCAGGAAATGGCCAATTTCTCTCGCTTTGTGGGGAAAAAAGTTTTGATCATTTGCTTCACTGCAAAATGTACTCGTTAGTGTTCTAATGCCAGCAGAAAAAAAAAAAGAAAATCTAGCAGGGTGTCTCCATGGAAGCAGCCTTTGACTATTCCGACCTGGAAGAAATGAAGGGTTTTATTTGTGGAAATTGGGACATTCAGTGGCAGGACTTTTTAAACTGCCCATCAACACCTCCACGCATCAAAAATGTAATAAAACCCCAGAGAACATATTACTATTTTATAGTACAGATAATCTCCGCAGTTCAGGGATAGTTTTTCTTCTATATGTAGTTAATTTTAAGACATAGAAATGATCTGAATCTTACTGAAGATTCTTACTGAAAAATCTCTTCCCTATATACATATATCTGATCTCACAGCAGTCCTGCCAGGTAGGGACTCTGGGCCTTGTTTTACAGATGAAAGCACAAAGGCCCAGAGAGGTTAAGAACTTGCCTAAGGTCACACAGCTCTGACCTCCACTGTCTGCCCACCCACTGCCCAGTACACCACATGTCCTTCAACCTTTAGTTTGAACCTGGATTCTTTCTGTTCCTTACATTCTTTCTGCCACCAGCCTTTGCATTATGTCTAGCAGCATTCCTGGAGGCAGGTAGCAACCAATGGAGAGAATTTACCAGGAAAAAAAATCAGCAGACAGGCAGATACCTGGCATTCCTAAGATATGGAAGAAACCCAGACTCCCTAGAGGAACCCAGGGCTCAGAGTTTTCTTAGAGTCTCTGCTTGGTGATGTTTAAATATAATTTGTTGATTCATACACGTAACTAACATTTATTGAGCACCTATGACTGTCCAGCTCCGGCATGGCCTTTGGCTCCGGTGATACAAACACGAATCAGGCAGTCCTGCTTGCAAGGCACCCAGGGGAGTTGGCAGTGAAATGGGCATACGAGTCACGCACAAGCACTGGAAGCAGAAGCATATGGACCAGAGCTATGCGGCTCCTTAGCGGGCCACCAGGCTCTGTTAATTCCAGAACGGCCTGGGAATCCATGTCCATGACTACCACTCTGCTATAAGCCACGACCATCTCAACCTGTGTTACTGAGACCAGCAGGTCTCCTGAGCTCCTGCCTACACCTCTGACCCCTTCGCTACACTACAGTAAAGGGACATTCTAACCCATTCAGTGTTCCAAAAGCTCCTCTCTGTCCTTATGATAACGTCCAAACTCCTGAGCTGGGCCCCTCCTCGCAGGCTGATTCTGGTGTTGTCCACCGTTGGGTCCTAGCACAGGGCCAGGCCATGGGCGGGCATTAAGCTGATGTTTGTTAAGTGAATATATGAGTCTGGGGGGTGGGGCTGGGGGTCTTTATGCTACAGTACAGCCTTGTGACATCATAATGCAGACACCCTGCCCAGGAGATGTTCTTGGTCTATTTGAAGGATAACTTCTTAACTGGACTTAATTTGAAAATCCTAAGTGTTTACATGCTGATGAGAACTATGATTTTAACGGAACTAAGACTTTTTAAAAAAGTTATCTCAACACGACAAGGGGTAGAGATAGCTAGTACCAAACTGGTATGTTAGTCTGGCCTGTGGCCTAAGTCCAGCCATACTTGGGATGGAGGTGGCTGGGTATTAAGTCTAGTCTGGCCTTGCTCTGTGACCTTGGGCAGTTTACTGAGCGGCTTTCAGCCCCATCTAAACAATCCCTGGTCTAATGAGGTTGCTGTGCAGACCAGAGGAGCCCTGGCTCAGGAAGGGCTGTCCAGATCCTACAGAAGGGGGTCACGGTGGTATCCCCAAGAAAACAGCTTCCCTCTGTGGGAAGCCCCTGCCATACTCCTCTCCTGGCAGTGGCTGGGAGTGGACACCGGGGCTCCCTTTGTCATTCTTATTCTGAAAGGGGTCTGGGATGTAAGAGGCAAACTTGCCGTCCAGTTCATCCGCCTACAGCCATCGGTCCCCATGAGCAGAGGCAGCAAGTGCACTGGGCCAGACTTGGAGAAGCCCCTGCACAGGAGGAAGGAGGCTGGGCTCGATGATCAGGATCAGGAGCTCTCTGGGATTTTCCTCCTTTCCTTTGGCAGAACTCAAGTTTTAAACAAAGGCAAGGATTCTAGCAGCATTGGGCCACTTCAAGCAAATCTGTTTCTGGAAACTCCCAGGAAACCAAGCCTTCAGACAGAGTACTTTTTCATCCCCCCAAATAAAAGTGCAAAAGAAAAGTAGTACTGTTCATTCATGCAAGAGGGCAGATAACCGAACCCCCTTGGATGGCACACACCCCTCTGCCCCAGGAGGCTGTACTCGCCTGAGGAAGAGGCATTTCATGGCGTGGTACATGTGCTTTGTCCAGGGCCAACATGCAAGCTTTTCAAAATCACCTTCTCAGAAGTTTACTGGGCCCAGGACATGGGGGTCAACTGTTTGTTATTTGGTCCCTGCTTTCTGAGTTCGGGCCTATAATGAGAGCCATTCATTCGGCTGTTCACTCAATATTGAGACCTCTCTCTATGTCAGGCACTGGGCTAAGTGCGCACACGGAGAAATTAATACCACGTAGCCCTGTTCTCAAGTAGTTCACAGTTTAAGGGGGAAAACCATCAAGCACACGGTATTACAATGCAACGCAGGAACGGGACTGCAGGCTCTGGTAATTATGAAATGGTGCTGAAGATTATGGAAATTGCGTAAGATGGGCATCGGCTGGGCCAAGGAGTGGTGGAGAAGGTTCTCTTGAGGTGGGTCACACTGAGCAAGAGTAAGCCAGGTAAAGGAGAAGTGGGGGGAGCAAGGGAGGGGAAGGACATTTCAAAGGGAACAGAATGAGCAGAGGCCTGGAGGCGATGGGGCGTGGCCAGGACTTGCAGCAGCTCATGATCACTGGATAAAAGCGTGAAGCCAGCACTGATGGCCCGGAGGTGGCACAGAGACCAATCAGGAAGGGCCAGAGCTGAGAGACCCCAGAGCGAAGAGGGGGTGATATGGATACCTTAAAACAATGAATATTCAGGGGCTGTTTGGAAGTGAGCCTCCTGTTCAGAGTGGGCTCCTATTCCGTTTTATCATGGCCCCGAAATTCTCTTTGCATTTTGATGCAAAGAAAAGGAGTTCTTTAGGGTTCTCCAGGCTGGTAATCTAACATCTGGTACACAGTGGGCGCTTAATCAGCGGAGGTGATGGCTCCTCCCTGCCAGGGAGCTGTTACTGCCTAGGCCATGTTCCCCACAGATGCAGCGATCCATTCCCAGGAATAGTCATCAGACTCATAGATAGAAAACAGACGACCAACAGCTGTCAGAGGGGAGGGGGAGGGGGGGGCTGAGCGAAAAAGGTGCAGCGATTAAGCAAAAAGATAAAAACCCTTCAAACGCATAGACACAGACAACAGTATGGTGACTACCAGAGGGAAAGGGGGTGGGGGAGGTAGAAGAGGGTAAAGGGGGGATAAATGGTGATGGAAGGAGGCTTGACTGTGGATGGTGAACACATGCTATAATATACAGATGATGTATTATAGAACTGTACTCCTGAAATCTATGTAATTTTATTAACCAATGTCACCCCAACAAAGTCAATTACAATTTTTAAAAAAGGAATAGTCATCTTTGTATCGTGAAAAGTGGCCCATTCCTGCAGCTAACATCCGCACCGCATTGCTCAAAGCCTTCTGTTCCCTGAGACCTGCCTCTCAATGGACAGGAAGGCTGGTCCTCTTGGCTCGTTGCTTTGGAAAGAAAATGATTTTGAGCCCGACTCTACCCTGTGGCAATTATGGAAAATAAAGTGTAAAAACAGGAGAAGACTAGCAGGTGAGGCGAAAATCAGCTGGTGCCTTGCTACAAGCACCCCGCCCTGCAGGACCCGGGAGCAGACGCTGCTCCTTGGAGTGTGCGCTTTCAAAGCAAGGTGGGGAGAAGGCAGGTCCCGCCTCAGGCCCGGAGCATGTGCCCTGGCCTTCATCAGGCTTCCGGACCTGCAGGCTAGGAGGCCGGGGCAGGCTGGCAGCTCCTGGGAAGAGCCTCGAGAGGTTAAAAAAGAACTTACTGGTTTTGTGTCTCATGGAAAAAATTGTGCTCGAGGCGGGAAACGTGGCAAATGGAGAACTAAGAGGGAAAAAAAGCAGTCTAGCGCTTTGCACCTTGGCGTTATATTTCTGTTCGTCCTTTGGACAAACTTCCCCCCAGGGCGTCAGCTCACACGGCAGTGACAGCCAACCCCTGGCTGGCCCCTCGGGTACCTGGGAGAGGGCAGCGCACAGGAAGCCACCCAGGTCCTGTTTCAGGGACCCCTGCCCCAAAGGCTGTCTCCTGGTGGCTCCCTCCGTCCCTCTGCTCAGCTCCAAGGCTCCCAGGCCAGTCCTCAGACCTCTCCTGATGCCTATCTGCATTCCAGTTCCTTGCCCCAAGCTGCTTTTCTCCTTTCTGGAATTTACCTGCATCCCTAATTATCTTGTTCCCTTGTGTGCTGGCTGTCCACCCCCTCCCAACCAGTCATCGACCTGAGGGCAGATTTGTTCCCCTCAGAGTTGGGGAGGCCCGTAGGCTCACCGGTGGGGACTCCATGGTATTTGTTAGTGAAGGAGGAGGAGCTCACCCACCCGGGTGGCCAGCATTTCAGTAGAATAAGCACAGTGAGGATGGACACAACCCACATTTTTTTTCTCCTGGAATATCCCATATATAAGCCATTGTGTGCGGGTGTGTGTGTACACGCATGTGCGGGTGTGCAGGTGTGTGCACAGGCATGTTCTGGAAGCGGCCACAGCACTGAGCGGGAGGCTGGTGCCTCAGGTTCCCTAACTCATTCCACAGCCGTGGGCAAATTCCACAACTGCAGAGAGTCACTTTCTCCCTGCTTGTAAACCGATAAAGAACTTGCCTGAGGCATGTCGTGAGTCCCAAACAAGATAAGATCCTGCAAGGCTCAAGAATGAAAAGAAACACACACACGCAGTACCTGATAGGCCCATGCTTCACGGGGACCCTAGCTCCACAGGAGTCTGCTGCCTCTGCCTCCTCCTCAGAAAGGTCCCCAATATTCAAATTTAGGAAAGAAGTCCTTTTTGCCACCCCCACCCCCCAATTTGGAGATAGAAGAGAACCTCCCCTAACTCCATTTCCACACTCGCTTGCCCCTTCCCAGGCCCTGGCCTCTCCTGGGGGTGCCCTCAGCGGTGGACAGGCACCGCTCAGCACCCCCCACCCTGCAGGGGGCTGCCTCTCCAAACTGAGTGGGGGCAGAGGGACCTGCCTTGAAGGGTGCCCCTGTGTGTGTAGGAGGGGGTCATCCCCGGGACCGGGTGTGAGGGACGGCTCTGCGAGTTGGGGTGGGACGGGGCGGGCCCTTCTGGGCAGGGTCCTGGGACCCTCAGGCTCACCCCGTGGCTGCGTCATCCAGCCCACCACCCCCTAGGACATCACAATCTGGGGGTTGGGACCCCGCGGCTCATCACTGCGTGTCTGCAACCAAACAATCTACCTAACAAACACCCGGGGTGGGGGGGGGGGGAACGGCCTGAGCCCAGACTCCCTTCCCACCCCTCCCCTCACCCCCCGGGGCCTCCGCCCCAAGATGGGGGAGTGAACGCGAGCCAGGGCGCCCCGCACCCGCCGCCCCGCGCCAGCCAGCTGCCTGCCCGCGGCGGGGGCGGCCCCAACACGCCCGCCCCGCCGGAGCCCCGCCCGCGCCCGCGCCCGCCGCTCCTCCCGCTCCGCGGCGCCCTCTCCGGGTGCGTGCCGCTCGCGCGCCCGCCCGCCAGGCTCCCCGCGCCCGCCGCCCGCGCCCGGCCCGGCGCCCCGGCCCTCCCGCCCGCGCTTCATGGCTGCTCAGGAATGGGACTGGTTCCAACGCGAGGAGCTCATCGGACAGATCAGCGACATCCGAGTCCAGAACCTACAAGGTAACGCGCCGCAGCCTCCCCGGAAAGGAACGCCGGTTTGGGGTCGCCCTGGAGCCGATCCCACACCGGGCACCTCGCCCCGCGCCACCCTTTGTCGGGTCCCGACCCCGCGTCTGCCACTCACTGGGAGGAGAGGGGCCGAGCCCCCCACCCCCGCCCCGCCCGCAAACCCCAGCATCGCCGGCCCCGGGGGTGGGGCGGCACACGTGCGTGTGTTTGTGGGGCCGGGGTCCCATTTGTTTTCCTGCGGGCCGTCACGGCTCCCCTCCAGCCACGGCTGCGAGTTTGGAGAAGTTTGTGCGTGGGCGCTCGGGGAGGGTGGCCCAGGTCACGGAGGGGAGGAGAAAGTGCGCCCGCCTGTGCCTCCGTGTGAATTCGCACACCTCCTAAGTACCTCCGGGGCTTGCGGGGCTGCACGGGGCGGCGCCTCTGCGGGCCGGCCAGGGAGAACGGGCCGGGGGCTCGATCCGTGCGTTCAGAAGGGCAGCCAGCCCGGGCCGGCTACTTTCTTCAAGGAGCTGCCCCTCCCCTGGCCCGGGCTCAAGTGTGGAGGCGGCGGGAGGCCCCGCCCACCGGGACACGGGGCTCCGGGGCCAGCGCCTACCTGGGGACCAGGTACAAGGGACTCCGGTGGCCAGGGCCTCTGACAAGGGCTAGGGGTGGCTCCTGCCACAGAGGACATGTATTCATCTTTCAAAGGAGTTTATTCATTGTGGAAACTCAGCACCAACATATTTCAAGGAGAAAAGTCACCCACAAGCACCTCCTGGCCCACCCCACCCACCAAACAACGCTGCTTTCCCTGGAGGTGCATTGCTGACCTCTCTCTCTTTCCTAAGTGAACTTGGTGAACTGGACGGAGTTCCACTTCCGGTCTCTCCTCGTGCACATGGATCTGGGCAGGGGAAGTTTCTGCAGCACTTTCCCCTACAGGCTTGGATTTCTAGAGATTTCAGGGTTGGGGGTAGCTCAGAGAGCTGGGAGGCCTGGACAGAGAGGGGAGCGGCTGTTGTGGCCCCAGCCCCCACCCCCAGCAGTTGGCAGGGTTTTACTGCGCTGGGGTCAGGAAGCCCCGGCAGGCAGGGAGCAGTCTGGGGGGTGGTGGCTGAGCAGTCAGGTTTAAACATTACACCCTGTGGAACGTTTCCTGGGAGCCCAGGTGGACTTGCTCCACCCCTAGGTTGGGCAAGGACAGTGTGGGCAGAGGTGACCTGAAGTGGAGAGGGAGTCTACTGCCATGGCCAGTGGAAACTGAGTTTGCTCAAGGCTCCCCTGACCTCTTCCGGCTGTGATTTCTGTAAAAGGAGGAGGATCAGGCTGGAGATGTTGAAAATGATTCCTTCTGATAAGGTCTCATGCCCGGATCCTGTTGCCTGAGAACTGACATCCTTTTTGGGGAATTGGTATTAGTATCTTTTGCTAAGATGGCATCTGGTTTGGGCTGTCAGGTGTGTGTGTGTGTGTGTGTGTGTGTGTGTGTGTGTGTGTGTGTGTGTGTGTGTGTATGTGGCAGTTAATGGTGTTTAATAAACACATTCTTACCAATTCTTGCTGCAACTTCCTACATTCCTCTCGGATCAGCTCCCAATGTAAAGGAGATCAATTTCTATGCAGGGATGTCCAGCAGTGTGAGCAGTTAGTTACAGCTAGAACTGTGAAAGAAGGCTTCGCCGAATGGGGATAATTTGAGATGGGTCCTGAAGTCTGGGTAGGAGCTCACTGAGCGGGCTGAACTGTCTTCATTTTTAGGCAATGCCAGTTACAATTTGAGCATCAAAAGCTTTGTCATTAAGAAAATAAACTTAAATTTATGCACATGCATTATATTGGGCTGGCCAAAAAGTCCGTTTAGTTTTTTCCATAAGATGGCTGTAGTAGCGCTTAGCTGTCTTTAACGCCATTCAGTACAATTTTGTTAGATTGTATTGTGACATCTGTCGAACCAACGTGCATTTAAAAACTTATCACAATTGGTGAATTTCTGTGTAGCTGTTTTAATATTGGAGGTGGAAGAAAATATGCAACATTTTTAGTATAGTATGCTTTATTATTTCAAGAAAGGTAAAAACACAGCTGAACCACACAAAGATCTGTGCAGTGTATGGAGAAGGTGCTGTGACTGATGGAACATGTCAAAAGCGGTTTGTGAAGTTTCGTGCTGGAGATTTCTCGCTGGATGATGCTCCACGGTTGGGTAGTCCAGTTAAGTTGATAATGATCAAATCAAGACATTAATTGAGAACAATCAATGTTATACCATGCAGAAGAAAGCCAACATACTCAAAACATCCAAATTAATAGTTACTGGTGAAGATGAAAAATGTGTCTTATTTTATGGAAAAGAATGGACTTCTTGTAATCATATATGATTACATATGTGGATATAAAATGCATTAACCTTAAGGATGAGTGGGACAAATTTTTACATATGGGTACAACATCACCTAGATCAAGACGCAAAAGATTTCCAGAACCCTGGATGGGTGCCTCATCTCCCTCCCCAGTCAGTAACGCCTCCCCCACACACAAGGCAACTGCTATTCCGATCTTTATTACTATTGTTTTGCCTCTAGAACTTCACATAACATTGAGTTGAACAGTACGTATTCTTTTAACTGGCCTTTTTTTGTTCTGAATTACATTGGAGCAGTTGATCCATGTCCTTGCTTGTATCAGTACTTTTGGGGGGAGGGGGGAACACCCCTAGTGTCCAGCATACGCATCCGTCTCGGCTCCCAAGCCTGGACCAGGCTGTGCGTAGGTCCTTGTTATTGCCGAAGACCGGTCAGTCCATGATATATGCATGCACCACAGCTGATCTGTTCATCAGTGGGGGGCGTTTGGGGTGTTCGTAGTTCAGGCTAGCGTGAGGGGAAGGAAGCTGTTAGTCCTGCTGGCTTTGGCTTCGCTGCCCTGCCCAGCGTGGCTGAGAGGAGGCTGGGAGAGGAGGTGGGGGCAGGACTCTGTCTTCTTTCTCTCTCCATTTCCCCCTTGGCTTCCCTTTCTCGTGACTGGATGCTTAACAGACATTTTCTCCCTTGTCGCTGGGGTACTCGGGAAGTCCCAACCAAAGGTCCAAGTCCAGAAGGCACCCCACGCCATGCTGAGAGCATCTGCCCAAACCAGCTGGTGGGTGTCAGCAGGCCCTGGACAGTCTGGGTGACCAGCTCTGCGGGCTGTGGGCGGGGCCTTGTTCATCCGAACCCAGCGTGGGTGGTAGTGGGGGGGAGGGGGGGGCAGGAGGAATCCAGGCAGAAACCTTGTTTGTTTTTTTTATTATTATTTATTTATTTATTTATTAGAAGCCTTGTTTTTTAACTTGTGTGCTTCCTTCCAGCACAGGTAGTTGCAGTTGTCGTGGTGATGGGAGGGTGGGTACAGAGGGATTTCATGAATCTAATTGTCGGGACGGAGGAGGAGTCCCAGCCTTCATGTGCCGATGGTGGCTGCTGTCATGGTCAGACAGTCCTGATTCTTTTCAGAGACCTTGACTCATGGTCCTGGGACCAGCTGCTTCCAGGGTCAGCCCTGAGGACGCCGCATTTCAGGGAAGGTGATTCAGGAACCTGCCTGCATTTTTAACATCGTTCTCTCTATCTACATGTTTACGTTAGCGGGGAGTATGTTCCCTCTGTTCATTGCCCATCTGAAGCTTTGTCTCTGGCCCCGAACCGTGGAACTCTGGAATCCCTGTGGGTACCATTGTGACATCGCCAGGTCATCCCCGGGACGTGTCGGAAGGAGGACCTCCTGGCCTGGCTTTGAGGTCGGGTGAACCAGGCAGAAAGCTTGGCCGCTCCCAGGTGGCTTGTCACACCCGTTGCTGCGCTGCCACCCAGACGGGTGAAGTCCCTCTTGATATGTTCACTTCAGTGGCTCATAAAATTGTGTGTGAATGAATGACTCTGGCAGAGTGTCGGGTGTCCCTCTGGGCACAGGCTGCCTGTGCCACCCTCACAGTGTCCCTTGCAAGGAAACGGGGGTGGCCCAAGCTGTTGACCTTTCCAGAGAGGTGAAAATGGAATTGCAGGATGTGGGCGGCCTTCCCCTGGCGGCCCCGCATCCCTGGAGCCCTGTGGGATAGAATCGAGGACGGAGGCAGCCGGTTAACGAGTCTCTGCTGCGGGGCAGCCAGGGCTCCGGCGCCTTGCTGATGGAGAGGCCCCTGTGGCTGTCTCCTCTCCCTCTCTGAGCTGGTTTTAGCGTCCAGCTGAACGCCCCACTCGTCCTGGGGCCCCTTGACTGCTGGCCGAAGGGTGGGGTCGGGCCAGGATTTGGAAGATGCTCCCACTCCTGTAAAAAGCCTCCGCCACCCCCCAGACCACAGCGTTTCCCTGCTCATTTGAGCAACCGTGTGCTAAGCATAGAGCGCCCTGCAGACACCAGGGAAGGCAGAGTTGCTTCTTCCCCCAGCCTTTGAGGAGCGTGAAGCCCTCATGGGCGCCCAGCCAGACTGGGGCTGCAGATTCTGCTCCTGGCAGCGCAGATGGCAGTTCTGCTTGGCCTGTCTCCTGTCGCCCTGGTATCAGTGTGTATGGTACTACGAACCTGCCCCTCGTTGTGTGGGAGCACCCAGGGCTGGAGGCGGCTGGGCTAGGCAGACACACAGCTGCTCCCACTGCCGCTCAGGGGGGCCACGAGGGGCTGTAGACCCCTGCCCGCTGAGCCTTGCCGGCCGGCGCTCCCCGAGCAGCCTCCCCACCCCTGCCTCAGTGTCTCCAGTAGGATTTGTTAGGAAGCAGGACTGCCTGGGGGTCGCAAACAGGAACTGGGTTTGGGGGCAGTTGGGATTGGCTGCCAAACAGAGATGGTAACAGTTAACCCGTCTGAGAGCAGCCTGGGTCCCCAGAGCTCACCGCTTCTCTTTTAATGTCCACAAGGCTTTGAGGTTGGTGTGTGTTGCAGAAATGGAGAGGGGCAATTGTCTGTGCAAGGTCCTGGACCGGTAAGAGGAGCCGAGATTTGAACTTGGGTCAGACTGAGCCCATGCACCCTGGCACACTTGCTCTCTGAATCCTGTCAAGGCACTGGTGGCCTCGTGGCTGGGAGCTGGGAAGGCCTCTCCGAGGAGGGGCTGTCAGAATCGGCCCCTGAGGGCTGAGCAGAGACTTGGCGGCATGAATTTGCTGCTGCCCGTAGAATAAAGGGAAGTGGTGGGGACAGTGGGGCAGCCGGCTCGGGGTCGCCTGTGCGGTTAATCGGCCCTTGCCTTGCCGACCATGGCTCAGAGCCAGGCGCAGGCCCTCTCCAAGTTCGCACCGACTCCCTCGTGGCCTCTTTAGGGCTCTGGGCCTTGCCTCGCCGCCTCCATGGGACCCACCACCCAGCCACCCACCATGCGCCCCTGCTCATCCCTTCGCTCGGTCTCCATGGCCACACTGTGGGCTCAGGGCAGTGCCTTGGTCCACCCCAGGACTTAAGACAGCCTCCGCGTCCACGAAGGCCAAGCTGGGACAAAGGTCGGGTTGCACCGGCTGGCAGGGTCAAGTCCAGGCCCCTCAGCCTGGGGAGCCGGGCCCTCTGTGGTCTAGTTGGAGTGTCACACCACTCCCTGCACACAGCACCCTGCCCCGCCCCCCCGTCCCATCCTCGTCCCCCCAGATCCCTGGTGCACACAGCAGGGGAGTCAGGGGGGGTCACGGTGGCCAAAGCTGTCAGCACCCCGAGCAGAGAAGGAGCCCGACGACCGGCTCCTGCCTCCGCCTCCCCTGGCTCCTGGAGGTTTCTGGATCAGAACCAAAGAAAATCAGATGCAGAGGTTTCATGTCCTCCAGGAACTTGCTGCCTGTGAGGGCCCTGCCCCGGGCTGTGTGCTTGGCTCTGCTCCAGAGGGCGAGTCACCAGCAGAGCCGCGGCCCTCAGGCCCCAGCCGGAAGCAAGTCCTGGCTTTGCGTTAACTCTGGATCCTGCCCGCAGAAGCCATGCTCCTGTCCCTGCTCCATCCCTGACCCGGGTGGGGATTCTTCTCGAGGGCCCTCGCCAGGAGGAGCTGATTGGGCAGGTCGCGCAGGTGGGGAAGCCCCGGCCGGGACACGGCGGCTTAGACCCGGGGCCTGGGGCCTGGCTTTGCTGCTAACTTGCTTGGGATCCTGGGGAATCTCTCCCCCACGCTGTGCTCCAGTTTCCTTACCTACCAAAGGGGAGGGTGGGACTCTCAGTCTCCAATGGGTCCCCTGGAAGGTGGTGTAAGGACAGCATGCCCACAGAAAGCCATCGCGTTCCGGTTCCTGGCACACATGGGTGGGCGGCCGGCGTGGGACTCCGGGGACCGCTGAGCGCAGCTGGCTGTGCGCCTGAATTCTTTTCTCTGTCAGGTGCTGGAGACTCACTCCCACTAAGGGCCCTGCGTAGCTCAGGTGGCAGTTCATCCACTTTGATATAAAACTGCACATTGGTAAATGGTGTCCGTTCTTAGCTTCTGCTGGGCTGATAAATTACGGTGACTCTAAAAAGCCCAGGGGAGGTGTGGGGCCCCTGCTCTGAACTAGCTGGACACCGTTGGAGGTGCCCAGGGAGGTGGGGTTCCTGCCTTCGCCCGTGCACATTTGTACTGAGGAGCAAGAGTGTTTGGGCTCGGGTGAAAGGAGCCTGTCACCTGAGTGGTTTGTCAGCATAGCGAGGGAGGCCCGTGGTCCGGCGGGCAGCAGACCTTGGAAGAGATTCCGCCAGTGTCACTGGTCAGCGGCCGGGGCTTGTGTGGACCGTGACCCCATCAGAGCAGGGCCATGCCACCTCACGGGGGCGGTGGGCCGTCTGACTGGAACAGCGGCCCTTTGCTGAAGAGGCCCCAGTTATGGTCACAGCCCTCCGTGACCCGTGGGGCACTCTGGCATTGGCTTTCTGACCCAACGGCGGAGGCGCTGGGCAGAGTCCCGCTGCCCGACACGCTGTGGGTCACGTCGGCGCTGCCTCAGAGGAAAAGAGAGAAAAATCGAGTAATTGTCTATTTAGTGGTGGAACCATTAAAAGTAAACTCCCTGTTGCCATAGAAACCTTTCCCTATTTCCCCCACCGCTCCCTGCATGCCTTTCTTTAAACTGTGTCCCTCACAGAAGGAATTAGAAGCAGCATCCCAAATCACAAGTGTGACTTTAAAGAATTTTTGCTGTTTTTTTTCCCCCCTCACTGGTCTGTCTCCTTTTCTTCTTACTATTTTTTTTTTTTTTTATCAGAGCAGGGATTGGCAAACTATGGTTTACGGGCCATATTTATTTTGTGAATAAAGTTTTATTGGGACACAGCCGTGTCCATTGGTCTGCACTTCGTCCACGTCTGCACTTGGATTACAGTGGCAGTTTAGTTGTGACCTAGAAGTACTGGCTGGTTTAGCTCAGTGGATTGAGCGTCGGCCTGCGAGCTAAGTGTCGCTGGTTCGATCTTCCAGTCAGGGTACATCAGAGAAGGAAAACTCTGACTCCAAAAAACCTCCGCTGCCTTGCGGCATACCTCTTCAGGGGAAAGGCTAAGGGAGTAAACCCCGACAGAAAATCCGGAGCCGGAGTCCCTAAGGCGGTTTGACGTTGTAGTCAACACCGGCAACTCCTGCGGCGCACCTGAAGCCAAGCTGTATTGACTCCGTCTTTCCCTTGGACCCTTCAGCTGCGAAGAGAGGGGGGGTCTGCTGCATGGGCAACAGCAGACCCTCCATATCACCCTGCCCAGGCTCTGTAGCTTCAGCGTCATCGCAAGATGTCGATTCAACACGGGAGGAGACAGATACGATGTCACTCCTGAGTCGGACTGCACAGCCATTCTCGGCGGTGCAGATAGACTCTTAAGAAGCTACACCATCGTCTCTCGAGACGGACGGCTGCCGACGAGAAGTACCCACAAGCCCAGAAATATTTACTCTCTGGCTCTTTCGGAATGTGGGTATCCACAGCGCTTCCTTATTTTCTAAACCCCGGCTTAGGACAGGTGACAAGGAGGAGACCCACGTGGTGACACCAGCTGGGAACGCCTGCTGTCGGTGTGATGGGCCGGCCTTATTGCAGAGGCTGACATGCGTTTGGGGTGGGTTCTGTGTCTGGTTTAGAAATGGACTCTCACACTTGGAGCCTGGCCACTCCGTCAAAGGGCAGTTGCAGAGCCTTCCTGGAATGCTGGGTCCTGGGATGGAGGGGCGGATGGGACACTCCAGGAGTCCCCAGTATCCAGCGGTGGAGGCATCATGAGTCTGTGATGAGGGTGTTAGGACTGAGGGCACACTGGGTGGGTGCTGCAGGGAGAGGCAGGGAGGGGTGGCCAAATCCAGCTTTAAGAATTGGGGGCGGGCAGGGAAAAATCTGTAATCACAAAGGCAGGCAGTGTGAAGCCAGGGACCAGGCAATGTGTGGTGGCTGGTGGAGGAAAGGGGGTTCTTCAGTAGCGTGGTGGCCCGGATTGGGGGTGTAGGGCCTGGAAGTGGGTCCCAGAAGGAGCGTGTGCAGCTGACCCTCTCCTGTCCTCCTTGCCCTTCTTGAGCCCTGTGATCCAATGTTTCTTGGAGATTATAGTTCAAAGCCCTTGAGGATGAGGAAAAGCCAGGCAGGATTTGGGGAATTTGCAGAAGTTCTGGGGTCATTTTGATGTCAACCAGCAGGACCTTCAGCTCCCGGAGACCTGGAGGTCTCATCCGAAGGCAGCTGGGGTTCTGATGACGTCATTTTTGCTTCCGTCTCCTGGGGGCTCTCCATGGGGGCAGCGCCTTTGCGATATTTATATCCCTCTCGTTTTTTAAACTATTTTAATCCTCTACAGTATGACATACTTAAAAAGCAGCATTCTGGGGCCTTCTAGCTGGGAACTGGGGCGGGGGGTGGGGAGAGGGCAGAGAGATGACCTGCCAGCTTGGTGGTGAGATGGCTGAGCCCTCAAGTGGTATCCTCTGCTCGCCCCTCCCAGGCCTCCCCTGTCCCATCAGTCCTGGCCCTTAGTGTCTCTCTCATGTACCCCTTTCTGTTCCTGCCTGCTTTTGGGCACATCCTTACCCTCAGTAGCAGGGATCACTCTTTTCTTGCCTCCGTGGCTCCAGTCCTGCCTTGACCCTGCCACCCAGAGATCTTTCTCTCTCCATGCCAGTCTTCCACCAGGAAGCCCTCCTCTGTGTCTTCCACCAGGAAGCCCTCCCGTGTGCCTTGGCTCTCCCTTCTCCTGGCCTTCCTGGAATGACCCTGATCCCACTGTCCGCAGACATCTTCTCATTTCCCTGATAGGCCACACCCTTTCTCGTCCCTGGGTCTTTATTTGCAAGGCTCCTCATGCAGAGAATGACCATGATCGCATCTTGGACAGCCTCCCAGAACCCAGCCTGCGCCCACGTGGTTGGATTTCATGGCCGCCACCTCTGGATTCTGTGGGGCCCATCCCTGAGTAGGTCCCCAAGAGAAGTAGGTGTTCACAACCTTTTGCCAAATTGTCGTAGGCTGAACAACAACCCCCCCCCCCCCGCCCTGGTGAAATCTACATCCTACTCCCCAGCCCCTGGGAACATGGTAGCTGACTTGGTGAAAGGACTTTGCAGATGTAATTTAAGCGAGAGGTCTGGACATGGGGGTTGATCTTGGATCACCCAGCTGTCCAGTTGGTTTATCACAAGCATCCTTATAAGAACGAGGCAGGGCTGGGGGTGGGGGGAGATGAGGGAAACAGGTCAACGGGATGCCACTGAGTGAAGGGGCCATGAGGTACACAGGCCACTTCTAGGAGCCGGAAAGAGAAGGGAATGGATGCTCCTCTAGAGTCTCTAAAAGGAGCACAGTTCTTCTGGTAACTTTGGTGTCAGCCTGTCACACCCAGTTTGGACTTCTGAACTAGAAGATAATCAATTTTTGTTGTTTTAAGACACTGAGTGTGTGGTCATGTGTCACGGCAGCAGCAGGAGACAGGAAACTAATATACATGTGAATTACAAGTGGCTCTGGTCTTCTTCCTCCGGGAGACGCATTGAAGATCCCCGCACACTTGGACTGCTCGTTAGGTTCCATGGGTGTTTGATGGACACCCAGGGCGGTGGCATCGAGCCTGAGCTGGGAGTACAGAGACCTGGGCTCCGGTCGCAGGGCTGTGGAGCCTGGGGAGGCTGCCTGACAAGGGGCATGAGAAGGAGCCGGCCTGGGCCAGCAGAGACTTTGTCTAGCAGTCACCATGTAGTGGTGGTGTGATCCCAGATACACGCAGGGCTCTGAGTAACCAGGAGTCAATGTCACAGGCCCCCGTCTATGCTCAGGGGTCCTGGCACAAAGATGGTGACATCACAGTGGCCTCGAGGAGCATATCCTGTTGTGTGGGCCCTGGGTCCAGTCCGGGGTGTTTTTTATAAACAGTCTTCCACTTGATGTGAAATATCAAAGTCTGTTTAGGAAACAAGAGAATGTCACAGTTCCCAATGTTTGGTTGCATGGCATCAAGTGTTAAAAGGCTAGACATACGTGTTACGAGGAACTTAAATTCCCAGAGAATGGAAGAAAAATCCTGATCATGCGTCACTGTTAAAGCATGGTTGGATGACAACCATACTGTACTTCTGTCATTTCCTATAATTTTATGAGCTTTCCCTCCCTTCTTAGTTGAAGGTCAACCCATAACCTTCACTGCTCCGCTTCCATTGTTGTCTCCATGGTATTAAATTGATGAAAACAGTAGTGATCACTGATAATGATACTTCCATTTCTTTATGTTTCTACTTATTGTTATAAAGCAGGGATGAAATGCAATCAGATGGCCCTGTAATTTCCTAATGAAGATGGCAGTGTGACTAAAGGGTCCCCTATGCTATAGCCTGGCCCCTTCATTGTCAAGCAGACTTAGCAACGTCCTGACTTGAGTGACAGAGATAATCTGGGGTAGTATTGCTGGGAAATGTATGATACTGAGGACAGGTTGTGTAAAACCCAATTACATCAGTGACTGTCCTAATTGGTTATAGGACACTAATGTCCTGATTATGAGGAGCGTGGGGGATGCGGAGATGACCACTTGCTGGACATTGTACTACATATCCCAAAGAGCCCCCGTGCTTGGTGCTATCTATCCCCTCAACGCTAAGACTGAGCTAGAGAATCACAAATGCCAAACTGCTGAGTTAATAAGTGGTAGAACCAGGAATCAAAATGCAGTCAAGGAAGATGGAGTAAGTTGGGGGGGATGATTTAAGAAGGGGGCTGATGGGACTAAGATTTGGAGCAGGGGGCGAGACTTGATAAGCACTAGATCACAGCCTGGCTGTGGAGAGGGCAGTTGACTTAGAAGCCACAAAGAAGCTGAGCCAGGCTGAGGGATGCTGGGCAAGAAGTCAGCCAGCCTCGGGCATTGAGCTTATCAGCGCGGGTTCAGTGACTCGGTCTTATATCGTCACTTACATACCAGGTTTCTCATACTGTGACAAAATAAAGTCTAAATGCCTCACTGATGATTCCTGACTAGTGATTCCCAGGGGCAGGTCTGAGAAGAGTGGGGTCAAGGATCCCATTTTAAGAGGCTGACAAGAAGAAATCCTTGTAACCTTGAATTATGACAGAAGTGGTGGGAGGCGGCCGTGGGAGACCAGCCTTTCCTCCTCATCCTGACTCATAGCGTGGTGATGGCAGCTGGCAGAGCATGGTCATCTCCATTATGCCAATAGATTCTACCACAGCCCTCTGAGGCTGGTGTCACAACTGCAGACGGAGGCCCAGAGGCCCAGAGGGGCCCAGCCATTTGGCTCTGTCCCACAGCTACTGAGCAGACACCTGAGGTTCCATTCCACACCCCGGCATCCAAGACTCCCCTGTCCCTCCATAGTCACCAGCACTTGCCGGAGGCCAGTGTGCACAAGGTATTCACTTTCCTTTCATGGACACGAGGGACTGTGTGGAGCTCTCCTCTGGAGGGCCGGTCTGGCCTTTGAGCTTGACTCTGGTCTAAAACAAAACAAAACATGATACCTTCCAAATCAAAGCTGGGGCCTCGGGCCTCAGGCCTCAGGCGAAGCGGGGTGTTGGCAGGCCTAGAGTGATGGCTTGGTGAGTTCCCAGAAGGGCTGTAGGGCCTGTGCCATGAAATGGCGTGTGATGGCTTACCTGGGAGGAAATGAAGGCGACAAGGCTCGGTGAAGCCACAGGACCAATGATGGGCTAGCAGAGGAGGCCAGGAATCAAACAAGTGTTACCCTTGATGGACTGTAACTGACCAGGATGGGCACTGCTGTACTTGTTATTAGGGATGGCTTATTTACTGTTGGTTTGCCTGAGTCAACCAGAAGCCTCGTTGGGTTGGGTCCTGGGGCCTGTCCTGTCCAGCACTGTGTCCCCGCACCCGGCCTCCTGTCGCAGGCTCAGTGTGTGCTTAGGTTATCTGATGAATGTATGAGTGTACACTCAAGGAAAGGGTAGATTCTGGGTCTGGAAGAACTGGGTTTTCCGTTTTAGCCTTTTTTTTTAGTATTGACTAGCTGGAGCTGTCTGAGCCTGACAATATCTTTGCTGTGAAAAAGAACAGTCCAACTGCTCTTGGTTGTTAGAACATTCATTGATGTCTCTTGTGCTCATCGGTGGCTGGGTGGCACTTTGAAAGGCAGTGGTTGAGGGCACAGAACCCTTGCCTTTTCCAAACCTTGCAGAGCTGTGGTTGGTATGAAAAACATTGGTTCCCTCACGCTGACCCTTTTTCCAGAGGCATCAATCACTCGCACATTTTTTGAGCTGATGATTTTGGTATTTTTCTCCATGTCTCTAAATCACATGCATGTGTTACTTTATCTTTTTTGGTTCGAGGCACTGATGTCTTACCTGTGGAAGGTAAGGATGTAGGTTTCCTCTTTTCTTCTTTGACCTCAGAGCTTTGCTGTCCTCCCCAATTCCCAATATATTTATATCATGGTTTGGGTAAGATCAATCATTGGGGTTTACACTGTCACTACTATTGAGCTCAGGCGCGTAGTAAGTTATGATCACGTCTCCTTCCCTGCTCTACTTTTTGGTTTCTGTGGAGTTCAAGGTGTCTGTTGTTGATGGTGTGGGTGCTTATTACTCACCCTAAACTTTATGTTAGTGCTTTAGGTAGCCCCTCATGTAGTCTGGGTGGGTCAGGGAAATTCAGTTTCCTCTTCTTGAGCATGTCCGATCCTGGACTGCGTGAGCACCTGGGCCTGGCCGTCATCTGGGCGCTCTGTCACCATCACCTGTGATTTCCCTCACCTGTCTTCTGGGCCAGATCTCCCATTACCCCCTGGATACAGGAGCACATCCTTCTGAGGAAGGGACACCGGAGCGGTAGGCTTTCTGAGGACTTGCCCATGGGAAAGTGACTTTATCGTCCTCTGCTTCTCAGTGGCTAGGTTAGCTGGGCAGCCAGCCGGTTCACGGTCAGAAATCATTTTCCTCCAGAGGGAGCTGAACGTCTTGCTCCATGGTCTCTGGTTCCAGGGTTGCGGCTGGGAAGTGGAGGCCGTTCCTGATCCTTGGTGTGACCTGTTTGGTTCTCTTTGGAAGAACAGGATCCTGTTTTGGTCTTCCGTGCCCTGGGACTTCAGGGTACCCTGCCTTGGTGTGGGTCGCTTTTCATCTGTTATGCTGAGTACCACCTGGAACCATGTTTTTTGGTTCTGGAAAATTTTCTTGGATTATTCCATCATAAATTTTGCTCCTTGGTTTTCTCTAATCTTCTAGAACTCCTTTTGTTTGGCAATTGGGCCTCGTGGACTAATCCTCTCATTCTCTTATCTCTTCCATTTCCCATCCCTTCTGCGTTTGGCTCTGCTTTCTGGGAGATTGCATCAATTTTCTGTTCCTTATTTTTACCGACCCCATTCTTAATTTTCAGGAGTTCTTTCTCAGTCCTGAGAGCGGCCCAGTCTTATTTCAGGGCCGCGGCACCTTCTCTTACATGCTGAGGGTGCTAACGGTGGGTGATGGTGGCTGGGCGGCACTTCGGAAGGCAGCAGTGGAGGGCACAGGGACCAGTGGCTCCGTCTCAATCCCAGCGCGGCCACTTACTTGCTTTGTGACATCCGGCAGGTTATTTAGCCTCGCCATTCTTCAAACGCCTCATCTATAAAGTGAGAATAGTAATATTGAGATCTGCCTCGCGAGCTGTGGTGATTTCATGAGCTGCCAGAAAGGCTTAGGTGGGCCGGTGCTTATGATTCACGCAGTGGGTGTGCCGGCACATAGTGGGTGTGCTGTGCTTCCCCCTCTTTACGTGGATTTGCTTTGCAGCTTTCATGTTAGACCCTTCTTTCTTTAGCTGCTTCCTAGCCCTTGGCTGTCCTCTCGTGTTAGAGTTGGGTGTGGAAACTTCTGGACCGGGAGCTTCTTTAGGTCTCTTCTCCTGGGCTGGTCAGACTCCCTATGGGAGAGTCTTACCATCTCCCGTGAGGAAGGTCAAGGCCAAGCTGCTAGGGGTGAGGAGTGGGGGTCTGGGAGCCAAATGGAGACGAAGGCTCGGGCAGGGAGGGCCTCGGCTTCCAGCCTGCCATCAGATCGGTTAGTCCGCCCAGTTTCAGTGCCATTAGCAGTGCGATCTTCTGTTTTATCCTCTCCAGAGAATAAACTTCCAGTCTTGTGCCTGATGGTGGAGGGTCAGTCACGCAGCTAGGAGATGTGGGGACCCAGCTGGTTCTGTCCTTTAATCCTCTCGCCATTCCACCCCTCCCACCCCCGTGCCCAGAGATACCGGCCACCACCCACTTCTGAACCTTTGGGACCCCGGGGCTGTAAACGGGTTGGTTTCTGTCCTTCCTCGTTGCCTCGTAAGACACAGAGTTCATGACTTTGCTCCATCAGGTACCGCAGGTCTGTCTTCTTTCCACCCTGCGGGATTGGGCTCCTGCCCTCTCTTCTATTCCTTCCATCCTTGAGGGTTTATTTTCTAAATACACAGTCTGCACAACAGACATGGTCCCTGTACTCTACGCGTCAGTCAGGTTTCAAGGAGGACTGAAATGAGAAGCCCCTGTTGAGTCTGTCCCTGCTCTGAGAAGTTGCTCCCTTACATCTTTAAGTGTCGGGGATGGTGGGGGAGGAAGCCAGCCGGCGGGTGCCGCGTCCACCCTGGCCGAGAGGATTCAAGTGCAGTGCAAAGATGCTTGGCTACGTCCCCGTCCGTTTCCACTGTTTTCCAGGGACTGCTGCTGACTGCTGGCTACCAGGAGAAATGGGGGGGAATTGCAGAAAGGTTTTGGTCACACTGTTCGCTGTTTTCTGAGCCACACGCTCTGGTTAGCTGGGGCTGTGGGCCCACGGCCTTGGGGGTGAGTCCAGGGGGTACAGCTGTAGAGGCGAAGGGACTTCCTCCAACAAACTTGCCCCCAAGGTCCTCTCAGGCCTCAAATCTCCATCAGCAGGTCCAGGCTCCTCTCGGCTCTGCAGGTGGGCTTTTAATTGGATCCCCCCGACCATGCCCTGCACTGAGCACTGCTCCCTTCTGGTTGCCGCTGTCCTTGTTTCAAAGCTGCAGCCGGCGCTGCCCGCGGGGTGCCCTGGCTCCTCGGGAGAGAAAAACAGAACCGCTGAGGGAACAGGTTGTTTGGTGTCTACAGTTTGATGTCGGAGCCCTGCCCCAGCCCAAAGACACTGATGACTTGGGGAGGATCGGCTGGCGCCAGGCTTTTAAAATTAAGCTGTACTTCATGGCCAGATTAGAGAATATCCTGCCTGGCTGACTTTTCTCGATCTTCTGGATTTGGGGGTGGGTTGGATCACTGGGGGCGGGGGGGGGGGGGCAGGGGAGGGAGGAGAAGTGCTGGGGACACACCCTTTGCATATTCCAGTCAAGAGCAAATCAATAAGTGACCCTCCAGGTTCTCTGAAGTGATGCCTTTGTATCCCAGAGCCATTACCAGGTCAACACAGCTGATCAGTAAGAACAGAACCAGACACAGGAGAGGCTGCCTGGCCGCAAAGGAGAGAGAAGGTGCTTGAAGCCAGGTGTGGACTTGAATTTTAGCTCCGAATTCTCTTTGTGGCTGTGGAACTTTAGCCCAATTACACGTCCCTGTGGAGTTCGGGTCTCTTCTACCTGTCATGTGACTTTAATAATGGCAACGCCTTCCCAGGGTTGTTTGGAAGGTGCAGTGAAGTCATGAATGCTGAGCGCCCAATACTAATTGGGACCTTTGGCATAAATGTTTCTCTATTTAAAGTAGAAGGGGAATTTTTCAGTGTGGAGGTCAATAATTTGGTCGCCATTCAACTGAATGATGGTGAGTGAATCCATTGCTCAGTATTCTGAGGTCAGGCTTGGTGTCTATGTTGGGTTCACATTGTGGAGGCCACAGGGCAGCGGCTGGACAAGCCCTCAGTGAGTTGCCTCGTTGGAGGCGTGGAATCCCACGGAGACGGAGAGGTGACGGCGGCTGAGCCATCCAGCAGGACGCCACGTCACAGGACCTGGTGTTGGGTGGGGACGGGGGCAGGTGCACATGAGCAGGGGCGGGCCTCCAGGTGAGGGAGGAAGCTTCTGTGAGCCAAGGTGCAGAGACCGGAATGTGCTGGGGTGTTCCGAAGGTGGAGACGGGGCCCCGAGGGGGACGGTGTTCGTGGGTCCTTATTAGTGATGACGTGACCTTTTTGACTCATTGAACTCCCCGCTGCCCCTTCTCCTGCGGAATGGCTCAGGCTGGCTCGCGGCCAGCATTCCTCACTGTGTGAGTAGTGGGGGGACACTCTTGGTTTGGGGACCAGGATGGTCTTCCTTGGGTGGGATGTCCCACATGTTACACACGGTTTAGCGCCCCAGGTTGAGCCTACAAAATGCGGGTCTTGTGACCGTCTAAATCTCCCCAACATGTGAGGGTCAGTGGGGTGTCATGTATGCAAACACAAGGGGGAAACTGCTTCTCCAAAGAGCTCTCGGCTTTCCTGCTCAGAGGAGTGGCGGTGACGATGTGCGTCCCTCTCTCAAAGGCTCTTTGACCGAAGCGCCAGCTTTGAGGCTCTGGGAAATCAATAGGCGATGTCATAGCTGTTCTGTGAATTGCGCCCATTATAACCGAGTTCTCTCCCGTCATTGTGAGAGCCCAGCCAAGTGACACGACAGGGCACGGCCCTTGGGGATTATTCCACAGAAATTACTTCATGTACCAGGTGCAGATGCTGCAACTTTTATTTCTGTTTTCCAAAACATGGCCAGTTGTGTCTCGAGTCAAGCCAGCCAGAGCCCTTCCGGTTCTTGAGTTAACTTCATGCAGCAGCCACTTTCAACAGATACTGAGCGAGTGTCTGCTTGGTGGCCGGCACTCTCCTGGGCCCCAGGGGCACACAGACCTCGTCTCTGCTCTGTGGCAGAATCAGTCCCCGTGGCCCCAGCTGTGGTGGCGGGCTGTTGTGAGAGCGTCTAATAAGGGAAGCCCACATCAGGTCCCACGGAGGACTGTTGACATGAGAAGAATAAGTGGAAAGGGGAGAAGAACCGTCTCTGCAGAGGGAGCTACTTGCCCAGACGCTGGGGTGGGCAGAGCATGGCTCATGGGCGTGGCTCCATTGGCTTGAGCTGACAAAGGTCGTGTTCGGGGCTGTGTTAGACCTGGAGACGCAGTGTGCAGAGCCCTTGAACTGCCCAGGGGGGGGGGATGGGCATGTCTTCTGAATTTTTTCCCACTCAGCCAAGCGATAGACTGAGGTTCTGGGCCGTTAACAGAGAGACCAAAAGGTCTGTGATTCACTTCCTTTGAAATAGGCTTGTTCTGGCCCTGGGCCATGTGGCTCAGTTGGTTGGTGTGTCATCCCATACGTTGAGAGATCGCAGGTTCGATTCACAACTCCTGGTTCGGGCACATGCCCAGATTGCGGGTTTGATCCCTGGTGGGGGCGCATGCCGGAGGCCACCAATCGATGTCTCTCTCTCTTTCACTCCCTTCCTCTCTCTCTAAAAAGCAATGAAAAAAATGTCCTCAGGTGAGGATTAAAAAGATAAAATAGCCTCGCTTGGGAGAGGGGCTCCCTGTTCCCCGCCACTGATAGCACCCAGATTGGCTCTGACGCTGGCCCACGGAGTTGGGGGCGCTCCTGTTTCACCCTCTGTGTGCTTTAGGGTGCAGCAGGCACTGTGGTTCTAGTGCCCCATGGGTGTGCTCTCTCCTTCCCCCATGCCCACCTGTCTCGTTTCCTTTTCCTGCCCTGTTCCCGGTCTAGGCAGACCTGCCCCCCCAGTGAGGAGGACCCCTCCCTTCCAGCATGACTTTTCTGAATTGGGGATGATTAAAATGCGATGATGAAGCGGATGATGATGGGAATATGTTCCGACCTATGTCACCTACTATGTGCCAAGAACTCTGCTGGGTGTTTTATGTTTAATTCTCACAACTATATGAGTAGGGAAATTATCTACATTTTTTATATGAAGAATTAAAGCTCAAAGAGGTCAAGTACATGACCCATAGTCACACAGCTAAAGGCAGGGTCAGAATTGGCTTTGGATCTTTCTTTTCGTTTTTACTCTGAAACCTGTGCTCTGTCCACCAAGCCATGCCAGCCCCTCATCAAAATTGAGCTTGGCACCACGATTGACAAGTGGGTGGCTCTGACCCCACTCAGTCCCCTAGTGGACCTCAATGTCTGATGGGCAAACCAAGGGGCTCGACCTGAGCTGTCCATTATAGCATCTGCCAGGCACCTGTGGCTGTTGAGGACTTGTGTCTAGTCTGGATTGAAATGTGCCATGGGTGGAAAATATACACACACTAGAAATTGAAGACTTCCTGTGAAAAAAAGAAGGTAGAACATCTCCTTAATAGTTTTTAAATATCGCTTACATGTTGAAACAGAAATACTTTGTCATAGTAGATTAAATAAAATATACAGCAGTCCCTCGCTGTATCGCGGTTCACTGATTGCGGCCTCACTGTACCGCGGGATTTTTAAAAATATTATATTTAATTATTTATCGCGGATTTTTCGCTATATCACGGGATTTTGCAGTGCTGTATACGCATGTTGTTAAAGTTACGTAGGTTTAAGAGTGTAGAATAAATGTAAGGTTCCTACTTCGTGGGGGTGTCTGGAACGTAATCCCTGCGATAAGGGAGGGAACACTGTATTATTAAATGAATTTCCCTTTGTTTGTGTGACCTTCTGTAATATGGCTACTAGAAAATGTGATGCCACATGTGGAGCTCTAATTTTTTTCCGATTCCGCAGGACTAGGTTAGACAGTGATTTCTAAAGACCTTTTAATGCCTGATCTGCAGACCCCGGGGCTCATGGTTCTCTTCTTCCTGTGTGGTGGCTCTGAGCCCAAGCCTCCTTCTGAGTTCCTTGCCCCGTGTCGCCCCTGAGACTCTCCAGGGGACTCCTGCCTGACCCTGGACCCTGTCACAGGAAAGAAACTCCTTGATTTGGCATCCCCTGGCACCCTGGACAAGCTGTATCACCTTGTGAGGTCTCAGGTGCCTTGTGTATGAGGTGGAGGTGAACCGTGTCCCCATCTCGTGGAGCTGTTCATATGCAAGGATGTCCGTAAAGCCTCCACACCTGGTAAGAGTGCAACATGCATGCACCCCCTCTTCAGCATGACATTGTCACCCTCACGTAGGCATTGTCCCTGCCCTCGGCAGCATTCATTTCTTAGCAAAGTTTGTTGGGGACATTATGCTGCAGTCAGATGGGCCACCCTGGCTGATCCACAGGCTCCACACCCCAGGGTGATGCTGCCCTGTCCTGTCCTGTGCCCTGGGAGGCAGCAACGTGGGCCAGAGGCCTTGATTTGCCTTCATACACCCAGTGCAGAGAAGCCAGTGGCCTCTGAGCAAATGGGCCACGTATGTGCCTGGAATCCTCTCTCCAGGGGCCCTAGATCCCCCACGGGTCCATCTGTTTGGGCCTCAAGTTGGCCCAGAGCTAGGTCTGAGGTTAAACAGTTAAAGTGGTGATGGGGGTGCAAGTGGGCAGTTTTAGTAGGTGCCAGTGATGAGGGTGTGTAACAGAGGGCGAGGAGGGGGGGGGGGGTGGAGGGGAAGGGAGGGGAGGGGAGGCCAGCCCTGCCCTGAAAGTGTGTTCTGTCTGAAAACAGAGCCCACCCCTGCAGCTGGAGCCATGGAGCCGAGGTCAAGTCCCCTGACCCCCGGGGCGGGTTTCCCGCCCGCACCCAGGGAAACCGGCACTCTCCTGGTCCGTTGTGTCCCCAGCGTGTTCTCCGATCCCGGGCGGCCACTGGGCCCATCGTCTGTGGTGGTGTCGGTTTTCCTTCGGGTTATAAAAGTCCTATAACCATATTTGGGGGCTATCACCCTCACACAACTGCCACTGTCACTTTTGGTGTCCCTGCTGGTCTTTTCTTGTGAATTCATAGTTCCCACACTGGTAGTCATTACCCGTTTCTGTGCATCCATCTCCATGTTACGCTTGCTTCTGCCGACCCGTCTGCGCCCCTTTGCAGGCGTGGGTGTACCTTTTTAAGAAAATAGTGCATGGTCACTGTCCTCCTAGTTACGCTTGGGCCCAGCGTGAGGCCCAAGCTTTCCTTAGCCCAGCGGAAGGCTTCTTTGTTCCTTATGCAGACTGTGCGTTTGCAGGGAGGGGGCGCTGGCAGGTAGGGGGTCACGTTCCTGTCCCCGAAGTTACCATTTCTTTGCCCAACTGACCCCCCACCCCCGGGGTCCTTGGGCCCGCCGCTGTGTGGCCCTTTGAGCAATCTGTTCCCTCACCCCGGTTTGTGCCCAGAGGTGGTGGACAAAGCGCGGGAAGGTTGTGCTGCCTACAGAGGAGCCCTCTGCTGCTGCAGGGGAGGTGACCTGGGACTGGCTTAGGGGAACCCATCCGCTCACCATCAGGCAAATATCTCATCTGTAATGAAGAGAGAGAAACAGGCTTCTCTTTGCGCTTCGTGGTTAACGGAGGCCGGAGCCTGTCGGGGGAAGTGGGGGCAGAGAGTGAGCCACGGGTGAGGACGCAGAGGGGCCCTGGGTATGGCGGTGGCGGCAGTTGGGCTGGGCGGGGGGTGGGGGGGATGACTGGCATCATGGGATACCTGGAGTGCTGTGACTTGACCGTCATCCTGGGCGGGCGCTGGCGAGGCCGTGGAGCCAGCGGATTGTTTGTGCCCCGCGGGTAGGACTGTGAAACAGTGTGGCCGCCTCAGAAAAGTTTGGTGGTCGCTTACAGAGAGAAATACATGCTACCACTCAATGCATCGATTCCCCGCCTAGGTATTTACCAAGAGGAATGGAAATGTGTCCACACACAGCTATATGGAGACAGATCGATAGGTATATCAGCTTTATTTGCACGAGCCCCAAACCGGACACAGTCTCAGTCTCCCCCAGCTGGGAGTAGGCGTGCAGATTGTGACATCACAAAGCAAGAGGTCACCGGTTCGATCCCCAGGCAGGGCACATGCCTGGGTTGCAGGCCGATCCCCCGCTGGGGCACGTGCAAAAGGCAACTGGTTGATGTTTCTCTCACATTACACAGTTTCTCTCCCTCTCCCTCTCCCCTCTCTCTAAAAATAAATAAATAAAATCTTAGAAAGGAAGGAAGGAAGGAAGGAAGGAAAGATACTACCACCCACAACACAGAGGGATCTTAAACCCATGCCAAGTGAAGGAAGCCAGATTCTAAAGGCTCTACGTATAATTCCATTTACATGACATTCTGGAAAAGGCAAAACGGTCAGAATGAAAAAATGGATCTGTGGTTGTCTTGAGCCAAGGAGTGAGGGCAGGGGCTTGTCTACCATGCGTCATAGAGGAGCTTCTTGGGGTGACAGGATGTTCTGTAGCTTGACTGTGGTGCTTACATGACTTTATTCACCCAAACTCACAGAACTATACACAAAAGAGATGAATTTTACCGTGTGTAAGTTATACCACCATAAATCTAACGGGAGAGCAGCCGCTAATGAGCTGAGACTCTCCTTATCCAAGTTGCTTTCCTGATGTTGGGGTGTCCTGTGAAACGGACCTGCACCAAAGTAGGTTTTTTTGTTGTTTTTCATTCTTGATCCTGTGACCGCTGATGTAGGTAAGGGCTTTCTAAGCGGATCTTTGAAATCTCTTCCTCATAAAAGCCGCAGGAATCCCACTGAGCCCTGGGCATAGATTTACCTTGTAAATGAGACTTTACAGACTTCTTTCAAGCCTAGTAAAATGAGACCTGCAGGGAGAGCCCCCGGTAGGAGTCTGACAGCCACTCTTTCCCTCTGGCCCCCAGCAGGCACCAAGCCCAGAGCACGCTAGCTGGCCTGCCTTTACTTTTTCCGCCTCCAAGAGACAGACCTGGGGGTGACTCACAATCTAGTTTTGATTAGGATGGGCTGTGCATTCCAGAAAGCCCCATATAACTGTCTTGTAAACGGATATGCATTTCTGTACAGGCAGCCCAAAGCTGGTGTGACAATTGCGTACCACAAAATCTGAGGGACCCAGGCTCCCTAGCTCATAATACTGCGACCCCCCCTGTGTGGCTCATGACCTCATGGCCCAGGGTGGTTGCTAGAGCTCCAGCCATTGCATTAAGTTTCAGGCAGCAGGAACGAGGAAGGGACCATAACCCATGGGCAAGGGGTGGATGCCAGCTTCTTTAGTGGACAGTTCAAGAAACTGCCTGTGACATCTCTGCTTACACCTTATTGGCCAGCACTTGGTCACATGCGGGGTTTCTGAACTAGCAGTCCCCCGATTGCAGATGAAGAAATTGACCCAGAGGTGAATGACCGGGGGTGAGAAGGGAGAGTGCCCCTAGGTGGGGCCACTTCCGAGCTTTTCTCAACCGAGCTTTTATTGTGCTGGCTACGTGCAGAAATGCATGGTGTCCGAAAGCAACCCTCCACCCGAACGTAAAGAGGGTCAGTGAGCAGAGATAGGCATGAGCACATGGTGACATTCAGCTAGACTTTCTGACGTCAGCATGCAGTGTCAACGTTCAGGCTGCTCCTTTGATTTAAACATTCTGTTGGTATAGATTGGAAGTTACGCAAAGCAGAGCAGGCTTCACAAGCTTCAAAGGGTACATTGCATTCCTGTTCCTCCTGCTGGAGTGTGGGATGTCAGTGTGGCCATAGGATCATGTCTACCAGCCGCTCCCCGCGTTTGGCCAAGACGTAAGTCCCATTTTCGGGCCTGACTTGCGCAGCAGTTACAGTGTCCTCTACCATACAAAACAGTCTCCCAGTCACATACTTGCTGTTAACTGGGAAGGAGGCTAAGAAATAGAGTCTGTGGTACCCCCCTAAGAACAGGTGGTTCTCTTTCAATGAAGGAAAGAGAGAACAGGTATTTGGGGTGGCAAAGACAACCAGTAGACTGCATAACACCCAGTTTTGCCATGTTTTTGCGGTGGGGCCTTGGACCAGTCTCTAACCTCTTTAGGCCTTAGTTTTCCTATCTATGAAATCGGGATAGTAACTCCTTCCTCTCTTGCTTGTTATGGAAATTGAATGATATACTGTACTCAGTTTCCCCATGGTAACCATTTTTATTATTCCCACTGTGTTTTCTATGAATGGCCTCTGGTTATTCCTGTCTGGGCTGAGCGGGCACTGTGGAGAACACCATAAACAGAGGACACACGTTGGAAATACCCAAGATCCAGTGGTTCAACCCTATTTACTCAACACTTAACTCAGATAGGCCCTCGGGACCAAGCCACTAATATACTGGGATCACCACTGACTTTACTCTGCAGCAGGTGCTGAGCTCAGTGCCTTTCTGTGCACAGGAACAATGCTGTTATCAGCCCCGTTTGGCAGAGGGGGAGCCTGAGCACTGAGAAGATTAGGCACTTATCCAAGGTCACATGGCCCATGGGAGGTGCTGGGGCCTGAGACCAGGTGGTGTAGGGAAGGGCTGGCCTCTGTGAACGCCCACAGCATTGTACAGGGAGAGACTATGTGCACATCAGGGCAGGGCAGTGGGACAGGTGGGCAGATGCATTCCAAGGGGCTGTGTGATCCCCAAGATTGATGGCCCTTTGAAAGGAAAGCAGCCCAGCAGAGAGACAGGCTGGTGGGGGTGGAGGCATCCAGGCAGAAGGAAAAGGAAGCAGTGATGGGGAGAGTGAGGTGTGCCCACTGGGAATGGTCTAGAGAGATCATGGTGATTTATTGCATTTTCCATGGGACTGTCCGACTTCAGAACAAGCATGCATGGGGGGAGTGTCGTGGACAGTGAGCTGACAGAGGGAAGTGAGTCCCAGCCCTGCCGCTGGCCAGCTGCGTGAGCGCTCTGAGCCCTTTTGCTTCTCCCCGACGTCATGGGCCTAGCGCCCGGCCTGATTGGGAGGACTGGACAGACGCTCGGGAAGTGCCTGGCACCTAGAGGCAGCAGCCCGTGTCCTCTGTTCAACCCATCCTGGCTGTGGTCCTCATGGGCTCTGCGGCCACCTCTGCACCCAGGGCGGGGGTCTGCTCTGCCGTCCGAACCCCCAGTGCCCCTCCGATCGGGGCTCCCGTGCCCAGGTGGTCAGTACCAGGGGGTCAGCCAGGCCCCTGGGTGGGAGGACGGGCCCGCCCCCGTCATGGTCACATCTGGTGCAGCCCGTACCTTTGCTCTGCAATCCCCGCACACACTCAGAGGAGCGTTTGCCTCCTGGAATAGCCCCTGGTGGACCCTGGGCTGCCGGCAATGGCTCTGTCTGTGTGGTAGACCAGCGGGCGCCCAGTAGTTTCCTAATTTTCTACAGACAATATGTTGAGTGGTTACTAATAAGAAACACACAGTGTTGAAAGAAGGAGCTTCCAGCGCTGTGCCTGGTGCACGGGCGGCACCACATGTTCGAGCCCTGCCCCGTGCTGCCCCCCCCCCCCCCCACAGACAGCCACCAGCTGGCGTTCCATGTCTCCGTTTGGGCCTGCAAGGTGGAGACGGAGCTCAGGAAAACTCATGACTAATTCACATTACCGAAGGAGCATCGGCTTTGCAGCAACCTCCTTTCGCAGCTCATGGTTGAAGAGGTTCCCTGGGAGCCCTGCAAGTTAGGCAGGCAGAGGGCGGGGCCCCGCGCAGGCAGCGGGAGGCCGGCCCTGCTTCCTCGCCCATCAGATGAAGGGTTGGACCGTCTGTCTTCCTGGTGTTGAGTCCTATAAGTTCTTTACATATTTTGGAAATCAAACCTTTGCCCAGATTGCCACTGGCCAATATGGTTTCCCATACAGTTGGTTCCCTGTTCATTTCGATGCTGTTTTCTTTAGCCGTGCAGGAGCTTTTTAATTTGATGTAGTCCCATTTGTTTATCCTTTCCTTTGCCCTAGGAGATAATATATCAGCAAAAATATTGCTACCTGGGATATACGAAATTTTACTGCCTGTGTTTTCCTCTAGGACTTTTATGGTGGCGCAACTTATATTTAAGTCTTTTTTTTTAAATTTCTTTTTTATTGTTTTTCTATTACAGTTGTCCCCCATTTTGCCCCCATTGGTCTTCCCTGTCCCCCAACCCCCGCCCCTCTCCCACAGTCAGTCCCCTGCTCCCTGTTGTCCGTGTCCATGGGTCATTTATACTCCTAGTTCCTTGATATTTAACTCTTTTGTCCATCTTGAGTTTATTCTGGTGTGTGGTGTAAGTCGATACTCTAGTTTCATTTTTTTTGTATGTCCCTGTCCGGTTCTCCCAACACCATTTGCTGCAGAGGCTCTTTTCTCTCCCTTTTATGCTCCTGCCCCCTTTGTCATATATGAGTTGACCATATAGACTGGGGTTTACTTCTGGGCTCTCTATTCTGTTCTATTGATCTATGGATCTGTTCTTATGTGAGTGTCATGCTGTTTTGATTACAGTGGCCTTGTAGTATAGTTTGATATCAGGTAGTGTGATCCCTCCTATTTTGTTCTTCTTTCTTAAGATTGCAGCGGCTATTCGGGGTTGTTTTTGGTTCCACATACATTTTTGAGGTATTTGTTCTAAATCTGTGAAATATGTCATTGGTATTTTAATAAGGCTCGTGTTCAATCTATAGATGGCTTTCAATAGGATGGACATTTAGTGATGTGAATTCTTCCCGTCCGTGAACGCGGTATGTGCCTCCCTTTGTTTGCATCTTCCTTGATGTCTTCCTTGAGTGTTCTGTAGTTTTCCGTTGACCAAAGGTCTTTTACTTCCTTGGCTAACTTTGTTACTAGGTACTTTTTGTTGTGGTTGTTGCTACAGTAAATGGGATTGTTCCCCCTAGTTTCTGTTCCTGATATTTCATTGCTGGAGTACAAAAATGTCTTTGGTTTCTGAAAATTGACATTGTATTCCACTATTTTGCCAAATTCACTTATTAGGTCGAGTAGTTTTTTGGTGGAGTCTACAGAGTTTTCTATGTACACGCTCATGTCATCTGCAAACAATGATCGTTTTACCTCCTCCTTTCTGATTTGGTTGCCTTTTATTTCATTTTCTTATCTGATCACTGTGGCTAGAATTTCCAATACTATGTTGAATAAGAGAGGTAAAAGCACACACCCTTGTCTTGTTCCTGACCTTAGGGGGAAAGCTTTTACTTTTTCCTGTGAGTATGATGTTGGCTGTAGGTTTCTTGTATATGGCCTTTATTATGTTGAGGGATGCTCCTTCTATTCCCACTGTGCTGAGTGGTTTCATCATAAATGGGTGCTGCACTTTATCACATGCTTTTTAGCATCTATTGATATGATCATGTGATTTTCGTCTTTCATTTTGTTTATGTGATGTATTACACTCATTGATTGGTGAATATTATACCATCCTTGCATCCCTGGGTTGAATACCACTTGATCATGCAGACTGGCGCCACCACTGTGGAAAACAGTATGGAATCACCTCAAAAAACTAAAAATGGAACTGCTTTTTGATCCCGCAATTCCACTGCTGGGATTATACCCGAAGAATCCTGAGACACCAATTCAAAAGAACCTGTGCACCCCTATATTCATAGCAGCTCTATTCACAATAGCCAAGTGCTGGAAACAGCCTACGTGCCCATCAGTAAACAAGTGGCTAAAAAGACTGTGCACATTTACACAATGGAGTGCTACACAGCAGAGAGAAAGAATTCCTGCCTTCTGTGACAGCATGGATGGACCCAGAGAGAATTATGCTTAGTGAAACAAGCCAGTCAGAGAAAGACAAATACCATATGATCTCACCTATAAGAGGAACCTAATGAACAAAACAAACAAATGAGCAAAATAGAACCAGAGGCGTGGAAACAAGGAACAGACTGACAACAACCAGAGGGAGGTAGTGGGGGAGAAGGGGGAAAGAAGGGGAGGGTCTAGTTAAGGAACTAGTACAAATGACCCATGACATGGACAACAGTGTGGGGATTGACTGTGGGAGTGGGGGCGCAGGGGAGAGCGATGGTGGAAAATTGGTACAACGGTAATAGAACAACAATAAAAAAAACAAACACATAAATAAGTAAAGGGTTGGACTTTGCTGCCTATTCTGATCATTGGTTGATAGGCAAGGGTGGGGCCCAGTCGGTGCCTATTCACCGAGCTACTCCCGTTCTTCCCTCTTCCCTGAGTGCTCCTTCAGCCGGCAAACTCCTGCCCAGCCACAGAGGCCCAGCCCAATGTCACCTCTGAGAAGCACCTCCAGACAGCACCCCCTGCAGACTAAGATCTCCCCCATGACTTTCAGGTCTTGACTCAGATCGTACTTACCCCATTGCGCTCTGGTCACTTGTGCATACACCTGTCACCTCTGCTGGGTGGGTCCCAGGAGTGAGGGCTGTCTCTTGTTGACCCGTCTCCCTTTAGCATGTGGCCCAGTGCCTGCCATGCAGGAGGTGGGGCGTTTGTTGAGTGAATGATAGCTCTGACCTCCCCGCCGATCGTTCTGAAGCCTCCTTCGTCCCTTCCAGCTAGTGGCCTCGTAGGGTAGACCCAGCTCACCAGCCGGTGAGCCGTGCCGCCTGAGCATGGATCCAAATGGCGCGTCCTTCACCCTGCAGTCGTGGCCAGAACGGATTGCCTCTATCCAGGGGCCTTGCCAGTCAGGAGCGCAGCAGAAAACTCGCGGGTGTGCGTGCAGGGCGTGATGGAGGGCTGTTTGCAGCGGTGGGTGGGAGCGAAGGACCGTGACAAGGGAGGGCAGCCCCCCTCTAGTCACAGCAGCAGGGCATTGCTACAGGCAAGGAGAGGGGCTGGAGCTGTGGGAACCAACCCCCCCCCAAAAGCCTTGGAGAGTGAGAGGTCCACTGCGGGAGCTGAGGGCCAAGGTGGCTGGACACAGCCCTGGCTGGAACCACCGCTGGGGAGGCAACTCAGTCATCTGACCCCTCTCTGCCCCATTGCCTGCCATCATCTCCCATTGGCTGACCCGAGCAGGTGGCGAGAGGCCAAGGGTGCCCAGTGGTGCCACCTGTAGATGGGGACAAATTGGTGGGAGGGGGTGTGCCAGTGGGGCTTACACACTCATCCTCACCCAGCACTTTGGAAGAAGTCTCCTATTCTGCATGGTGTCGGAGACCAGGAAATCACTTGCCCAAGATCATGCTGCTAGGAATGGAGAGGAGAGGGAGGGGGAGCTGGAGCCTGGAGCCGGGTCTCTCCCATAGGTCTCTGTGCGCCTTCCATCCGGATGCTGCTCACTGGGCGTGGGTCAGCCTGCGTGGGGCCCTGAGCACCAGCTGTGTGCAAGGCCTGCCCCGGGCATGCCTCTCCTTCCAGGGCATCCTGGGTTATCTCCTAGAGTCTTGCTTGCTTGCTTCTTCATGGCAACAGTCACAGGTTGTAATTCTGGGTTGTATTTTGATGAATGCCTGCTTCCCCAGGGCAAGCAGGGGCCACACGTTTTGCTCACCACTGTAGCCTCATCCAGTAGCTGGCACATAGTAGGTGCTCAGCAAACACCACTAGAACTGTGGGTGAATGCTGCCAGTTCATCTTAGGTTCTTCAGCAGGCAGGATGACCATACTGTCCTGGCTGTTTTCGGTCAGGTGGGTGGAGAGGCGGGACAGCCTCAGGGCCAGACTTCTTGCCTCACCCTCCTCCTCCTCTTCTTCCTCTTCCTCTTCCTCGCTCTGGCCTGTTCTCAGTGAGGGTTGGACACCTGCTTCCCCCACCTGCAGCCCACAGGACTGGCACTGCCCCTGCTGGCACTCAGCAGGCATTAGCTGGGGTGTTATTTGAGAGACTGAGGGAGGGAGGTGGGAGGGATTTTTTCTTTTTTTCTTTCCGCTGTCTCCTTTCTTATCTTTTCTAACATCGGGCCTGGTTTCTACAGACGACAGGTCTGTCGATGGCCCCAGGGGAGGGAGGGAGGGGCCTGGACCCAGTTCTCAGCCTCACAGGAACAGCTAACTCTGGGGTTTGTCATTGCCATAGCTTTATTCTTCTCTTCATTTCACACACCAGACAGGGCCATGCGGGGGGTGGGGGCAACCGTCCAGCCTGGCCCTTCTCTTCCAAGTGGGTGCTGGAGCGCCTGCTGCTCGCTCCTGCCCTCAGGGCCGGGCGCTCAGCTGCTCTTTGCCTTGGGTCCAGAGAGGACAGTGGAGAACGGAGCCTGGGGGACTCCCAGGAAGGCTTCAGAAATATCTTTACTTAATTTGACTTAAAAAACAAATTAGAGAAAATGTGGGAAAAGAGGAGGCGGGAGAAAGAAAACTATCTTTGAGCCCATTTTTGTTTTTTTTCATTTCCAACCGTCTCCCAAGTTCATTTACATTTGTTCCCTCGGTCATGAAAGGCCATGTATGTGCACCGTTGCTCTCTGCTCTGCGTCATTTACCTGCTTCGTTTTCCTGCTACTTGGTTGCCCCTGTCTGATGATGCACTGGGATTGAACTAGCCACGGCCTTGGAGAAGCACTGACGCGGGGGGCCCCCTGTCCCTTCGCCCTGATGGCTGTCCTGTGCTCCCAGGGGCCTGCCCTTTCCAAGCTTGTCTGTGTTAATCCCTGACGATTTCTCTCCAGCCCTTGGCAAATCCTGGCTTCTGGGGCAGCTGCTGTTTTTGGTTGGGGGGGATACAAGCACAATGATCCCCACCTGCCCCGTCCCTGGCCTGGGAATCCAGAGAGCAGGTGCAGCCAGAGGGTCCCCTCTGCCCCCTGCGAGTGCAGAGGAGATAGCTGTTCTCAGGCTTTTGACCTGAAGCTATCTGAAGTCAAAGGCATGCTGTCCTGGGAAGGAAGTCGCTGTGAGAGACTGCAAGGCTTTGCTCCTACCACCCAGGGGTGGGGGTGGGTGCGGGTGCTGGGTGGGGCCGGGGGTGGGGTCTTGGGAGGGCAGATCTGCTCCCGTTACTGGTCTTTGTTTGTGTTGTTATTTTAAACCGTTCTAGGCGAGGTTATGAACTCTCTGGAGGGTTTTTAAAAATAGCATCATTTCTGGTTTTAAAAGTAGTCCATGTCCACTGCCTGAAATTTGGAAAATACCCAGAATATAAAGAAGAAAATAAGTCATCCCCAATGGTTCCTCCCAGAAATGACTACCATGAACATTTTGTTACCTTTGCTTTTTAGGCTTCTCCCCTCTAAGTGTGTCAGTGGTTTTACCATAAACAGTGTACCATACAGTCATTGGGACTTGCATTCTGGTCCCAGTGTCACTGCTTACAGGCCAGGTGACCCTGAGCTAATGACTTATTCCCTCCACGCCTCACTGCCATCATCTGTGAAATGGGGATGCAGTTGGACCTTAGTCACAGACTTGCTCTGAAGCTAGAAGACCTCATGTGAGTGCATGTCAAGCCCTGGCACCGAGCCCGGCGCCCAGTAAGCGCTCAATAAATGCTTGTCGTCGCCATTAGCGGTTTCAGTCCATCGCATATGCATAATTTTGGACCCCACCTTTTTCCCTCTTGTACTGTGACCTCAGAGTTTTCCCATGCCTGATGCGTTGGGTAAACACCATCTTCATGGCTGCAGAAGAATCCTCCTTATGATTTATTTAGCCCTGTTTGCCATTCAGGTCTTCTCCGGTTTTCGCTGTTCTGGATGCAGCCCGCTGTGATGAGCCCGCACATTCACTCGTGTCCCCATTTCTGGTGATCTTATAGGACAGATACTGAGATGTAAACATACTGGGTCACAGGCTTTGGGAATTTATTTCCGGGGCGCTGGGTCACATGCGGTCAGATTGGTTTTCAGGAGGGTGGTCCTCGTTGGTGCTCAATGATCGGGACTGGGACCCTCTCACCTCCACCTCCACCCCCATCGTTGACCTTCTGGTGGGGCTGATGCTTCTCATCCAAAGGGGTTAGCGCCGGCCAGGCCTTTACCTGTGAGCCTGCGGGGATGAGAGGCAGCCAGTCTGCCCAATGACAGACATCCCAGGGAGGGTGCGGGTGTCTGGGCTCTTTGTGCGTGTGTGCCCGGCGTCTGCAGTCCCAGTCGGTCAGCTCGGGAAGGGCAGGAGCGGCAGCAGCTGCGGGAGGCAGAGCTGCATGAGCCGGAGGCGGAATCTGTTTACAGAGTCAGCGCCAGGCTGCTTGGCTGCCACTGAACAGGTGCTGCCCCGGGTGGCCCGCCAAGCCCTGGGCAGACAGGAAGTGCCACGCCTCCTGCTCAGCTAGCGAATGTTGTCATCCGTCACCCAGGACACTTGAGCAGCCCCGGGTCCGCTCCAGGCAGTTAATGCCTTTTCCAAGGTGTTTTCTTCTTAAAACTGTTCTTGTTCTTCTGAGAATGAAGAATTTGACACAAGGGCTTGGTTGGGCCGGTGCCTAGCAGGTGGCGAGGGGGGTAGTGATAACAACGAACACTACAGCATCCGTAGCCAGTGGTTCGGGGACCCACGCACTCTGCCAGCGTGTTTCCATGGGATCGCTCCTGCACACCCAGGCATCACACATCCTCGGTGGTCCCTACTTCCCTGCATCGCCATTCCTGGGCTACTGACACTTCCTGGCCCTACACTGAATACCCCCTCCATGAGCTCTTAGAATCGGAGCAAAATAAAACCAAACCGACGCAGGTAACGCATTACCTGTTTGGCAGGCGAGGGTACCAAGGCTCAGAGAGGTTACCCAGGTCTGTCCGTTTGTCTTCAAGATCTGTGCTTCTGACCTCCACTGTAGGCTTCCGTCACACATCCCCTGATGAGGGTGTACCCCTGTGTGCCCAGCCGCAGGGTGGGCGTGGGAAGTTCTGGGGACAGCAAGGCTATTCAGACAGTCAGTACCTCATAGCAGTGTGCGGAGGGGTGTTAGTTTCCTACTGTCACTGGAACGAATCAGCACAAACATGGTGGTTTCCAATCACACACGTTTATTCTTTCACAGTCCAGGATCAGAAGTGTGATGCGGTCTCGCTGCCCAGGTACCAGCAGGGCTGGGTTCCTGTCCAAGCCTTTAGGAGAAAAACCCACTTCCTGGCCTTTCTAGTTTCTGGAGGCCACCTGTGTCCCTTGGCTTGTGGCCTCCAAGCCAGTAGCATCTCATCTTCTATCTCTGATCAGCTTTCAGCTCTGTCTTCTGGGTCATACGTTCTGTGCCCCTTTACGAAGACTCTGTGGTTACACCCAGCTCACCCAGAGAATTCAGGGACATCTCTGCATCTCAGGACCCTTACTTAGTCACACCTGCAAAGTCCCTTTTGCCACACAGTAGTCACATTCACAGATTCCAGGGTTAGGGTCTGGATATCTTTGGTGGGGCTACAAAATGGGACCACGTCTCAAAGCATGATCAACCAGAAGACACCCATACACCGGGCTGACCCGTGGTCATTGTCAGGGCTAAGCAGTACAGTCTATCATACATGAGATGCTCTGCAAACTTAGAGGCCTCTACAAATGTTAAGGGGAGGACCTCTATAAAGCTATTTCTTTGCCATAGGATATTGTCATGTGCCAGGATGCTGAGAGGTGGGGGTGGGGAGCAGTCCCTGGGGACCTGGAATGTTTTGAGGACACCCTCTGGGGCAGGGTCAGCCTGTTTGCCAGGAGTCCTTGGCCATTCAGCAGCCCCTGCTCAGTGGAGATTTTACAACCACGAGAGCCGAGAAGAACAGCCTTGGATTTGAGGCAACTTCTCTTTAATGAGAGGATTAACCAGCTTTTTCTCTTTGAAGGCTACATTATTTTGAAGCTATAATCCCTAAAAGACATTCTCCAGAGAGTGGAAGCTTTGCCTTAAGAGTTTTCATGTCTCAGCTGTTGGCTTTCATTGCTTCTGTATCTGTAAACATTTATGCGGTGACGATGCTAAGGCCCAGCCACTGCAGAATGTCACCCCTCTTGTTTTAGCTCTGCTGCTCACTGTGCAATTTCACCCATCGGACAAGCAAATTAGGTGGGTTTAAGCACTTTTTCTTCTGTGTTATATACTCAGAGGTGGACTTACTATATCAAAGAGTTGGCGTATGTTTCACTTTTTGTAAATGCGTCCGAACAGTTTTCCAAAGCCACACCAATTTCCACTCCTGCCAGCGACGTGGGGGGTGAGCTCAGACTTCTTCATGTGCCTTCTTGAGACCCCGATGCCTGCAATCTGCCAGCGTCCTCGGCCTTGACTTCTGACACCTGGCAGAACCCTACACCCCAGCTGCTCTCCTTTCGGTTGTTTTAAGCATTCCCGCTCGCTCTGGCCTCTTGGCCTTTGCATCGACTGTTCCCTCTGCCTAGGACACTGTTCCCTCTCCAGCCCTGCCATCGCACTCTGGCTGACTCCTTCTCTTTCAGGAAGCCTCCTCTGATTCTAAAACTTCGTTGGGTACCCCCCTTGGGCTCCTTTATCCCCTGGACCAGCAGGGTTGTAGCTGTTGCCGCTCCGGGTCACAGCTACCCATGCAAGTCCTCTAAGCCCAGAGGGCTTGGGTGAGTAATCCCCTTCCTTTAAAGACTGGGCTTCTATGGGGGACGCTGCTCTAGTGGGGTGGAAATTGCTCAGGGTTTGGAGGCAGAGGCTCAGAGGTCTTCCAGGCCCCACTGTTCTTCAGTTGTGTGATCTTAGACAAGTCAATGCTTTTCTGAGTTTGTTTTGCCTCCTGTGAACTGGCATCGAGCCTGCTGAGTCACAGCGTCATTGAACAGGCAACACTTCTGTAAACTGGTAGGCGGTATCAGTGTGCACCGAGTACCCCAATGTTCAGTACTTGTCTGTGGGTTGATTGAGAAGGGAAAATCCGGAGAGCTGGCCAGGGGTCCCTCTGTGCTCCAGAAACATGGGCGTATGTAGAGAGGCTGGTGACTTTGGGTGTGGGTCATGGGCGGCAGGATCCCACGAGAGACCCAGAATCCCAGGATTTCTCTGGATGCTCCGCTGTTATCTGAGCTTTCTGGAACTCCTACGACGCGAAGCTATTGAAATATAATAGTTGTTCTCAAACTGTGGTTCTTGGGCCTGCAGTCTCAGCATCACGTGGGAACTTGTTGGAAATGCGGCTTCTCGGGCTGTACCCCAGACTTCTGCACCAGACGCTGGGCGCAGGGCCCAGCAATCTGAGAGCGCGCCGGCCTCCCGCTGATCTGAGCCGTGTTTGACAAGCCAGCGTTTCAGGAAAGGAGCGCTCACAGCTTCTCTCTCCTTCTCTGAGTCAGTGAAAAGTGTGGATCCCGCTGCTGCCTCTTGATGCACCCAGCACCCTAGGGATGCTCGAGCCTCACACCCACGCGGAGGAGGGCAGGCAGGTCAGGGCAGGCCCAGCGCACCTGCCCTCCGGTTTGCGCAACGCTCTCAGCTTTGCTGCAGACCGACCGCAGGGCTGGGCTGGGAGGTGACAGGGGGCACTGCCTACCTGACAGAGGCTTTGTGGGTGGAGAGGCTGTGATTAATTTGGACAGAGGCAGACATAGATGCTCAAGTCCATCGGATTTTTCTGGTTTGCAGAGTCAGCCATGAGAACCGCCGCTCCTGCTACTGCAGGTTCGCAGAGCTGTGTGGGCGGGAAGCGCTGAGTTTCAGGAACAGAAATACGTAGAAGCAAAGCTCAATAGTCCTGGGGGCCAGGAGCTGGGAGGCAGCTTAGGTAAGGCCACTGGCCTTTTCTCTTGTTAGCTGCTCACTCTTCCTCTCAAATCACATGTGCGCCCTTTAGGGCGGGTGGCTGTCTGTCTGTCTGCAAAATGGCCTGCGCACTTAGCATGGGGTCACGTGGCAAGCAGAGGCTGGCACGAGGCTGGTGATGAGTGAGACCCTAATTATCCCTAAATGGTCTGCCTGATCTCCGGGCCTTTGAACTTGCCATTCCCCTCTTCCTAGAGGAAGGTGTCTTCCCTCTTCAGACACTCCGTCTTCACCTGTTTAACTCCTGTGCATTTTATTTTGTTTTATTTTATTTTTGGAAGAGCAGCATTTTTATTTAGGGGGACTTTTTTTTTTTTTTTTACTCACATACATAAAATTAACTATTTTAATGTGCACAGTTCAGTGGCATTTAGTATGTTCACAGTGTTGTCCTCACCTCTATGTAGTTCTAGATGTTTTCATCAGCCTCAAAGGAGACCCCACACCCATCAGCAGTTGCTCCCCATCCCCTCCCACTCCTGGCCACCACTGATCTACTTTGTGTCTCTATGGATTTCCCTGTTCTGGGTATGCCATAGAAGTGGAATCATACAGTACATGTTGCCTTTCATATCTGGCTTTTTTCATTTTACATAACATTATCTAGGTTCTTCCATGTTGTAGCCAGTATCAGCACTTCATTCGTTTTTATGGATAAATGATACTCTGTGGTGTGGATATTACATCTCCCCTCTCCATTCTCTCACCCCGTCATCTGGGACTTACTATGTTAAAGCAGGTTTCGGACATTGTGCCATTTCATTTATAAATATTTTAATGTGTTTCTTTAAAAGACAGGACTCTTTACAAAGCATGGCCACAATACCATGGTCACACCAAAAACAATGAACGATAGTTCCTTAATATCAAATAGCCAGAACAAGAAGCTTTTCAGTCTTGCATTTGGCAACCAAGGTGGCCTCCTACCCTCACTTCTCCTCCTTCTCCTCCTCTTCCTCCTCCTCCCACGTGTCAGAGATCTCATATAGACTTTATCCTGTGGTCTCACGTGGATCAATTGTTAGTAGCTGCCTGGAGTCCTCAGGGCAGAAGAACGTTAGGGTCAAGTCTGGGGTCTGTGGGAAGGAATGTGGTGGTTGATTCGTGATGCCTGCCATGGGCATGGGTGGAGGGTGTGGCAGCACCTGGAGCCTGTGCTTGGCCACATGTCCCAGAGGTTCGCTCTGCCTTTATTCCGGGAACCCAGTGCCCTGTCCACTCTCCCCGACATCCTACCCACCCACCCAGGATCTTCTCCCTTTTTAATACCCAGCTGAAATAGCCACTGTTCTAAAAGACCTGCTTGGCTCCTTCAGTCATAATTAAACTTCTCCTCTCTTAGGCCTCATGAGTCCTGTCCTGTGCTTTCAGAGAAGGAAGACCCCTTCTACAATTCACTCAGTGTTTACCAAGCACTGTGTCAACGGCACAGAAGTTTCACTGTTTCCCTGGGAAACCCAGCATTCAGCATGGGCCCCGCACTCAGATTCTCATTCAGAGTCTCTCTCTCTCTCTCTCTCTCTCTCTCTCTCTCTCTCTCTCTCTCACACACACACACACACACACACACACACACTTGAATTTCACACTCTCGTTTCCTGGAGAGAATTCAGTGATCTAAAGAAGTGATTCTAATGGGTATCATTTCAGGCACCAGTTCAGGGTGGGTGGTTTAAAATTTAATTTCTCATCCTATTTAGAATCAGAGTTGGAAAGCTATGTCATCATGTAAGAGAAAACAGCCCTGGTGCTGGATCCCCAAGAATTGCTCCTCTGTGACCATGTCACCTCCCCTCCCTGGTCCTGTGTAGAAAGAGGGCGTGGGCTCCACCATGTGCCAGTCCTGCACCTGACGTCTCTCCACTTCTCCTCTGACAATGAGCGGGCTGGTCCTGCTGAAGGGAGGGCTTTAAGCAACGAAGAAGCAGTGAGGTGGTAGCATTACACTTGCCCCCTTCAGGACCTGCTCTAGCATTTTGTATGGCTGACTGCCCCTGAGCAGCAGGAATGTGAAGAATTCCAGGCCCAAGGCAGGAAAGACCTTGGAATTCAGGTCTCCTGACTCTGCTGTGGGATCCCATCTGCCCCAGATCCCCCGGGGGCCACTGAAGTGCCTGCCTGGCCCCTCCACACTGGACTCAGCTGCCCATTTAGGCTGGTCCCACCTCCCCACCTCACTCCCCACTACCTCGTGGTCACCTCTGAACAAATCGTTGGGTCCCTCCTCAGATGTGACCCTCCCCACCCCACCCCCAGCTCCTGCTCTTGTCCAGGCCCCATCATATAGGCCTGGACTAACACAGCTTCCTAATGGGCTTCTTGACCTGTACCTGCGACGTGCCACTCCAGTCTTTTCTCCTTGTGCCTCCAGAGTTACGTTCTTAAACATTAAGTCTGCTTAGGCTATTGCCCATGGTTCTCTAGAAGTCCAAATCTTAGTGCAAGAAAAACCTTTTCAGATCTGGTATTTGCCTTCTGCCCGGTCCTCTGCTCCTGCCAAACCAAACTGGTTGTGCCCTGGACATCCTCTCCTCGAGCAACCGTGCCTGGTGACCTCCTATTCAACCTTCAAAACCCAGTTTACGTATTCTCACCATCTCATGCAACCGATGCTCTGAGGAAAATGGCTAACTATGACCAGACATACACAACCGAGTCCAGAAGGCATGGCCCCCAGCAGGCGAAGGTGGCGCATTGGGGTCAGCGGGACACACACCTACCCCCCACCCCATCTGCCAGTGTTGGAGTAGCCATCTCTGTTTATGTGGTTATAAAGGGTTATCAGGGATTTTCTAAATCTTGCTTCTAAATTTCCATATGAGGATAGGAAGATTTCAGCTAAAGATGGAATTGAACGGGATCATGTTAATTTTAAGTCGAGAAATGCCACCATAGCAGATCACAAGAGATTTCAGAAAGGCTTCCCATGAGAGAGATGAAATGAAGACTTCCCAGGCCGCTTGTGTTAGGGGGGAGAAGGCCGCCAAATGTCTGAGAGAAAGATGCCTCCACTGCCTTCCTCTAGGGTCTTACTGAGTGCAGTCAGCTTAAGGGCATAGAGCATGCACCCAACGGTAAACAGTGCTGATTACAGAAAACAGACATTGTTCAGAGATAACAATTGAAGGAATGTTGAGATCTCCCTCAGGTCAGGGTGTGTTGGACACAGAGACTTCAGATGGCCATAAAATAGGGAGGGTGAGTCCATTCTGAGTTAAAGTTAAAACCTCTGCTGCTGGTATGATAAAGCAATCATGCAAGGTAAAAGAGCAGGGCAAGCATCAAAGGACACAAAGCATTTTCTCATGGCCCGATTCCCACTGGGGCCCACTGGCTGTAGCATCGAGGCACATATGCACCCAGCTTTCCCAGTTTTCTGGCCAGGTCTTACAGGTTTCGTTTCCTTCGCTTGGCCTGCGCGGGGCTCCAAGTCTTTATACTTTCCCAGGGCGACCCCGACAATCTCCTGATTTCATTTTTTCACTTTCTGTTTCTCTCCTCTTGATTGGCCTACTTTCTCTACACCGCCCTGATGTGCCCAACGCAAGTGCCTGCCACTTTCTGTTTGAAACATCAGGAGGGAGAGAGATTACAAACATTTCCACCAAAAGGAGTTTGGGTTATCAAGAGATATATTTTCGTTATCTAAAACCAGCTGTGCAACTTGGAACCGCTGTTCCAATGATCTGTGTTTGCCTACATGGACTGCTGTTCCTTGACCTTGACATGATTCAAAGGGGTCAAGGGTGGGATGTGCCCTTGCCCCTCCTCAGCCCCTGATGTGCTCCCAAAGCCAGGATGTAAATTAATCAGAAGTCTGACATCTAAGCTTGGTTATTCTTCCTTGGACTGGCCAAGTCCCTGTCTGTAAGATAACCCTGGTGGCACGGAACTGGGGGACAAGATTTCTGGGCTCTTGGTGAGGGCTTCTTGGCACAAACTTTATTTTGCTCTGAGAGCACCCTCAAGTGGCCTGTCTGAGAGGCCAGCCTCTGGTTCAGGCCTTGCTCAGTGGGGAAGATAACCAAGGGTCTCAGAGGCAGGGTCCTTGGCACTGTGACTAGCCCTTCCCTCCTTGCGTCCCATATTCATGGCCCCCAGAAGTACCTGTTTGGGACAGATTCCCTCAGTCACTTCTGCCTGCCAGGAGGAGATGACAAAAAGGATCCCCCAACACTTCTTCTTAGAGCTACTGTGTACTGTAACCTCTATGAATTAAAAACAAATGCGGACTATTTCAGGCGTTCACCAAAGTAGAGAGAGCAGGACAGTGACGATCCTGTGCCCTTGGCAGCCACAGCAGTGATGGAGCTGTGGCCGCTTATACGTCCTGTGTCCCCAGCCCGCTCCCTGCCTGACCTATTTTGAAGCAAATCCTGGACATCATTTTATCCACAGCTATTTCAGTCTAGAACTCTAAAAGAGAAACACTTTTCTAAACATAACTACCACAACACTGTCACACAGAACCAAAACCCTTTAACACCATCCAATGCCACTAGTGCTTGTGTGTCCCTAAGTGTCTCATGAGCGGGTTTTGATCGGCTTTTACCCCTCGTTGTTCAGGCCGAGGTCCGAACAAGGCCTCATGTTGTACCTGCTTGCCCTGTCTGTCTCCAGGGCTCTTAGAGGTGCTCAAAGGGGGAGCTCGGAAGTGTTTGGAGAGTTGAGAGAAGTTGGGTGCCCACCTGCTCTGCCGGCCCGCGGACCCGACATGAGCCCCTGGAACTGTGCAGGACCACCCACGTCAGTCTGCTTCCGTCTGTCCTGCCACCTCACGCGACAGTGCCTTTTTATTCCTGGGGGTATTTCATTCTGCCTAAATGTTCCCCGTTGCTTGTGGCACTGAGCTAGACGCAGGGATGTAGAGCTGAGTCTCACCGAAAAGATGCCTAGGAAGTGGCACCTGCCATTGTCTGTGTGTGTGATCGTGTGAGTGTGTGTGTGTGTGTGATCAATTAAACCTGCCACCCCTTATCTCCCTCAGGTGTTTGCTCAAATGTCACCTTGTCAGTAAGGCCTTCCCTAGTCACTGTGTTTAAATCAGGGTTTCTGGCCCTCAGCACTGTGGACATGTTGAGCCGGATAATTCTATGTTGGGGGCTGTCCTGTGCGTAGGAGGATGCTTAGCAGCATCCCTGGTCCCTGCCCACTAGATGCCAGTAGCCCCCCTGTCAATTGTGATGATCAAAACCTAGTCTAAGCCCTGGTTGGGGTGGCTCAGTGGATTGAGCACCAGCCTGCGAACCAAAGGGTCGCTGGTTCGATTCCCAGTTGCGGCACATGCCTGGGTTGTTTCTCTCCCTCTCTTTCTCTTTCCCTTCCCCTCTCTCTAAAGATAAATAAATAAGATCTTTAAAAAGTATATTAAATAAAACAAAAGCCAAGTCTTAGGAATTGCCAATGCTTCCCTGGGGCCAAAATCAGCCCAGGCCAAGAACTACTGATTTAAATTTAAGTTGGGGGGTATAAAAATCACCACTTTCCACCCATCCCTCCCTCCCCCACCATCTCCATTCCTCTTTTTTTTCTTCTCCGCTTTAGCCCTTATCCCCAGCTAACAGACTAGACAGTTTACATATTTATCCAATTGATTGTTGGCCTCTCTGTACCAGACTCCAAGTGCCATGTGTCTGGGACTTTTGTCTGTCTTGTCTGTAAAATACTCATCTTTGCTGCCGCCCCAGTGACCAGATCGCTGTCTAGTCCATAGGAAGGGTCAGTGGATATTTGTTGCATGAACAAGTGACTGTCTTACAATAATACTGAAGATACTCCTGGAGGAAGAAGGCAGTTGGGTCCTCCCTGCCAGGAGCCGCACGTAGTTTGGGGACACCATTCTGAGACAGCATGCTGGATATGACCAGCTCCCTGGGCCTCGGGACATGCTTCCCTCCCGATCAGTGGCCGGGGCCATGTGCCCAGGTGCCCAGGAACCTAACAGGACATGACCCCTGGGCAGAGAGGCAGGCAGCTCCTGAGGGGTGTGTTTGCTGCTGACCACTGATGATGACATGGTGACAGCTAATCATGGCTTCCTGACTGCCAAGCTTGGACATGGTGGCATTTAAAATACCCACTGATTTCGTGGTCCTGGATGCTTGGGAATTTTATAAGCATCGTTCATGCCATGAGGTGTCTGATGGGCGATAAAGAAAGAAAGCAGGCATTTTTCCAAGCAGAGCGTTGGAAAGAATGACCAGAGGAGGGAAAGAAGGTGAAGGTGTGCTGTGATCCGATGGCTAAGCATTTGCAGGAGGTTGGAGCGAAACAGCATCAGGGAAGGGACTGGACAGCGAATACAGGAAAGAAAGATGCGAAAAGGTGAAATATATCAGTAAGCCAGAGTCCAAATAAGGAAACCAAGAAGGTGAAAGGATAAGCCTCTCCCTTGCCTTTCTCTGCCACAAACAGACCCACAGAACAGGAAGTAAAACAACTCCCAAACCACGTGGGTCAAGATCTGTTCCCTAGGTAGTCCCCCTCTATATCGCGCTTCACTTATCAGGACCTCGCTGTATCGCGGGATTCTTAAAAATATTATATTTAATTGTTTATTGCAGATTTTTCGCTGTATCGTGGGATTTTGCGGTACTGCATACGTACGTTGTTAAAGTGACGTAGGTTTAAGAGTGCAGAATATGTTTAAGAACATAAGTAGTGTTTATAAAAGTGTGGGAAAGGTTAATAAGGGACTGGGAACGGTTTATAAGTGTGTGGAAGGGTTTATAAAGCCTTATAATATATATAAACACTAACATAAATGTCAGGTTCCCACTTCGTGGATCTTCACCCATCGCGGGGGGGACTAGAACGTAATACCCGCGGTAGGGACTGCTGTAAGTGCTGAAGGCGCTGACAGCGGAGCACAGGACCCGGCAGGTGCGGCATGCGGAGTGCAGGTTGGCTGCGGGGGCGGCGGGTCTGCTGAGGATCGCAGTCGTTTTACTGTAGGGCCGACGCGGGCAAATGGTGAAAGGTGGCAGGTGCTGTTATTGCTGCTGTGGCCCTCGGGTGTGTAGTCAGGGCGGAGGAGACCGGGTGGCTGAGGGCAGAGGGGGTATTTATAGAACCACGGATCACATCTACGCCCGCATTTACCTGCTCCCCCAGCACCTCCCCTAGTGTAAGGCTAAGCTACTCAAGGTTCTTAAATTCCCGAGCTGCAGCCAGGAGCCCGGGGAGGGCAGAATAAGCGTGACTCTCATTGCGCCGTCCCAGATGGGAAAGAGGAGAGGAGGGAGCACCTGGGAGGGAGCGTGATCAGAAGTGACACACAGCTTTCCACCCCGTACCATTGGACAGGCCTCTGTCACGTGACCCCACCTAGATGCAGGGGCCGGGACGTGCAGTCATCTCTCAGGAATGTCTAACATTCAGGAGGGGGACGTGAGTCTTCGGTGGGCAGGGAGCCAGGCTTGGAGACCCAGGAGAGGGGCCTGGCAGCAGCTCAGGTTGGCAGAGCCTGTGGACCACAGTCAGGAGGCCTCACGGTTCCCCGTTGGGACCATGGCTGTCAAGCCCTTTGATGGGCTGAGAGACAAAACATGGACCCCCAGCTCTAACGCGTGTCACCTCTGACGAGGCTCGGGCTCCCCGACTGCCCTTCAGGAGATCTGTCAATGGGAGGACACACATATTTTTACATGAACCCCTACAGACTACCGGGTGAAAGGACTGGCGCGTTTCTTGCTTACCCCCACTCTGTTCAGGCCGAAAGCTAAGGCCTGCAAGTGGCTGCCACACGCAGTGCTCTGGGGCCGCGTGTCGCCCGCAGCTTCCCGCCGGCGGCCTGCGGGTGCAGTGGGTCCCCGGGCGATGGCTGCCTGTGGCTTGCAGCTGCCAAGAGGAATCGTGTTGTGGGGCTGTTGCTATAGAGAAAATCTGATTATCTTCAGACTCAAATTCATTAAGCTGGAATGTTCTTTTTCCTGAGGGCTGGAGAATGTCACGGGAAGGCCCTGCCTCCTTCTGCCTGCTTCAGGGCTGGGTCTCAGGGTGAAAAGGAGGCTTGTTCCTTCTGCTCCCAGCCAGCAGCTCAGCCCGGGAGTCGCTGGGAAGGGAAAAGGAGACGCTGATAGGGTTGGAGCGATGACAAATGATGGCGGACGGAGCCTTTCTCCTCCCCTTTCCCGCACTCCCACGTGCCGCAGTTCATACCTGGGGGTATTAGGGTGCCCCAGAGAAACAGACCAACAGAATATGTATGTAGAGAGATTTATTTTAAGGCATCGGCTTGCTTGATTATGGAGGCTGGCGAGTCCAGAATCTGAAGAGTAGGGTAGCGGCTAGAGTTGTAGTTCAAGTGCAGAGGCTGTCTGCTGGCGGAGCCCCTTTATGTGTATGGGAGCTCAGTATTTGTTTTATTCAAGACCATCGACCGATTGGACGAGGCCCACCTGCATTTTGGAGGGCCATCCTCATTATTCAGAATCCACGGATTTAAATGTTAATCTTATCCAAAACAAAAAGCACCTTCTTAGAAACATCTTGAATAATATCTGACTGAAGATCTGGGTGCATGGCCTAGTCAAGTCAACACATAAAATTACCTGTCTGACTGTGTTCCTTCCAGATGTGCTCACGGAAGCAGTGGGCCGCCCTTCGACATGCCTGGACGCTGGGAAGCCTGGCTGTGACTTTGCCCTTTAGCATTTTCTAGGAATGTAGTTCCACCCTCTCTGAGCCTCTGCAGCCTTGTTAAAATACTGGCCATTTATTGAGTTTCTTCTCTGGCCAAGCATGGCAGATTCATGATTCTCTCCAAGTTAAAGGTGGAGAGTTTTAAGGGACTGTCCCCGAGTTGTACAGTTGCCAAGTGGAAGAGGGGGCCTGGAATCAAGGTGTGGCCTGGAGGTCACAGTCTTCCCTCCGCTGCACACTGGACTGGCGTGAGGGTTTAGTCAAATAAGATGCAGGTGCATGGAACTCTGAGCACAGGCTAGCACTGGCCTGGCTGGGGCCCCATTGGGAATGGTGGTGTGTGATCTGGACTTGCAAAATCTAAGGCCATACTGGTGTGGTGACAATGACAGTGACAGCCAGCACTTACTGCGCCTTTGCTGGGCTGGCCATTTGTTTAACCTCTTCACAGGCACTAACTCATTCAATCCTCATGACAGCCCCGTGAGGTGGGCATGGCAGGTAACCCCACTTTCCAGGAAGCTGAGGCTCATCTTATGGGACTTGTCCCCAAGGTCTCATCTGTTCTCCTGGCCCCCCACCTCATCACTTGCGCCTGTAAGTGATGCAAAGCCTGTCCGTCTCAGTTAGGTCGGGCTGCTATAACAAAGTCCCGTACACCAGGAGGTCTACAAACAACAGACATTTATTTCTTATCATTCTGGGGGCTGGAAGCCCAACCTCAAGATTTCAGCAGATTCGGTGTCTGGAGAGGACCCAGTCCTGGTTCATTGATGGCATCTCCGTGTCACTGTGTCCGCACTAGGAAGCTCTCTGGGGTCCCCTTAATAAGGGCATCACTGCTATTTATGAGGACCCCACCTTCATGGCCTGACCTCCTCCCAGAGGCCCCACCTCCAACACCATCACATTAGGGGGTAGGTTTCAACACATGAATTTGGGGGTGGCAGAAACATTCAATCCATAGCCCTATCCCCTCTCTTCCAACTCAAAGATCCAATTATTCTAACCGTGCGTTCACATGTCAAGTACATGGTACGGCTACGTAGCTGAAATTCTGCGTCTGAGGTGAAGTGAGCAGATCCTTCGGTCCCCTTCTCCTGGGCCTGAGGGCTCCTCCTCTGGCTGCTCCCTCGGCCATTGGTGTCTGAGCCATTCAGGTCTGCTAGCGTCCTGCCCCCAGTGGGCCACGTGTCCACTGGGCAGTGGGGCCGGCCACCGCGGACCGAGCCCAGAGTGGCGCTCTCTGCATGTAGTTAAGAACTGGACTCTGGGACCCAGCCCCGGCTTTTCATTCTGCCTCCCAGAGCACACGCTGCGTGACCCGGCAGGCCGTGTATTCTCTGAGTGCTCACGCCTGCCGGCCTCATTAGGAAACAGGGAAAGGAACAGCCCGTCCCTTAAACTTAGCAAGATTCGATATGATACATCTCTAAAGCACAAGCCGATCGCCCAGTGCCGCCTGGCACACAGCAGGCTCTCGGGAAACGTTCTCCTCTGGTTGGGGGCAGGGGGTGAGGGGTGGAGGGATTGAGCAAAAAGGAAAAAAAGAGAAAAGAACTCACGGCCACAGACGATAGTGTGGTGATTGCTGGAGTGAGGGGGGTCGGTGGAGGTGGGAGAGGGTATAGGGGGATAAATGGTGATGGAAAAAGTACAATAAAATAAATTTAAAGTATAGTTCAACATTCATAAAAAGAAACAGTGTCTGTTTTTATTAGGCATTTAATAAGTGCCAACTGATATCTCGTGGCCGACTCTCCACGTGCTCCAGGTTATTTTTCAGGTCACGGCTTGTGGAGCTATCCCCTGGCCACTAGGGAGGATTTGTTTGTCTTTTGTGGGGGGAGGCGAGGCTGGTGTTCTGGGAGGCAGGACAGCTGGGGAAAAGCTCGTATTCAGTAGCCAGGCCGAAATCTGGGTTAACCCCAGGGCAGGGACGGGGCTCCCAGAAAATACCAACTTCACATGTGTCCCCAGAGCCCGGCTCTGAGAATGGCGTTAATGCTTTTCAACAGGTGATGACACTTGACGCTGACACCTCACACAATGTGGGGAGACATGTGGGGAGTTCAGCTTGATGTCCCGGGACGCTGGGGAGCGCAGACGCGGGCGCTGGCCCCGCTCCCGTCTGCGCCTGGCCCCCGGGCTTCCGAGGCTGGCTGTCCTGAGCCGCCCCAAGCCGCGCGGCGGGGAGGGGCGGAGGTTCCCAGGAAAGCGGGGCTGCTTCCAGGTTGTCAGGGTTCGTTCCTTCTCAGAGCAGGGCGGGTGCGTGCTCTCCGAGGCCGGGGCGGCGAGAGGCTGGGGGTGACATCCGGGTTCTGGCTGCGGCTGGGAGATGGGCTGGGGGGGTGGGGGGGACACACGGGGTGGCGGGGAACCAGCAGGCCTGCAGGCTGCGTAGGACGGCCAGGCGTGGAAGAGCCGCTCTGCCTTACAGCAATTAAGTGCTCTGCTGGGTCCCACGGCAAAGGCTCGGGTCCCCAAGACCTAAAGAGAGGGGGTGCTGTCAATGGCAGTCAGTGCTCATTATTTACGGGTTCCGTGTTTGCAGTTCCCCTGCTCCCTGAAACGAGTGGCAGCCCCCCTGGAATGCTGGAGGGGCCTCCATGGTCATTCGCAGCCACGCACAGAGTGGCAGACAATGGGCGTCAGCTACTGTGCTGTGTTTCCAGCTGACATGGAACAAGGCGACCATCTGGCCTCTCGTATCAGCTCTCGTGCTGGGAACAAGTGTCCTCTTTGAGGTTTATTAGAGACACATTTGTGGCATTTTGGGGCTTCTCTGTGGCCAGTGGCCAGTTCACAATTTAAGTTGGCCTCCACACAGGGCGCTAAAGCATCAGAGGCTGTGAGATGCCTTTCACGGAAAATACATGCATGAGGTCAGCTCCGTGGAGGCGTGAGCTGAAGTGCTACTGGCCATGAGTTCAATGTCAGTGAGTCAACAGTATATATTCAAGAAGGTGTCTTTAGACAGAAACACACATAACACAGGATATGTATTGATCGCTTGGTAAAAATGTGTTCAGAGGTTCACAGGAGCCTAACCCTGTTTCACTGAGGAGCAGGAATTTAGTATTTGCTAATTCAGTGTTCATGGTGACCTTCTGGAACCTAACTACTGTGAATAATGAGAATTGACTCTGTTACCTTTGGTCAGCAGGGATAAATTGGGTCATATAGTCACTCAAGACCTGACCCAAAGCCACCTCCTCTAGGAAGCCTCCCATGGTCTCTCCAGCCTCTAACAACCTTTCCCCTACCCCATCTCACCCCACAGTATGTATTAGGTTTACCATTGATTGGACACATGATGTGGCCTGCAAGGTATTAGTCAGTTTTTCCCATATGCTTGTCTTACTGAGCGACAGTATGATGAGCCCCTTGAAGGCTGGGAATGTGTCTGATTATTTGAGCTCTACTTATAGTGGGAAATATGGGAAGTGTATGATTCTTTCCACAAACATGTGATTCGTTAATTTGACTTGTGCGTTGGATTAATTCTTTTAATGAGCAAATAAATACAAGACAGGACGAATGAAAGAATGATGTACCCAGGGAACGCCAGGCACCCGCAGGAGGCAATGAAGCGGGGACAGTGAGGAAGTCATTATACACAGACTTTTGAGTGCTGGCAGAGAGCAGACACCTCTCCCACCTTAGGATGGGCAGGGCGGGCATCCAGGGGAACTTGGCAGTAGATGGAGAGGTGCAGGAACCGTGTCCCAGGCATCGGGAACAGCAAGTGCAGAGGCCTAGAGGCACCACGAGTGGAGAGTGGGCAGCAGCAAAGGGCATCGTGGTCTGGGGTGGGAACAGGGAGAGGAAAGGAAGGTGTAGCTGGGCGGTGGGTGGGTCCGGGCCCCAGGGACCACATCCTAGTCTGTTGAGGAGTCCTGGGTGATGAAGAGAGCTTGGAACACTCACAGTTTGTGGCTGGACGCTCGCTGCTTTTGTCCTTGATTAGTTCTACAGTTTACACACACTGGGAAGAGCCCCCACCCTGTGCTGGCCCGTGAGCAGGCTCAAAGGGGTGAGGCAGCCTGAGGTCCTTGGGAGGTTACACCCAGGAGGGGGTGGGCAAGACCCGAGACCTTGTAACTCCTTTCCCAGCCCCGGCATCCAGGCATAAAAACAGGATCCCCAACCAGATCAGGATCGTGATTTCCGGCCCGCTCCCAGCAGCTCTGTGGGAACTGCAGCCTTTCATTTCCTCCCAAACGTTTCTCGAAACCCCAGGAGGACCCGGCAGAGGTGGGGGTGGCGTGTCCTCCTGTGTCCTTGTTAAGTGCTTGTCCCGGAGGCATTTCCTCTCTGCTCTTGTACCTGAAGTCAAGCCTGGTGTGGAGGGAGCCTGTGGGCGGCCAGGGCCCAGCCAGCATGCATGCTCCCCAGTTTGTCCTGTGTCACGACAAACACGGCCATGCCACCACACTCCGTTCCTGCCTGCAGAAGGCGCTGGCTGGCTGGCTGGCTCCCTCCCCTCTCCCAGCCCCGGTGAGCAGGCCTGCCCGTAGCTGCAGGCTGCATGTACGTCCTGCAGCAGGCCCTGATCACACACACCACGCAAACACACACAAATACCCACCACACAGGTTGCACACACAACCATTCCCATGCACAACACATACATCACACACAACACACAAATACACACCACACACATACCCATCACACAAATATAAATCACACACATATACACACCACACAAACACACTGCACACATAAACACACGAACACTTCCACACACACAAATACACACCATACACATTGCACACACAACCATTCCCTCATACAACACACAGTTACACACTGCATGCACATGCATATCACACAGATGCACATGCAAATACATATTTCACACAAATACACATACCGCACACATATGCGCCACACATAAACACCTACACACCACACGTGTAGCACCACCTGCATACCACATGCAAATATACACTGCACACACACAAATACACACCACACACAAATACACATCCCCATGTACCTACATACCACACACATACCCACAAATACACACTACAAACAAATATATACACACTACGCACACATAAACACACAAGAACACCACCCACACAAATACATACATCCAACACATACACAAACACACACACAAAGACACCCCCAAACAAATACCGCACAAACAGCACATACCACACAAATACACACCACGCACCAACACCCACATATTACACCGTACTACACACATCACGGAGACTGCTTTTCTCGTGCACCTACCCAAAGGTTGTGTTGAACATAGAAAGAGATTTGGAGGTCAAATCCTCGCTCTGAGACTTTCTAGCAGCCTGGCCTTGGGTAAGCGCCCCAGGCTCATTTCTTCCTTGGTGGTGGCGGGGGGTGATAATATTGCCTGCCCGTTGGGACTCTTGGTGGCAAATGACAGAAACCTAACTGGAGCTCACCTACACACCACACCTGAGCAGATGCATCTGCTCTGGATTTCAAGGAAGAGCTAATGAACAAGCCCCTGGCAGGGCAGGGGCGCAGCTGAGCCCCAGGGGCAAAGGAAACCAGACTGAAGCATCATCCCAGGGACAGAGGAAACCATGTCCTTCTTGTCTGCATTTTGTCAAATTCTCTTTCATTCTCTAGACTAACTTTCTCCACCGAGTCGGAAATGTAGCTACCATTAGCCCTCAAGTTCAAATCACAGCTGCCATCACCGGAGAGAGACATCCCTCATGGCCTCTGGAGTCCCAAGTCCAAAGCTCGCAGGGAAGAAGCTCCTTGGTTCAGCCGGCACCTCCCATCCTCTCAGCCAGTTTAACCATGACCGGGATGGGCAGGCATCTGAGAAGTGACAGGGTCATGGCCTAGGATGAGGGGTCCTGTTGGAGCATGGCACCTCCATACCCCTCAAAGCCACGTGGCAGGGGCGGAGGGGCAAGGAGGCACACTCCCAAGGAGGGAGCTTGCAACACCGTTGCAAGAGTTAAACAAGATGGTATTCTGAGCGCGCTTAGCCGACTGCCTGCCTCCAGAAACGTTAGCCCCTCTCTCCCCCGCCCAGGCCCTCTGCAATGCAAGTTAATTGAAAGAGATTGATATGAATTAATGAGGTGCAGTAAAAGTATTTTAAACACTAAGCACATAGATATTCCATTAACAAAATATTTTGCATGGCTGCCGCTGGGTCTTTGGCAAAGAGGAGACACTTTCATATACAGTTGGCACCCTTCACATCCAGGAGGATGACTTCAAATCCATTATTCGTAGGGGATACAGCAGGGACACGAACGAAAACAGTAACAAGTTGTCCCTCGTCTGGACGCCATTGGCAGCGGGGACTTGACGAGAGTCTCACTGGGTGGAGGAAGTACAATGTAAATCATCTGTTTTACCCTCGCCGTTGCCTTTGGTTTACTTTAAATTCTGACCTGTTTCAACTGCCGTGCAGGGTGGAAGAGCACGCCTTCTAATGTAAGGAATCCACGCGAAGAATGGCCCCATTGTGTGTCTGGTCCAAAGGAACCCCTCGGGTGGCATTCAAGGCTCTGTCACCCAGCATCCCAGGCGCCCCTCCCCACCAAGGAGCTTGTACTTAACAAGTCTCAGGACATACTGTTTATTATTAGTCACCCGCCAGCCTTCGCTGTCACCGTCCCCTTGTGTGCAACGCCCTGTCCCCTTTCCCTGTCGGCTGCCGTCCCACAGATCTGCAAGTGCCTGCTCCAATTCCACTCCCACCCAGGAAGTTCCTGAGGCTGGTGGCCTGGATCTGCCATAATGCCCCGGCCCGCCCCCCAGTTTCCTGTGTCTGTTTGTCCCTCAGGTGCGGCCCCGGACCTTGTATTTGGCAGTTTCCACCCCCGCGCCCTGGCCCCATAACAGCGCACAGCATCGTGTGTGTCCAGTACATTGCTCAGTTTCATGTTTAAATGAATAAATGAAGGAACTTTGAGCCAGGAGCCACCTGGTCGTCTCTGTGGTCATTTCCGGGTCTTAAGTGAGCATTTCAGAGGCGGTTGAGAGGGGCGGGGAGGGACCCCCAGGCAGTCAGCAGGCGCGTAGGCACTGCAGGTGGGGTGAGCTAGGAGCGGCCTCCTCCCTGGGAGGAAAGCCCTTCATAAAGAAAGCATTTTCTAAGACTTAGGCTCTGTAATTATCTGTTGAATCACAGAGCAGCGGTTGCAATTTCCTCAGGCAAGATTCATTGTTGCGGACCAAACAGCAGAGCTCCTTCCCATGAAACATTCATGAGCCTGATCAGATTGTGCCATTTCATGAATAGAACTGGGTTTGAAATGAGAGCCGTGGAGTTCTTCTTAACCCATTGCAGAGGAGTGAATGGTGGGGACTCAGTGGAGGGAGACCACAGGGAAGAAAGCATGGGCTTTGTTCCCCGCAGAGCCCCCCTCCATGTACCCACCGTCCACCCCAGTGGGCAAGAACCTGGGCTCTGGAGCCTGACCCACCAGGGCTCCAATTGCAGTTCTGCCCTCTTCTCTCTGTGTGACTGTAGGCAAGTTGATTAACCTCTCTGTGCTGTGGCTTCCTCATTTGTAAAATGGGGGGATAATAGTATCTGCCTTATAGGGTTTAGAGAATTAAAAGAATTCATTTACAGGAAGTGCTCAGCAGAGTGCCATCAATTCTGCTACAACCTAGCATATGTGCTCCTGAAAATCACCACACAAATACAAAAACGGGAAGAAGGGAAATTAGTAAGTCCAGCTGCTGTGACCAAAGACCACAGACTGGGGGCCTTAAACAACAGAGATGTGTTTCTCACACTTCTGGAGGCTGAAGTTGAGGTTAAAGTGCCGGCAGGTTTGGTTTCACCCGCGGGCTCTGTCCTTCGCTCATGGTGGCCGCCTTCGTGCTGTGCCCTCACATGGCCTCCCCTTTTGTGCCCACCCCTCTGGTGTCTTTCTGGGTCCAAATCTCCTCTTCCGAAGACACCAGTTAGACTGGGACAGGGCCTGCTGTAACAGCCTTATTTTAACTGAATGTCCCTTTTAAGAACCCTAGTTCCAAAGAGGCACATTCTGACATACTTGGGGTCAGGGCTTCGGCATGTGAATTTGGCGAGGGACACAGTCAGCCGAAGCAAGTTGTAACATTAGGTGCAGAGGGCGTGGCTTCGGCACACGCGGTGACCCGGGGGAGCTGGTGGGTATTTGAGGGGCCCACGCACAAGTGCGTGTATTCTACGTGGCTCCTTAGCTCCAGTCCGCTGGGTGTGCACATCGAGTTTCTCAGAGCAGAAGCTGTGCACCAGCAAATTCTAACGTTGCGTCACGCGGGAATTGTTCCCTGGTAGATGGATTGTGTTGGCCCCAACATGTGTGTCCTAAGAAGCCTGTGGCAGAACTGGCCGCCCTGCCACACGGTAAGTGACTGGCTCCTGGGTCATGGTTCTGGCCTGTCCCAAACAGCCGTACCATGCATGAGAAAGGACAGCTGTGGTCGTCACCCCCACTGCACAGATGGGGGGGCCAGAACCTGAGACTTACCCAGTGGCAGCAGTGCTGCCAGCGTGGGGCTGGGGGGACCTGTCGAGGCCCGTGCCATCTCAGCATGTTCTCTAATCTGGCCCTGAGAGGCCCACCTGTGGCGGATTGTCAACCACGCTGCCACCCAGCTCCTCCGCTGGCCTTTGGGTTCTGCCAGTCAGGCCCGGGCCTGGGAAGTCGTGTTAATGACCATCTCGGCGATTCTTACACATGACTAGGCAAGTTAGGGGACACTGTCCTGCATGTGTCCTGCATGTGTCCAGCAGGGAGGCAGGACTTGATCCCTATTTGTGATCGCGATGATTAAAATGTACAAAATGGCATTTTCCCCACGCGTGGCACCTCCTTCCAAAGGTGGCCTGTCTCTGCCCCATGCTGACCTCAGCCCCCCGGGCCATGGGGCTGAATCCTGAGCTCATGCTCCCTCAGTGCGAGGCCTTGGGCAGCTCACAACCATGAGAGGCGAGCACTGTGGGGCCATTCCATGGGTGTGTAGACTGAGGCCCCTGTGACAACGCCTCCGGAAAGCCCTGCACTTGGTGTGGGCGCAGCTCCCTTCCTGTGTCCCCGTGGGTGGTTGGGGGTGACAGTGCAGGGTGCTCGGGAGGGGTTGTACCTGGGAAGTTGCCTGGAGTTCCCCAAACTGCAAAGGTTGAGGGAACCGTCTCACCCAAGACCACCCTCACTTCTGACACCAACCACAAGTTCAAGGTGCACTCCAGACCCCCCTCAGGTGGGATAATTCGTTAGTAAGACGCAGTACTCACACGTACTGTACTCACATTGCCCTCCGGCTCCGATGTGTGACAGCGTGCACAGAGCTTCGGCACCCTGTTTTTCCTGGGGCTTCATTACGTAGGCATGATCGATGGCTCGACCGCATGGTGGGACTCCAGGCTGGCGGGTACCGTGTGACCCTAAAAATAAAAAGGCCTTTCAAAGTGAGAGGTAACAAGCATTTATGAAGATCAATAAGAAAAGCTATTTGGGATGTACTGATTCAAGCAGAAGCCCAGATAGTGTTCCAATTAGGAGACAGGGGCAGGGCTTATTTACGAGCAGGGGAAGGAAACAATTACGTCCGTGGAAGGACAGTGTGTCTGCTGGTGCCGATGACAGAACACAGGGATGTTCCTTCTAAACAGTGTTTTTAATTTTCTGTCTAGTAGTCATCAGTCCTATGGTCATAATGACTGCTTTCTTGTTCTCTTTGCAAACGGTTCTCCTCCAAGGTGCAAGGTTGCTTATGCTCAGTCTAAAGGCTCTTTTGCCCTGTTTTAACATCTAAAGTTTCGAGCCATAAGTCATGCGAGCCAGTTCCTTTGGGATGGCCCTCTGGCTCCATGTCAAGTGGCTTCGTTTATATTGTTTACAGTCACGTGGTTGGTCTCCGGCATGGTCAGCTCCTGCCCTAAACAAAGACACTCCTATCGGGTATCATGGAGATGGCCTCCCTGAAGCCAAGGGCAAAGGCCAGACCTCCCTTTGGACAAGACCAAGTTCTGTACCAGCCAGAACTGGTGGCGGAAATGGCGTTGGCTGGTCTGATGAATGTAAATTGCCCACCGAGACACAGAGCTGGGGCTGGCCCCTCCGCTATCACCGCCGTGTGTCAGGTGCTAAGCACTTTGGAATCACGTCAATTATTTCATCCTCACGTCAACCCGGTGGTCCTGTGGACTGTCCCCTCCCCCTACTTTACAGATGGGGACAGTGAGGGGAAGCACCTTGCCCACCATCACAGAGCTAGTACATAGTGGAGCCAGAATACTCTAACCCCTTACAGTTTGGCTGTGTCCGTTTTTAGGCTTTTTAACTAATAAGTTGCCGCCCCACGTCACGTGACCTGCTCAGCATCCCCTGGTGCTCCTTTGGTAATTTCCGGCCCCTTGGAGAGAGCGACCACCTTGAGCCCACCTGTCTGGGAGCCAGACTCAGCAAGAGCTGGAAGGAAGAGGCACAAAGCCATAAAGCTGCCTGGAGGGAAGTTATTTTTCAATCAAGTTGGGCTTTGCCTCGCTAATCCTTCTCCTCTGCAGGGGCTAAGGGCAGAAAACCTCTGTGTGGACAGACCTGGCTCTGGCCCTCGGAGCTGCGTGTAGAACCTGGGCCTGCAGCTTTGAGGAGTAAAAGTACAGGGATGCGTCTCAGAAAAGCACCAGGCCCAGGAGGGTTCTGACTTTGGAAAAAAGCGACTGAGTGGTGGGAGGAGGACCTGTGCATCAACAAAGGCCTTACAGTTCTCTCTGCGATGCCCTCCCTCCAGGAACTAGAGCAGATCTACCTAAGATGTTTGGAACTCCCCTTTTTGTTTTTCCTGTGTGACCCTGAGCGCTGAATTCCCTCACCTCTCTGAGCCTCAGTTTCCTTGTGTATCAAACAGAGACACTGCACAAAAACCTGCCTCCCAGTGCCCAGCACTCAGTCAATATCGGTTCCTCATTTTCACGGTCAAGGGTAACAGGTGACCTTCGTGATGCTGACACCAGGCTCTCCCTGTTCTCTAATAAGTGAATTCTGTGTATAGGATTGAAGACGCTCCGAATTGGATAAGGAACAAATGTGTTTAAACGCGTGCAAAGACCACTTGACTGGGGGTTGGTTGAGGGGAGCCTCGTTTACTTATAGCTCTGATACACTAGGGCCGGTCGGCAAAAATACGGGGTTCGCTCTCCAGCCGGAATGACTGGGCCCCGCCACAAAGCTGACAGAAGTGTGGGCCCCAGCTTTTCCAGAATGCAGGGTGGTGGTTGACCATCACCATCTAGGGACTGAGAAGGTGGACACCTTCCGCGTCTCCCCTCCCCCTCCCACGTGGGGTCACCGTGTGCAGGTATCACGTGGGAAATAAAAGCCCGCTCAGGAAACCTAGAGGTTAGTGAGGGTGACGCTGGTTCCAGGGCGTCCCTGGAGCAGATTTCTTGCAACGTCGTTCAGAACAGCCCTCCTCTAATGCCTTTTCAAGGTCTCATAGTCCTGCCACCTTTTCCTATGCAGGCCCTTCCCAGGCTCCCGCCTACCCCGCCGGCCTGGCCCCTGACGCGTACACATATTTGTCTCATTGTCTCCAAGGGTTCTGTGCAGTCCTCGTGCAGAGGCCCCGGGCAACGTGCAGTATTTCTGAGCACGTGCATTTGGAGGCGGCTTCCTGGCCTCCCCGGGCGACCTCGAGTAGGACTGACCTGCAGTGCCTGACACACACCAAGCGCGTCACGGTTTGCCATTGTTGCTCGTTTCTTGCTCCGTTGGACTGAGTAGCCGCTATTTACCAAAGCCAGGCAGCTTTCTGAGCGGAGCCTAGGTGCTGGGGGAGCAGGGAGGAGAGGGAGGCCTTCGGGAACTCAAGGCCCATGGTTTGGCTGCTGAGCCATCTTTTCTTGAATCCTTGTCCTCTGGCTTCCTGAGAGAATGGAGGTGAAAGAGTTTTGCAGACTGTAAAGTGCTATAGAAATTTTAGGGCCCTGGCTGATGGGGCTCAGTGGATTGAGCACCAGCCTGTGAACCAAAGGGTTGCTGGTTCAATTACGGGTCAGAGCACATGCCTGGGTTATGGGCCAGGTCCCCAGTTGGGGGTGTGCGAGAGGCAACCACACATGGATGTTTCTGTCTTCTTTCTCCCTCCCTTCCCCTCTCTCTTTAAAATCTTTAAAAAAAAGAAAAGAAAGAAATGTTAAGGCCCACAAGTTTATATATAAAAGTGTATAAAAAAGCCCCTTCATTGGCTGAGCTTTGTCATGTGACTATCCCTAACTGCAGGGCAGGCTGGGGCATGATCATTTTTAAACTAGGCAGATTCGTCGTCGTCGTCGGCAGCCGTCCGTCTCGAGAGACGATGGTGTAGCTTCTTAAGAGTCTATCTGCACCACCGAGAATGGCTGTGCAGTCCGACTCGGGAGTGACACGGTATCTGTCTCCTCCCGTGTTGAATCGACATCTTGCGATGACGCTGGAGTGTCCTCTCCAGTGAAGCTGAAGCTACAGAGCCTGGGCAGGGTGATATGGAGGGTCTGCTGTTGCCCATGCAGCAGACCCCCCCTCTCTTCGCAGCTGAGGGGTCCAAGGGAAAGACGGAGTCAATACAGCTTGGCTTCAGGTGCGCCGCAGGAGTTGCCGGTGTTGACTACAACGTCAAACCGCCTTAGGGACTCCGGCTCCGGATTTTCTGTCGGGGTTTACTCCCCTAGCCTTTCCCCTGAAGAGGTATGCCGCAAGGCAGTGGAGGTTTTTTGGAGTCAGAGTTTTCCTTCTCTGATGTGCCCTGACTGGAAGATCGAACCAGCGACACTTAGCTCGCAGGCCGACGCTCAATCCACTGAGCCAAACCAGCCAGGGCTTCTTTCAAAGATAATGATCAAGAAAGATTATTATATTAAAAATCAAAATAATGATAAATTTTAAAAGCACAAGTGATATATGGAGTATGATGCCAAGGATATATTTTTTAAAAGTGCATACACACACACACACACATGTCAGAAAAGAGGCAAATGTACTCAAATTTTAACAGTGCTTTAGGGAATAGGGACAGATTTCTCCCTCTAAAATCTCAAATTTAACCCAATGAAAAAGGCAGATTACTGACTCAAAATTAAGATTTTGTCAATTGAGAAGAAGGGAAGGGTGGGTACTGGGGAGAAACCAGCAGTGACAGCCATAGTCTGCCCCATTAGCTACCCCGCGTCCACACATTCCTTCTTTTTATATCAAAACTCATTCACCTTCTTCCCAAGGGGACAGTCACCAAGTCCCACTGTGCTGTTGCAGCCGGCGTCAAAACCAGGATCAGGAAGGGCTGCACCAACTTCCCCATCAAGTGTCAGTATGTCTGGTTCCTTGTGTCTGTAAACTCAGAGACAAGCCATCTGCCCTCCTCCAGCAACACAGTGATGGAGAAGGGGCAAGATAAATATAATAACATTAACAATAGTCATAATAATAACAACAGAAACAACAAACTACTACCATTCCGGAAAGGTGAGGAAAGTTATGGGCAGACAACCAGCAGTACCCACCGCACAGTTCCACATTTCGTATATAAAATGGTCAGAATTATGTTAAAGCAAACAAGCCAAAAATTTAAAAAAACATGTAAAAGAAAGAATGGAAGGAAATAAGCTGTTTGGGGATAATTTAGCCCATGTGACTTTTTCTTTCTAGCCTATGTTTCACTTTTTTCTGTTATAGGTATCTATTAATTTCACAAACAGAAAATTCCTTTGTCAAACATTACATTTATAAATATTTTCCCCCCATGGTGTTGAGGGTAATAGATCAGAAACATTGCTCCGTGCCCAGGGTTGTATACTTAGTAATTTCTTTAAAGTAAACCTTGAGATTTCTATGAACTATATGCCCACGATTTAAAAAAAAATAAAAAAAATCCAGGCCAGCTGATAATAGTATAATTATTCTTCACCCCAGCTCGCCCCACCTTCAGGCCCGCTCCCACGTGAAGTCCTTTTATAGGTTTAGACTCTGAAGATAGGGTCGTCCCTTGCAGTTGCTGTAGTTTAGAGGAGAACTGACTGAAATGTGTGAAATGGCTGATAACACAGCTGCCGAAAGTCCGCATCTACCTGCCAAGGGACCCACCCGGGTGGCGGGCAGTGGTGCACTTGGCAGTGACCTAAATTGGAAGGAGTAAGAATAGTTCTGCTGATGATCTCTGTCCTGGTTTCCTGGAAGGCAGACCGCCGCCTGTGGCTTGTGGTGCCTGTCAAAGGCGGGGTCGGGAGGCGGTGCTGTGCCGTGGTTAGGACGCGGGCTTTGGGGCCAGGCCCAGGCGTGAAACCTGGCTCTGTCACTTCCTGGGTCAGTGACTGACTTGTTCCTGCCTTGGTCAGTGCGTCTGTGAAATGGGAAACAGGACTGCTCCGGTTAAGGACTCTTCATTTGTTGGGTTTTTAAAAAACATTTATTGATCTATTTAAATGCTGTATGTCTTCTTGCCCCAATTATGGCGTTTCACATTTTCCCCAGAATGTATTTAGTTATGTTTTCAAGCTCTCAGAATACAGTTGCTTTTTCATAAAATGGTTTGTCTGAATCAGGATCTAAGTAAGGGCCATAGATTGCAATGGGTTGGCACCCTAAGCCTTTCCTAAAATAGAGGTTTCCCTTAATTTCTCTTTTCTCACTTGCAGTTTGCTTGTTGAAGAAACTGGTGAGGATGCTTTTAATTGTAGCCAATAGAAACCTACAGTTAAGCTTAAAAGCTGCAATTACTTTAGGAAAAGTACAGGGTTCCCTGAACCCAAAGGCCAGGGTGTGGCAGGGCTGAAGCCCGTCGTCCCCACCTCCTGACTGCTGCTCCTAGTTGTGCCTACTGAACTCCCCCTTCTTCCACAAGGCAAGCTTTGCGCTATTGCAAGCCCGGTTTGGGGTAGGTACTGAGTTTCTCGTGCTGGGGCGCATGCAAACAGACTCTGGATGACTGCCTTGATGGCAGTGTTGGCTGGGAGCCACCCCCTATATTGAAAGATCTCTCCACTCAGAAAACTGGATTGCCACGTGCTGTGATGGGCAGAATAATTCTGGATTCCGTGCGGGGCTAAGAAAATGGAAAAGATGATCTTCTGGGAAATTTTACCTACACGTAGCTGTGTTTGATTTTTTAAAAATCTGTTTCCATTTAAACTTTACAAAAGAAAAAGAAGAAAAGATCGTGTGATTAGTTGGGGTCCTTTTTCCTCTCCATGTCCTCTTGGATTCTCCAGACAAAGGGGGGCATTTAGTCGGGGATGCGGAGGGAGAGGAGTAGTTGATATGCCTTAACTTGATTTGAAAAAGTTTCCGTTGCTGAAGAAGGCAATCAAAGGCAAGAATTCCTTAAAAGGCAGGGTGCCCAAAATGTGACTTGCCTTAAACTGGTTTTGGCGGTGGGAGGAGGAAACCCAGGCAGGTCTCTGACCGGCGGGGACCGAACGCGCGGTTTTCTGCTTCTTGTTTCCCACACACCCCTGCCACCCCCCCCCCCCCCCGCCACTGCTGCTGGGTTTTCACGGGACAGCCGGCGGATGGCAAACAAATCTGTGCTGCTAAAGCCTGAAACTGAAGGTCAAAAGTTGGGCCATGACGGGGATGGCCACCAGTAAGATCTAGAAAGACTGCTTAAATCCGGTGGCGGGGCTGGGCCAGCTGCGGCCCCCTGCCTGTTCTTATAAACAAAGTTTTATTGGAACACAGTTGTGCTCATTTATCTATTGTCTGGGCTGCTTTCCACGATGCTAGAGTTGACTAGTCGCTGGAGACCAGGTGGCCCACGGAATCTTAAGACATGCACTGTCTGACCCTGGACAGGAACGTGTCGCCGACTCCTGGCCTAGAAAAGTGGTTCTCAGTGCTGCTTCAGGGTCAGTCACCTGGAGCTTTAACGTCATGCAGAGGTCCAGGCCCCTGCCCCCGGGGATTCAGATTCAATTAGTCTGGAGTGGAGCCCGGGCATAGTTTTCCAAGTTTCCCCAGGTGGCCGTCATGTGCAGCCCGGGTTGTGAGTCACTGGTCTAGTCTCAGTGGGTTTTTGTTTTTTAAGATCACAGAACTGGAATTTGCCATTCTAAGAGTTTCCACCCAGTGACAATGATCTGACCCTGACCTCCATGTCAGAGTGCAGCCCTTGAGGTCTGAACCATGGTGCTGTGGCACAAGGGAGGCCTCGTAATGATGACTCTCTCCAGTGACCCTAGGGACTCCTGTCCCTGCAGAGGGTTGGAGGTAAGCCATGTTATGGTGAGGGGTGTGTGTGTGTGTGTGTGTGTGTGCGCGCGCGCGCACACGCACATACACGGACACGCATGAGTGTGTACATGTGGATGGTTTACTGAAGGAATAACTTTTGTCTTTTCAAAACAGAGGTGTTTCACAAAGGACCCAGGGGTGTGTAACGCATGTGTATCTGTTACATGGGCACAGCTCCATCCCCAGGCTCCAGCCGAGACCACCTCTGGTCTCGCGTGTTAATTAACATGAAATGCTGGTAACACTTCAGGCTCTGGGACAATCTGACGCCTCTGCCTTTGCCCATCACAGTTTCCAGTCATCACCTCTCCCACTCAGGACAGGGATTTAAATTCACGCTGGCATCACTTCTTGTTGGCAGGTACCAGCTGTAACTGGGAACGTCGCAGTTTGTTTTATCCCTTGCAAATACTAACCGTCTTGCAAATATTAACCACCTTGCAAATATTAACCACTTTGCCTTTCACATCTTTTCTCCCAGGAGGATCCCAGGGCCTTAGCAGCTGTCCCTTGAGGGCCTGTTCTCCTGGACACACTCTGGGGTCCACTAACTAGAATGACCAACTCCTCCGGTTTGCATGGGACCCTCCCAATTTTAGCAGTGAGTGTCCTGTGCCTGGGATCCCCCTCAGCCTGGGCAAACAGGGACAGTTGGACACCCTAATACCACAGGTTCAAGCAACTGATTGGCCTTTGCCTATATATAAAAATAACAGTATTCAAAGGGTGAGTGTGAGGTTTGTTTAGACAGATGTCCTTCAAATGCTAATCAAGGTCATTTGTATGAAGTGGGTGTTTTCAATATCCTTTTTAAAAAATAGCTGAACCTGGGAGGTTGGACTAATTCTTATCAGGATTGTTAGGCTCTGTTCCTAAGGGACAGAACACCAGGTCGGACTTTGTTCTGCGGTTGGGCCATCCTGGGCGTGAAACAGATTCTTCATGAAGGCGCTTCAGTCAGATTTGCTTTTCAGGGGTCCAGCCAGCCCAGCGTGGTGCCAGGGAGAGGGTCTAGGCTGGATTCTTCTCTGAGCTGGGCCACCAGATGCTGGGCAAGTCACTTCCTGTCTGAGACAGTTTTTGCATCATCTCTTGCCTGCCGAGGTTGCCATGAGGACTAAATGGCGGACGTCAGGTGATCCTCGCTGGCCAGAAGAGGCTTCTCTCACTCGCTGGGCGGTCCCACAGTGCTGTTCCTCATGGGGGTGTCGCTACTGGACGATCCTTGTTCAAGGGGAGACTCGGGAGTCTGGACCCCTTCCCTCTTGTGGCTCCGTTTTCCGCTCCATCCTCTGCGTGGCTTCCGTGCCGTGGCCACCAGGCCTGGAGGACTGCGCTGGCCGGGCCTGGAAGTGGCCTGCCTTGCACTCTTGCACTCGGCCACATGCTATTGGCCTGGCCGCCTTGGAGGCTGGGAAATGTAGTTTGGCCGAGTGCTCGAGGAGAAGAGGAAGCAGGATTTGGGGAGCACGTGACGTAAGAATGCGCTGCCTGATTCCCTGGTTGTGTGGACCCCATGGAGACATCTCCCCCCACGAAGGAACACCATACAAGGAAGTTGTGATTGGTTTTACACAGAAAAGGGGTCTGGCTTCGAATGACAAGTTAAACCAAAGTCTTTCCTGCAGGACTTCTCAGAGCCTTTAATATAGTGGTCATAAATATCCATGACAGGGAAAACATGCAGGATTTCCCAGACACAGCGGGCTTCTCTTCTGAGAGGCTTTTTGGAACCAGCGCTCTGCAGAATGGGGTTTGAAAAGCCCTGCTTATATTCAGAAACCAGAATACTTTCAAGAAGACTCTGATATTAAAAAAAAAAAAAAAAAAAAATCACCCACACTTGTGGTCCCCAACAGAAAGTTCAACTCCCCCAAGGACTGCGGTGTCAGGGGTGCGTGAGGGGAGACACCCTGGTCTGTGAAGAGAGTATTTTCCCATCTCTCTCCCTCCTTCCCCCCTCTCTCTATCCTCCTTTCTGGAACTGGCGAAGGAAGCCCATGAGGACAGGGTCCACATCTTATTATCTGTGGCGAGTATCCTCGCTGTCTGGGCGCGGGTGTGCATGATCGTCCAACAACCCTTAAGTCCCTGTCTCGAGTTTCAGCGTCACGTCGGGCCCGTCTGCCTGGATGGCTCATGTCGCTGTGGTCTGCCCATCTGGGTGGATGGTAAAACCCCTTTTCCTAAGGTTGGGGTTTATGGCTGGCTGGCGTCATCCGCCATAAATCAAGGTGGGCTGAGGTTTAGCACTGAGGTTAGAATCACTCAGAGAAAAAAAAAACTAGAGCAGGGTTAGTTTTTATTTTAGTTACAGGCACCAGCCTTATATATATATATAGCTTAAAACTTAATTTGGTGTGTAATTGGGACTAGCCCTTCGGAGCCCTGGGGTATGTGTTTTGGAGCAGCCAGGAAGCAGGGGCAGAGTGGCGCAGAACCTGGTATGTTAATTGGTGGCCTCTGGGACCCGTGAGAGAATTGGATTTAAGTCCCCAGTTAGAACGAGTTTGGCAGTTTTATTTGTCTCCGCGGGCACCGACTGGGAGATGGCCGGTTTGTGCCGACCCGAGCAGGTTGCTCCCTCTCTGCCCTGATGCCCGTGGCCCGCGCATCCCCGACCTGCATGGGGACAAGGAGGAGAAGCCTGTGGAGGGGCCGGAGGATCCTGCCAGCCCTGGCCTGCCACGCCTCTGCACACTTATTTGGAGGAGTTGCATGCCTCTCAGCTGTGGTCCCAAGGAGGGTTTTGCATTTTATTACCAAAGTCTCGATAAAAGGACTTGAGTCAGAGCGAACATTCGGGGAGGAAAAACAAAGGAAATTAAATGCAAAAATCACGGCTGGTGCAGACCACATGGAGGCCTTGGCTTTAATACCGCCAGAGCCAATGGGGGGAAGTGGTCCCCAGGAGTCGGAACCAAAAGACGTCGGCCAATATTCCTGAAGCTGGCCCCTCTCCTGTTGGAAAAGAAATTGCCGTTTAATTTGTTTCTGAGTTTTATTTCTCAAGTGAACCAGCATGGGGCCATGTAATGAGGTTGTGTTTCTGGGAGGTGTTGAAAGATGGGAAAGGAGCGAAACCTCCGGGCAGGGCCTGGCCGCCTCCTGGCGGGGTGGGCCTCTCCTTGGGGCGGCCCTGGCTCCGGGGAGTCCAGCCGTACTGAGGGCTGGAGGGACAGGCAGGGGCCGCCCGAGCGCTGGCTGCACTGGGCACCGTCCGTGGGGCCACAGGTGTCCGTGCGTGGGCTGGGGACAGTCCAGCTGGTGGCTTTTTGCCACCCACCTGCGTGTGGTGGGGTAAGGCCGGGCTGAACGCATTTGACCCTCGAAACCACTGCAGTCGGTACAATGATCCCCACTGCGCAGATGGGGGAACCGAGGCCTGGAGAGCAGAAGCTCCCTTGTTCAAGGTCACTCAGAGCTCGGCCCTCCTGTTGCTGAAACTTTCCTGGGTTCTGAGGGGGGAAGGCCGAGAGAGAAGCAACTGGGGGTGGTCACACGGGCTCCCTGGATGGATTCTCACGCCTGGCACTACTGACATTTGGGCCAGATCATTCTCTGTTTTGGGGTGTCGGGGCTGTTCTGGGCATTCATTGTAAGGTGTTGAGCAGCCTCCCTGGCCTCCACCCACTGGATGCCAGCAGACTGTCCCCTAAGTCATGACAACCCGAAATGTCTCCAGCCCCTGCCAAGGGTCCCCTGGGGGCAGGTTCACCCTGGTTGAGCACCCCTGGCTGAGAGCTAGGCCTTGAGGCTCTGACCTGTGCAGGGTGTTTCTAGTGTGGGGACACTGAGACCGGCACCTGGCAGAGGGGCAGAACCCCCAGGGGATTCATGAGAGAAGCTGACCCTGCAGACCTGTGGGAGGCCCAGCGCCACCTGGGGACCCGGGTTCAAATCCTGATCTTCCAGGGAGTGGCCAAGTCACGTCAGCCCTCTGTGCCTCAGTCTCCTCACCTGTGAAATGGGGACAGTTCTGACCGGCTTTACAGGGATGCTGGTCGGCTTACAAGAGAGACAGCAGGGTGAGTCCTCCGGTGCTTGCGCACAGGAAGTGGCGGCCTCTGCTGCCAAGCTCCCGCTGCTCCGTGGGGCGGGCTCCCCGATGCGCATCTCCCCTGAGCTCTCTGTAGCTCGCCCTGAGCCTTTGTCCTGGGGTTCGGGTCAGGGGGGCTGCCAGTGGGTCTGCCCGGCTGACCCCCTCAGCCTCCTGTCCTGTGGCCTGGAGGAACCGACACATAGTGATGGGGACACCGTTCTGCCATCTGCCTCTCCTCTCCTGCCCAGGCAGCGCCCCTGAAGCTGGAAGCAAATGCCCGCCATGGACCCAGCTGGACAAATGTCACAGGAGAAGTCTCCCATGCAAAATTCAGCCCTTCTAGGTGAATCCTGATTTCTCTCTCAGGAAAATCAGAGACACACCCCCCCCCCGAACTATATAAATTCAGTCACTATCAGGAAGAGCCCTTTGGACAAAGAAAGAAAGGCAGTGACTTCTCCCTGCCCAGTGCCAGTGAGGAACATCGCACGCAATTGTCATGAGCCTGAGAGCCATGTTCCTGCCCCTGTCCTCTGGCCTCTGGTGGAGCCGAGCGCCGTTTCTTCCGGGCCAGGTGACATGCCCATTGCATGCTCTACTCTGCCCAAGGGTGACCAAAGAATTGTGCCACTTGTCTCTCCCCAGGTAATCCCGGGGTTCTCAATGCACCACTAAGCTGGTTAAAATGCTCAGCCCCAGAGGGAGCGAGACAGTAGATCATAGATGGGGTCCAGGAATTAGTGTGTTAACTGTCACCCCAGAAGCTCTTGATGTTGGGATCCGTGGGCCCTGCTTTGAGAAACGCTGAGTCATTGACTGATCATGTTGAAAATGCATACAATAGAATCTATCTATATACATCAGCTCCGTGTGTGTGCATGTGTGTGTGTGGTTCTGGAAGGATGGCCAATAAAATGTCCATAGGGGTGACCTCTGGGTGTAATGAGATGTCAAGATATTTTAGATAAATTTCTCTATGCTTTCCTGTCTGCTGTTAATTGTTTGTAATGAATGGACCATTTTTATAAGCAGATAAAGCTGTCAGTTCTATAGCGGTAATAGGACATAGGGTGTAGATATGGGGGGCACGTGGACACCCGTGTAAACAAATCGACTTGAACTCAGGGCCGTGTCCCTCTCTCTGTGGCTCCCACCTCCCGCAGCAGACAGGAATATCATACTTCTCGTTTTCCCATTGTCTGCTTCAGGCAAAGCCGGGACCAGACTCCGGCCTCGGGGATGAGATGGTAGAGTGGAGCCTGAAGGTGGGGCCTCCTTTTCCATCTCTGTCCTGGTGGGTCCTGGGCCTGGTGAGCCCCTCCTCCACCCTGGCCGGCGCTCGGGCACCCTGGCTGGCCAGGCAGAGCCGGGACGGCGATTTTACTGCACCGTTATTACTCTGTTCTTGCCCAGTAAACCCACGCCGGGCCCCACCGACACTGTGTGAGAAGGCCAGACCCTTCCTGAGAAACCGTTTCCTACACCTTTACAACGTGATAGGTGCGGTGGAAAAAAGGGCCCGTTGGATTTATGGAAACTATATAAAGTTTATGGAGTCTTGGCGGGCCAGAAGCAGAAGAGGCCTGCAGGATGGGGGTGGGGGTGTTGAAACGGAGAAATCCATGAGAGCGCCAGACCGTTTTGTCGGACACCAGGCAAAATAGCCCAAGCCCAGGGCAGGCCGTGGAACGTGGGGGCTGGGGGAAAGTGACCTTATAGAACAGCTGTTGGGGATGCCTTTGGGGTGACCCCATTGAATCTTACAGCCTGCCTGTGAGGAAGGCACAATTACCCTTCTTCTGGAGAGGGGACACTGAGGCAAAGTATTTGAAAATGATGAACTTGCCCAAGGTCGCCCAGCTGAGGGTGTGTGGCTGTCACGTGGATATTCTGGGCCAGGCTAAATTCACGCACTCTTTCTCCTGTGTATTGAGTGATGTGTCCCAGTTTCAGGTCCAGAAAATATGGCTGCTGCCCGATTTCAGTTTGGGACTCGTCTGTTATTTATGATTAACTTTCATGGTCCTCTCATATCTTCAGTCACCACTTGCCCTCCTATGGGTCACCTTCGCTGTGGAAGCTGATCTGTGCCCAGGTTTGCCCACTGGCCATGGCTGGGATGGAAGGGAAGCCTCCCAGAGGTTGGCTCTGGATCAGGGCAGACTAGAAACATTGTCCTTGCTTTCAGGAGCCCCACCGTATCCCACTTCTACTGTGACATCCTCTTAGAGTTTATGGAGGAGTTCCCCATGGGGTCTAAAGTCACCTCCTCCCATCCCTTCAGTCTGGGAAATTTCTGATTCATGTCTCCTGACATGTGTGCTTTGTGGCATCCATGTTTTCTCTCCCACTTGGCTGTGATTTTTCGGAGTGCCAATTCTGCGAATGTTTAATTCCTTATCTTGGATTTTTCCTGCAGGGTCTGGCATAGGTTCTGATGTGTAATAATCACTGAATGAATATCCGATGGGTGGACGGATGGACACATGGTTGGATGGATGGATGGGTGCATGGATGAATGGAGGAGGCATATGAACACTCACGGACACCCACCCCCTCATTTACACTTTTCTGCCCAGTTAAACCAGCAGGCTGACCCGGGTTCTCTCAGGCTTTCCCTGAATGCACTTCTTTCTCATACCCTGCTCTCCCTGAAGCCATTTGGAAAAACAAGCCTGAGTGTTTGAATGTGTGTGTAAATACTTTACAATCCCCATAAACTTGTTTAAAGACAGTTGGGGGTGAACGTATAAACTGGGGCAGCCTTTTGGGAGGGCAATTTGGAAGTAGCTATTAAAACGTTAAATGTGCCCACCGCTAAGGCCCAGGAGTTCCCCTTGTAGTGCGCAGGCACGAGAAATGTCTGCGCAGGCTTGTGCACAAAGAGCCACATATCTGGGGCTTGAACATGGATGCTTGTAGCAGTGAAGATCAGGAGATAGCTAGGTGCCCATCAACAGAGGAACGGTCACTGAGCTCAGGGGACACCCATCCTGTGGGAAAGCCGCAGAGGCGGGCTTAACGGGGGGCACACCAGGGGTGCGCCCTGAGCCCCGCCTTCTCAGGGACCCTGCAAAACCCCAACTTTGCACTTTTTTCTAACGACACCAAGTTTGGTTTCATTACTACGCTGCATAAAATAGGGTTAACATGTATTTTTATTTTCCCTGTCTCTTTTTTTTAAGGGGCCCAGTATTTTCTTCTACGCCCAGGGCCTCAACTGACCTTAACCCACCTCTGGGTTTGGGGCAGGGTGTCTTGACTTCTAAAAAGCTCTGAGACTCTGTAAGCCCTGCTCTCAGCAAATGCCTCCCTCCCTACCTCGTTTCTCTCAACTTCTTTTCCTTTCTCCTTCCTCTTCCTCCCCTCGAAACAGTTTACTGGAACAAGACATTTAATCCTATGCCTACTTGCCAGTGACCTTCCATTATAGAAAAGGAGGAACATGAGAGAAAATCAGTCATATAAAGCATAATGACTGTCTGCTGGCTCTTCAATTAAAAAGACTGAAAAGCACAATATTAAAATTTGATTTATGGGCATCGCTATCTCCCCAATAATGAGGCCGAGAGGAAAAAGGAACCACAGTCGTTACAGAAAACTGTAGCCCCTTTTTCTCCCCCGGGAGATAAATTGCCTCTCATTTTCTGATTGCTAAAGAAAGGCGAAATGGTTCGACGCGTGTACGATGTGTTCTTCCAATGCGCTGAAATCCAGAACTCAGCAATTCGGGCGTCAGCTGACGTGGACACGTCAGGCTTCCCGAGAGGCGTAGCAGCGGCTGGAGCTGCAGGGTCTGCTGCCGGGTCCACCCAGCACCCAACCGTGGGACTGACACGGGCACCTATCTCGATATTCCCTTTGGGGTCCTAAGGTGCCAAGCCAGCTCAGCCCACAGAGCTGGGGAGGGAGTCGGAGGATCACAGAGTCCAGCCCCAAGTCCCCACTTTGGGGCTCATTTCGTGTTCAGCGTTTTCATTTGCCAACTAGGAGCATTAGCCTTAGCGACTGTGGGATTTAGAGCAGGTGCACAGGTTTCTGCCTCCAAGGGGCGTAGGAAGGGTTAAATCGGTGAATGCAGCTTTCGTGCCTGGGTGGGTGCCTGAGACATAGCGAGGGCGCCGTCGATATTTTTAACTCATCATTACTGTTGCCGATGGCTTTGCCATCATGGGAAGACCTGGGACTCAAACCCAGACCTCCCATTTCTGGTGCTGATTGGGGCACAGACAGACCTGGGGGGTATCGCCCAGCTCCGCCTCTCCAGCAGGTGCCCTGGGCGAGTCGTGGGACCTCTCTGAGCCCCAATTTTGTTCACCCGTGAAATAAATTTCTACTCTGGGAGCCCCGTTGTGAGGTTTCAAGATGAATGGGAACAAGAGTGTCCAGGATGTAGTTAGTGCTGGATACATAGCAGTAGCCCTTGGAAAGGACACATCTTTCCTAAGAAGGCTGTTCGGGAAGTGCTGTCCCCTGGGAGGAGGGACTGGTGTCTGGTTTATGTCCTCCCAGCTCAGACTCCTGCAGAGCTCTCCCTGGAGGAGGTCAAGTGTTCCTTGGCTCTAGAAACAACAGCGACAAAAAAACATGAGCAGCTGTTGTACCCGGGCCCATGTTAGGAGGACGTGCGGGATCGCAGGCACCTCACCGCGGCCTGGAAGTGAGCAGACTAGACGTGGGGACAGGCGACTGGCCCGAGGACTCCGAGCAGAGAGACAGCAGGGCCGGGAATCCAGCCGCCGACTGTTATTCTTTTCACCACACTCCGGCACATTCCAGAGCCCGCACCCCGATTCCTAATCACTCAGTCGCCCGTCTCTCCTGGGTACCAGCGCCTCAGCCCCGTCTCTCCTCCGGGCAGGGGTGCAGCGCGGTCACCTTGCGGTTCGTTCTGAATCTTGACCACCAACACTTCCTCAGCCGGGGAGCCGGGTGCCCCAGTGCTCACCTTCAGATTGTGTAGAACATTTTGTTCTTTGTGTCTGAATTTGTGGACCTTTGATCTATTTAAGATGCTGGGGGTGGGGGGCAGGGCTGGGGAAAATGGATTCTCGGTGCCACCCAACCCCGTGCCACCCTGTCGCACTCGTACGTGAAACCTCCGGGGCTCTGTCTGCCATATGCCTCGAATCCCCCTTACAAAGAGAAGGGTGGGCTTTTGCACATATTTCTTTTTGCTCCGCTAATGGCATTTCTTTTGTTTTCAGTTGAGAGGGAAAATGTGCAGAAGAGGACCTTTACTCGATGGATAAACCTACACCTAGAGAAGGTAAGCAGGGCACTTGGGTTTGGTAACTGATGGGTGTTGGGCTGCCTTTGCTCCCAGAAACCACCCAGAGAACAGTCTAGGATGTTACGCCAGGTTTATTGAAGGAACGGAGGGTGGGGAGGGAAAAGAGTTAGAGGTAAGAGAAAAACTCCCGGACCAACTGAAGGGCCTATTGGAGAAAGGGGGAAAGGGGGGGGAGGAGAAAGGGGGGAAAGGAGTGGGAATGGGGACCCTTGGTTACCCAGAAAGGTCTGTAGGACTCGCCTGCCTTGTGTCTTCAGGCACCGTGTCCACACCTTTCTGAGAGTACATTCCCGTTAGGGTGAGTTCGCCCATCAACACATCCAGTGGGTTAGCTACATCTCCCTGCTTTTCCCCCACCAGGCCAGTCAATATGTCGTGCTAGGTCCCTCAACGTTTCTTCTGAGAATGAGCAAAGTCCATTTTTATGTCCTATGGGAGAAGCTGGGACCAGGTTAATTTGCTTACGGTTCATTTGCCTATGTCAGAAGTCCCGGCAGGCAGTCCAGCGGCTGCCATGTTCTGACAATGGGTTCATCCACAACTGAGCGTCTGGTTCAGTAGCCCAGTGAGGGGACGTGGTGTTTCTGTGTTTTCTGATGCTGTTATTATAGCTCGTTCATTTAAACATCTGTCATTCCCACTGCCTGGTACCGAGCTCCATGCCGGGAACATCGAGGCAAGGAAGGCCCAGTTCTGTCCTCCTGGGGTTGTTGGTCACATTGGAGAAGAAAAGGTCTATCTTTCTTTCTTTTTTTTTTTTTCCGTGGTAAAGATTGCTTTATTAGTGGCAGTTAGTACCAGTCAATAAGTATCGATCCCCAAAGAATGCAGTCATTTATCGGCTTCCTGGCCCATAAAGAGCTGAATGAAATGGAACCAGCTGATTGTTGGAAGGGTCAACTGAAGCCAGTCCTGCTTCTTGGGAAGGGAAGCCACAGCCAGCTGACCTACGACGTGTGCTGTTCCCCCAACTGTAAGAATCACGGAGGCTCTGTATGGAGGGCGTTAGCTACCCCACCCTTTACGTGCACTGGAATTCCATGATTCTCCTGAAATAGCTCTGGTTTTTCTGGTGCTTTTTTCCAAACTCCCTGTCTGAAGCAGTCTTTATGGTCCTCTGGGTGATCCAATGGAGGGCCAGCAGATTCTGCAGCATGGCAGCTCAGTGACGGCCCACCAGCTGGGACCCCGGGACCCCGGAACAAAGTCCACCACACCCAGAAAGGTCTCTTTCAGTAGAAACGATGAGCCAAAGTTAGAAGAGGTTCACTGTCGCACAACCCAAACCCTTCCACGGACAGGAGGCGAGAGGGCTCTTGACACCCCGATGGGGCAGGGTCTCATTAAGAGCCTTGTGTAGGAATTCAGCTGGATTTATGCAAGAACGCTTGCCAGCTTTGAACAGAGCCAGAGGCCCTTGTTAATCACATATTGTTGCCATCGATCAGTAATATTACCTACCTTTCAGAGCTTGTACCAGGAACCCTACTTAGTGCATCCTCTGTCTGTCTCTTAATCCCCAGAACAGCTCTCATTAACCTGCCCCCGCCTGCCCCCCCCCCGCCACCTCAGTTCGTCGTCGGCAGCCGTCCGTCTCGAGAGACGATGGTGTAGCTTCTTAAGAGTCTATCTGCACCGCCGAGAATGGCTGTGCAGTCCGACTCGGGAGTGACACGGTATCTGTCTCCTCCCGTGTTTAATCGACATCTTGTGATGACGCTGGAGTGTCCTCTCCAGTGAAGCTGAAGCTACAGAGCCTGGGCAGGGTGATATGGAGGGTCTGCTGTTGCCCATGCAGCAGACCCCCCCTCTCTTCGCAGCTGAAGGGTCCAAGGGAAAGACGGAGTCGATACAGCTTGGCTTCAGGTGCGCCGCAGGAGTTGCCGGTGTTGACTACAACGTCAAACCGCCTTAGGGACTCCGGCTCCGGATTTTCTGTCGGGGTTTACTCCCTTAGCCTTTCCCCTGAAGAGGTATGCCGCAAGGCAGCGGAGGTTTTTTGGAGTCAGAGTTTTCCTTCTCTGATGTGCCCTGACTGGAAGATCGAACCAGCGACACTTAGCTCGCAGGCCGACGCTCAATCCACTGAGCCAAACCTGCCCCCGCCTGCCCCCCCCCCCCCCCCCCGCCACCTCAGTTAGGAATAAGGAAACAGGCTTAAGGACTTCCTGCAGTTGCACTGCCAAGAAGGAAGCTCTTCTGTGGCTTCTGCGGGTTCAACTTCGTGCCTTTCTTGACCCTTTTCTTTCCGTCGGACAGTCTCTGGCCAGGCAGAGTTGAACTGCATTTTGTGTGCAAGTTTCTTAGGCTGCAAAACAGAACAAAAGGAAGAGCCGTGAGCAGACGAACAGCCCTCCTTACATGCTACGTGAGCCCCAGACACTGACCAGAATGTTCTGTGTGGCGGGGGGCTGGGGACAGGAGAGATCATTTTTCTCTTTCTAAGAAAGCTGGCTTGCCAGGATTCATTCCGCTCACTTCACTTCATTCTTCTGGAATTCCACTGTCAGATTCTCCAAACAGACCCAGCCAGCAGCCTCATTTCTTTTCAAACCTGGTGAAGTTCAGGCAGGTATAGCTCTTCTCTCTGCCCCTTAGAAGGTTCAAGAGGAGCTTGTGACTGTCTTCAGAGTTAACTCAAATGAAGATTCTTAGAGGAAATCATGACATGATTAGAAAGTAGAGAAAAGAAATGTGGTTTTTAGGAAGCGGAGCTCTTGACTGAAATTCTCATTCATGGAGTTGACTTTGGGGGGCCTGTGGCATTCCCGGAGCCGCCCTGGGCCACTCCCACCTCTGCTCCCCAACTGTGGGATGGAGTACAGGAGGCTCCTGAGCTCTTAAGGTGAAAGACGGCCTGTCACGCGTGAAGTGGCATAAATCACATGCCCGTTATTTTGACTGTGGGCAAGGCTCATAAATCGAAGTGTTATTTCTGGGGAAAAGGAAAACCGTTTCCCAAACCTGAGTTCTCTGAACTCCTAAATGAAAGCCTCTGGTGTGTGTCAGGGTAGCTGGGAATTCCTCCTGGTGGACGGAGTGTGGCCATGGCGTCTTTCTTTCGTTCTTTTTCTTTTTTCTTTCTTTCTTTTTTTAAATTAAAAAGTAAATACAGGGAAGTACAGAGGGCAATACAGCAAATACCCATGCACCCACTCACCACCCCAAACGGGTCTCTGTTAGCATTTACCGACCCGGGCCTTTCCCCCTCGGCCACGCTCTGGCCCCTTCCACGGGGCAGGTGGGCAGCGCGCACTCAGAAGATAAATCAGACGGCACCTGAAACTGATGCCTAATAAACAGGGCAAAATTAACAGCCACGTTTCCAACCTCGAGACTTTCAAGAACAACCTTTCATGTAAAGGAAACCCAGGAACTCCTTGGGGAATTGGGTTTAACTGCAATTTGAAGGCTGTCAGAAATATTTACGGAGTCTCTGGCTTCTGGAAAAATTCCTTAATTTACCGAAGGAGTTAGCTCATGAAGAAAGCCCTCAGGGTGCTGTTGACTCGGCCAGACTGATCTCTTGAAGCCCACAGAACAGCGTTTGGGGCCCTGGGCGTGTTTTCTCTGGAGCCGGTTCAATCTCTCCTCCCGCCGTCTCGCAGGATGGACAGCGGCCAAGGTCCTGAGCGCACGGCTGCCATCGAGGCTCCTACAGACACTGTCAATGGGAGTGATTCTCCAGGTCCACTGGAACCCAGGGCTTGGCCACAGTCGGGGCTGGGCACTGGAAATTGTGTGAGTCCATCGATCAGGGGCCGTTTTGTTCGGGTCTCGGGATCTTGGCCTCACATTAGCAGGAATAATATTTCCATAAGAGTCTCCGTAACCTGATGCCCTCGTGCTTGGCCTGGAATGTGCCCAAGGAGCTGCGGGAGTTCGCAAAAGAAAATAAAAAGAAAAGAAAAGAAAAGAGAAGAGAAGAATCTGCCTTTTGGTTCAAAGTCCCCGTTGCCCTTGAAGCCCAGTCCTTTCCTGTGCACCTGTGGGTGGGATCACCCTGTGTTTTGACTCACCAGGGGTCAGGGGCTCCTGTGAGCCTCAGGAAATGCCACCTCCCGTAATAAAAGAAGAAAACAGAAAACAAGGACCCTCCAGGGCAATGCTGGGAAGGAGGCCTTCCTGGAGGAGCGGGGAGCCTGGCCCCAGTCCATCCACCGTGCTCCCAAGGCTTGCCTTTCCCCTGGGTTTCTGGCTGCATACCACTGCCCTCACCGCCCCCCCCCCCCATTTATACTGTCTCCTCGTCTTCTCTGTGAACACCCCCTTTCACTGTACCCAGAAGCGGAGCGCACTATTCTAATGTTGCCAAAGGCCCCCTCATTGAAAGGTAAACAGACTCCATGCTGGGGTGGGGCCTTATTAAAAATGCAGGATTATGGACCTTGTTCCTGGAGATTCAGATGCAGTAGGTCTTACCCACACTGCCTTAAAGCACTTAGTCCCCAGCTTTCGTCAACAGAAATCTCCCTTCAAGCCAAGTCTTGCCTGGGACCCTGAACGAAGGCCCATAAAAGCTGAATGTCTCCAATGAAAGAGGTGCCATGGATCGGCCTCCTTCTTAATGCCCCCTGCCCCCCCCCCCCCCCCCCCCGCCAAGGCACCCTGAGGTTCTGCTGAAGCCTGCGGTTCCCAGAAGCCCAGTTTGCTGGTACCTGGGCTGGAACATCTGACCGACAAGTTCCAGCTGACCCCGTGGACTCCAGGCCTCATCGAGCCAAACTCTTAGCGGACACGGCGTGGTACTGGCTCACCCAGACAGCAGACCTCCCCGGGTTCAGGCTCAAGAAGAAACCTGGGCGGGGAGTGGGGTCGGGAGGCTTCCGGCACTTCCTGCACAAGCCCCTCCACACTGCAGATCCTGTGTGGGGAGTTGTCTTTCCCCCCCGGGGAGAGGGCAGAGTCTGGGTGAACTCGGGCTGAGGGTGCCATTTACTGACTCGGGACCAGAAAGAGAAGCAGGTGGAACACAGAGCTGAAGCTTCAAGGGTCTCTCCCTGCGGAAGGTCCCCAGCTAAGGACACCTCCCCCTCAGGACTTACAGCCATGAGGAATTCCTGGCTGAAGTGCCTCACAGACTCTGCAGGAAGCCACTTAGTAGTGAACTGGTTTGCCTGATGGTATTGCATTATTCTGGGAAAGCAGGTGCTGTGCTGAGTGCTTTACCTGCCTGATCGCATTCCATGCCAGCTCCCGTCCTCTGCAGTGGGTGCCATTCCTAAACCTGACCTTGTAGCTGGGGACCCTCAGGCCCAGGGAGGTTAAGAAAAATGTCCGAGGCCAAGTGCTGTGGACGGTAGGACCTGAATTTGAACTTGGGTGTGTCTAACCCCTTTGCTTCTTAGTGGAGCAGGTGAAAGGTGCATCTTGAGATGACAGTTGATCTCAGGAAGCCTGGATGTGCTGGAGGAAAGAGGCAGTAACATTCCATTGATTCCCTTTTTCATACAATTTTAATTAGTTTGACTTGTTATGATGAGCACGTATTACTTTGTAGCCCAAACATACAAGTATTCATCACCATACACATATAAATCAGCCTCTCAAATGCTGAGGTCCTGACAGACCTACAGACTTGGGGGTGGAAGGAAAGATTCTCTCCCTTGCCCCAACCACCCTGCATTCAGCAGGCCGGCTGGGTGTCCGTCTGGTCCTCCGCTCCCTCTCAACCAAGTTGCCCACAGCAGCCTCCTTCCTGGCTTCCTCTGCTAAGGGTGCTGCACCTGCAGACTTGGACTGAATGTTGATGGTGTGATGACAGGCCCCTCCGGGAGGCGCATGTACTTGACTGAGCAGTATTAGAGATGGGGGAGCCCTGCCACCACCTGGGTCTGGCCCAGAGGGTGACTGACCCAGGGTGTCAGTCCAGGCTGCACTGGGGTCAGCCAGTGTGCCCTGATGAGGCACAGGGCTGCCCCAAAGTGCTGACTTCTCCAAACACTGGGCATGTCTTCCAGGCTCTTGGAGCCTCAGGGTCCCCAAATCTGAGGGGAAGGGCTAGCACCAGGTAATTGGATGTGAGCCCTACTTCTAGAATTACTTCATTCGGTAGAAGTCTGTAATTAAGACATGCCCTTCCTTTCTACCCTTAAGCAGAAACGGGGATGTAATGGGATTCTAGGGTCTGACATCTCATATTAGGAGGGTCCCCAAGGGTCATGTGTTCGATGGGGCCCCTGATGCTGTCTCGTCCACAGAGCCCCAGCACACCCACTGCGCAGGCACCCCCCCGTGGGTGGGCGTCGCTGCCTGCGGACAGCTGTGGGGGCCCGGAAGTTTTCTCTTGAGTAAAACCTGCAGCTGTGAACTAGTTTTGTGGGTTATATAGGTTACTAATTGGCATCTTTCTTCCCCTCCTTCCACAGTGCAACCCCCCTCTAGAAGTTAAAGATTTATTCGTTGACATACAAGATGGCAAAATCCTCATGGCTCTGTTAGAAGTCCTGTCTGGGCAAAATCTGGTACGTATGGCACAGAGGGTCAGGAAGATGCCAAGCAAAACAGGGATGGAGTGTTCTTTTCAATGCAGTTGTGTATGCATGTACACATACCTGGCCATACGTAAATCCTGTGACGAGAAACTGTGAAGGCTAACATTCCTTCCTCAGTGACGAAGACTGATATAATCATGGGTAACTAAGTAGTATCTTTTTTTTTTAAGCAAATATACTTCAGTAAGTAAGTGAATAAATGCCCAGTGTTTTCTGGGAGTCTGTTATAGCTAAAGATTGGAACTAAAACATTGTAGTTTAACTGGCCAGCCAGTGCATTAACCAGAGTGACAGCTAAGAATCAGGAAGAAGGGGAAGGCATCTTGTAACCAAAGTCTGTCATTCATCCCAAGGCCAAAACTAGAACTGCTGGCTTCTAGAACCTTCTTGTAAGTATGACCAAAATGGAATTGACCCCGCCGATCTTGGGGTTTATTTCCCTTTGATCCAAGCCAAACCCCTTCATGTGGCGTGTCTGCTGTGCACAGACGGGTCCTGTCTCTCCCCTTCACCAAGCAGGTTTTCAGCATGAGTGCTGTTGACATTTTGGGTGTGATAGGCCCTTGTGGGGGGCCGTCCTGTGTACTGCAGGGTATTCAACAGCATCACAGATTCACAGCATCCTTGATCTCTACCACCTGGATGCCAGTATTGCCCCCAGGGTGGCAACCAAACATGTCCCTAGAACATTTGCCAGATGTCCCCAGCAGGGGGGTGCAGTGATCTGGCCAAAATGCCAGTAGTGTTCATGTTGAGAAACCCTGCTCCTGAGTCTAGAGTTTGATTTGCCCTGAGTGACTCATGGTGGCGAGCACTGAGGGGCAGCGATGACCCGTAAGCGTGGCCCGGCAGCTCGTGCCCGGTGTGACGGACACCCTCTGGTTTGCCTTGGAGTGTAAGCCACCCACCGAGGGGCATGATACGCTTCGCTCTAGGATGTTCATTCTGATGTTGCTCCCCCAGTGCGGACAAATGACATCATCGGAGTTTTAGCTTCTGCAGGCACCTCTCTCCCGCTCTCTCTCCTTCCCTCTGTCTGTCTCTCCCCCATTCTCCCTGTGTCTGTCACTCGCCTCTTTCTCCATCTGCTTTCCTCAGTCTCTGTCTCTCCTCGTCTCTGTCTGTCTGTCTGTCTGTCTGTCTCTCCCTCTGTCTCCTCCCGCCTCTCTGTCTCTCTCTGACCTGGGATAGCTGTTCACAAAGCTCTTGGCCAGGAAACAGGAACATCTGCCACCCCAGGGAGGGCCTCGCCGGATGATTTAGCAGCTGTGTGCTGATGTTCTCGGCGGAAGCTCCCGCTCTGACAGAAACCATCAGCCAGCGAGGACAGCATGTCACTGCGGGGCTCGGGGGTGGGGGTAGAGGGAGGCTATCAAAAGCCAGGAGCCGGGTCAGAGGGAAGAACCTGACAAATCTGCCCCTTGTTTCACCCCTGGGTCCCCATGCACATGCACCAGCTCGACCGAGTGAAGTCCCAGGAACCATAAATAAGGGGTGGGTTTCAGCTGTGAGCCCCGACTCTCTCTTGAGATGGATGTGAAGACAGAGAAGAAGAGAGGAACGCCCCCCGGCGGGCACCTGGGGCCTCGGGGCCCGGGCGGGTCTAACCGGCCCTGTTCTGTTCTGTGTCGCAGCTGCAAGAGTACAAATCCTCGTCCCACCGCATCTTTCAGTTGAACAACATAGCGAAAGCACTTAAGTTTTTGGAAGACAGCAATGTGAGTATGCAAAGCGCATCTGGTTAACACAGGCCTTCCCTGGACGTTTAGGGCTGGTCGCAGGAGGGGCATGTGGAGGGACCCCGCTGAAACGGGCAAATTGGACTAAGTTTAAATGGAAGGGAACTGGGCTGACCCATCCGTTGGCGATTTGGGCCCCAACTCCCCAGCCACCCTTGGTCTCCATCAGGACAAAAGCTCCCCCAGACACCAGTCCTGGGGAGGGCGGGGCAGCTGACTGGGGCTCGGCCCTTTAGGACTTAGCTGAAAAACTTTTTTCTTTTTCTTTTTCTTTTTTTTTTAATAAGAGTGCAAGTGAGCATGTCAACGTGTAAAAGTGTCTCTTAGAACTCAAAATACAGGAGAAGCACAGTGGGGGGTGGGGGGTGGGGCTAAATGAGCCAGGAAAACTTACAAAACTCTTCCCTCTTGGACAGAACTTTCTAGACTTTAATTAGCTTTTGCTGTGTTTTGAACGTCGCTTCATGTCCTTCAGATCTGGGAACCGATGGCCCCAGAGGGATGAAATTTCCAAAGCTCCCCTTTCATTCAGTGTCAGCAATTAATCTGGGTACAAACACTGCGGCTTGCCTGGCAGTGAAGCCTGGGCATGAAGCGCAGTTCACTTGGAGTTGTGGGTGGTAAGCAACAGAAGCAGAGGGTGGCTGTTGGCTGGTTTAAGCAGAAAAGTGATTTGTGGGAAGGGTGCTGAGTAGCAAAGGGAATGACTGGGGTGGAACCCAGGGTGGCCAGGCCCACCGCAAAGGCCCCCACACCCCCAATTCTAGGCCCTGTGTGGGTATGGCCACCCCGTGTTGCCCTCACTGCTGCTGAGAGAAGGACATCTCAGGCCCTGGAATGACCTTAGTGTCACACAGATGGGTCATCAAGCCTCGATCCCGGCCCAGGTCCCAGCTGCCGAGGGGCGCGGTGAGGAGAGCGCTTTTGGGTTTTGCAGAGAGAGGTGGGCTCTGTCTCCCGTGCTGTGGGGAAAGCCCTAGACTTAGGAGGGAGTTGGGATGGTGGCGGCCAGAAAGCACAGCTTGGTTCCCAGCAGCATCACCCATAAGAGCCAAAAGGTGGAAGCAAGCCACATGCCCACCGATGGAAGAATGGTTAAACAGATTGCAGTGTATCGTAACTGGAATATTGTTCAGCCATGAGAAAGAACGGCCTGCCAATACGGGCTACCCCACGGATGAACCCTGGAAACACTATAGAAATGCCAGACACAAGGACTACTCACTCTGTGACTCCATTCCTATGAAATGTCCAGGACAGGGAGATCCCTGGAGTCTGGAGATAGATTAGTGGTTCGTTAGGGTTGGGGGCGAGGGGGATTCGGGGAGAGATCGCTAACGAGGACCGGGTTTCTTTCTGCTGTGATGAAGATCTTCTAAAGTCGAGTCTGGTGAGACTGCGCATGTCTGTGAATACACTCAAGACCATCAAATCATATGCTTTGAACGGCATATAAATTCTCTCAGTAAAGCTGCTTTGTGGAAAAGCACATTCACGAAAACGCCGGTGCCCCTGCGGAGTCTGTGTCACCATCAGCCTCGGCTCTCCCGTGGCCGTTCGGGGCGCAGGTTCGGGAGCGCGGCTGCCTCGGCTTCCAGCCCTGGAAAGCGACGTGGTCTCTCCGGGCCTCAGCCTCCTGTCTGTGAAACAGAGTCGCCGAAAAGACAGCCAGCTTCTGAGAGTCGCCAAGGCCCCGAGGTGCCCGTGCAGAAGGCGTTCGGCTGAGGCTCTTCCTCCCTCCGGACCCACCCTCCAGGAGCGCCCACCTGGAGGGGTGCACCCAGCAGGGCTCTCCTGAGCAGCATCTACACCTGAGCTCCAGGGGGGTGTTGCGTTTGTGATAACGGGCCAGGGGGGGTGGCATTCCAGGAAGGGCTGGCCCATGCCCAGGTGTGGCACCAAGGCAGTGCCGCCCACAGAAGGCCTGGCTTGCTCTTATCCACCCTTAAAAGTCTGCAGTAGCTGCCTGCGGTACGACAGAACAGTAAAGTGCCCCTCTCCCTTTATTTTTTATTTAAAAATCTGGAAATAGTCCAAACGTGGGTGTGTTTCCTCAGCGTTGTGCCCCATATGACAGGCAGGTAGGACAGGTGAATGACCCTACGGAGCACAGGTGAGGGACACAGAAGGAAACGGACATTTCAGGTGCAGTCTCTGTCCCACTCTCAGAAGCCACAAACCCCTCAACTGGCCCCTTCACATCCTCGTGTCCCAGCTCAAGAGAGGACAGGCCGCAGTGGCTCTGCTAAACCAAAGAAGTGCCCAGAACTGGGTGATCGATGCCAAGCAGGTGCTGGGAGGGGCAGCAGGCAGGTCCCATTTCTCCAGGACTCAGATGCTGTGAGGTGTGGCCAGCCAATGTCCTTCCCCCTGTCCCCCACAACTACGCGTCACAGAGCATTGCCCTGAGTCCATTGTCAGAGACTGGCTGCCCTGCGGGACCCGCTCTGTAACTTCCAACCTCTGGGCCTCAGCTTCCTCATCTGCAAAATGGGATGTTAGGGGCATGAAATGAATTAGCCTGGGAAAATCACTCAGCAGGACGTTGGTTCCACCATGATGACAATTATGGTGTCTCGTGCTCCATGTGGCAGCCCGAGTGGGAGAAGAAATATTCCCATAAACCACTTGGTCCACTTGTCATCTGTGTGGCAAAAACAACCGAGTTACGGGGGTTAGGACGGGGAGGACTTTGTCCCCAAAGCTTCTGCCTGATGTGTGGCCGCTCCACGGCTCACTGCAAAGGGCCCAACAGTGGCTGGGCACCTAAGATATGTGGGAGTATTTGCTCCCCGAGGCCTTGGACTACCTGCAGTCACCGCGGCCCCTTGGCCAGGTGCTCTGTCCCTCGCCTCTGTGGGGCTGGGCACCATCCTGTTCGCGGCATCCCTACAAGGCAGCTCTGTCCTTTCCTCACTTTGGAACACGTTCCATGAGCCTCAGCTCAGAGGGCCACGCTGGGCTTCCTCTAGGCGGGACGATCAGCTTGACTCACTGCGCCGATTCTCCCTGCACTGGGACATGCACAGGGAGCCGCCATGCACACACAGGGGGCTCTCGGAGAAGAGGGTCAGGAGACCAGAAGGCCACGTACGGCAGGTGATGCATCACGTGGGATGTGTGGCCCTGACAGACGTAGTCGGAATATTGGGTCCAAACTTGATCAGCTGTGACATTCACAGGATTGACAGCTTCCTTCCTGGACCTAGCCTGCCGTGAAGAGATCGCGCTGTCTGAATTATATTCTTGGCATCAGCCTGCAGAAGGCCCTGAGCCAGGGAACTCTCTTCCTAGGAAATCCCAGGCCCTGCTCAGTGCTGTTTTCAGAAACTGGAGACAACTGATAGGATCAGAGACCCTTGTCAAACATTTTTAAAAGCCCTTGGGGACAGGGCGGAGGAATATTTGCATGCAGTCCTGTTTTCTTCCCCAGGTCTCCCTGCCGAGTTTTGCAGGGAGTATTTAAAAGTTCTCCTGGGCTTCCTTTCCCCTCTCTTCCCCCTGAAGAACGGGTGACGGGGACAGTGGTGGCCTGCAAAGTCTTAAATGTTACTCTCTGTGTCCCTTTGCAGACCCCTGCTCTAGGTACTCAGGTTTTGTTTGCAGAATAAAAGGACAGGGCAGTGACCCTCACGCACCCCCGAGCGGGCAGCAGGGTCACCTGGAGCTCTGGTTGAAATGCACACCTAGGCCCGCTCCCAGAGCAGCAGAGTCCGTAGGTCTGGGGCAGGATCTGCCTTTCTGAGGAGTTCCCAGGAGAGCAACCCAGGGACCCCACTTTGAGAGCCATTGCCTTAGGGATTTGCTAGGAGCATCATCCTGTCATCAGATCCTCCTTAAATAAGTAGAACATTTCCTAAGGGTTTCTCAAAAGGACACATTTTAACCAATCAGTGGGATATTTTGTAATGATGCAGATATTCTGATATCAGCCCTATCCCAACACACTGCTTCTAATTAGCAATAGATAGTTGTCATTCCCTTGGTGATCCGTGACTGCGGATGTTGGTACTCTGTGTTTGTCTAAAGACGTGTTCAGTCTGCAGGTTTGGGGGAAGTAAGTAGTGTAGCACGCAGACAGACCTAGTGGGCTCTTACCCCCTGACCCTGGAAAAGGTGACTGGGATGTTAGCGTATGACACGGGGCATGTTCCATTTGACCTCTCTGGTATTTCCTCACCTGAAATTTAGGGATAGTAGAAGTACCTACCTGGTGGGGTGGTTGTGAGGGTGAACTGAGTTAATACCTGCAAGGAGCTTAGAATAGTGTCTGCACATGCTAAGTACTATGTATATGATTATTAAACACACTTCACACACACCTTTGCGTTGCGGGGGTCCCTGAGAGGTGGCCTTGGGCAACCCCAAACAGCACTGGTGAGAAAGATAAACCGGTCTGTGAGGGCATCAAAAAACAACCCATTATCAACGTACCTGGCCACCCCTGTTAAGCTCATACATTTCTTCCCTGCAGGTAAAACTAGTTAGCATTGACGCGGCAGAAATAGCAGATGGCAACCCCTCCTTGGTTCTTGGGCTGATATGGAACATAATTCTCTTCTTCCAGGTAAGACCATTTCCTTCCTATAACACACTGTCCGTCACAATCTCCTGGCGTCTGCTTGGGGCTTACAGAACGGAGCGGGGCTGGGTCAAAGGTGACAGTGAGATTTGGTTTCCGACAGATTTTGACTTTTCTGTTTCCTGAAAAAGAGCCGAAGGGTTCTGGCTGCTAGAGATTTGAGTCTCTGCGATTTTAAAAGCGGTGGGCGCTCTGTCCAGAAGAATCTATTTATTCTCTTGGGAATTAAAGGATTAAATATTTACTTTGAAAAATAATTTCATTCTAAAGTGTCGCAAGAATGGGGAAATGGTAGAGTTGCTTCTCTAAAACGACTTGTGTCCTGAGTAGAAGGGGGTGAGCTGATGTTTTTAGCTTCTCAAATCCCCCTCTTTTGCAAGAGAACATCGTGGCTCATTATTTAATCTCCCCCCCCCTGTCCCCTGCCCGCCCCCCACCACAAGAGTAAAAATGATCTACATGGAGGTGATTTGCCAGGGGGGTGGGGGGTGGGTTTGGATCAAAGTTTGTGTTTCAGAGAAGGACGAGCACAAACAAGGTTTCAAGACAAGACATGTAGTTCTAGGTGAGCCTTAAACATCAAAAAGCAAACGCTCTCTCTCTCTGAGCCTCAGTTTCTACATCTGGGAAGGGGGACATAATACAGGGTGAGCATGAAGAGGTGCTGTGCGGGGCAGCCCCTGGTCAACCGCAGTGTTCAGAACAAGCTTCCATTACCGGGGGTCGTTGTCAAGTCCCCTGGTAGGTGCTGGAAACATCCCAAGAATGTATAGAAAGTCAAGGCCTTCAGTCCATCCCAGAACTTCATTCATTCATTGAGTAAAATGTCTGTAGAGTTTCTCCAATGTGCCAGGCTCTGGACATACAAAGCCCTGCATTCATGACTCTCTGGGATCACAGATAAGTCAGTCCCGTATTATAGGGCTCTTTGGTGCAGGCCACAGTCAAGGTGTGAGCAGAGTGTTGTAAGCGCGCTGAGCAGGGGAAGTAGGGAGTGAGGAAAACTTTCTGCAGGAAGTGACATCAGAGCTGGGTTTCGAAGGGTGAGTAGGAGTGCGTTAGACCAGAGCTTCTCAGACTTGACTGTGCATACGAGTCACCCAGGGCTGGTGCTGAAATGCAGATTCTGATTCTGTAGGGTCTAGGGCAGGGCCTGGGCTTCTGCGTTTCTCACAAGTGCCCGGTGATGGGAGCCATCTTTCGAGCAGCCAGAAATTTAGTGATGGAGGAAAGAGACATCCAGGCAGCAGGATGAGGATGGGCCTAGACAGTGGGGCTTGAAACGTGATGCCTTCTGGGAGGGAAGGCAGTAGGGGAGTCAGGTCAGGAAGACTCGCATGCAGGGGCTGGCAAGAGCTAGAGAGACGTTGGGAAGAGATGCTCTGCTCTGTGGAGTGTTGTTTCCTGTGCTCCAAGCCGCATGAAACTGTCAGGCCATCATGGCTCCTGCCCTGTCCCCTGACACGTGGCCATCAGGAAGGGGTTTCTCCCTATCCAGAGACCCAGTTCTACATGAACTGGTCCCTCCAGTCAGGGTCCACGTGGTCCATGTGGTCAGACAAGGTGTGCTCTGGTCTGAAATGACTTTTTCCTTCCAGATTAAGGAGCTCACGGGCAACCTCAGCAGGAACTCTCCATCTTCCAGCCTGTCACCCGGCTCCGGGGGCACAGACTCAGACTCTTCCTTCCCACCCACGCCCACCGCAGAGAGGAGCGTGGCACTGTCGGTGAAAGACCAGAGGAAGGCCATCAGGGCCCTGCTGGCGTGGGTGCAGAGGAAAACAAGAAAGTAAGCCACGCCCTGCACCCCCATACCATTGCCAGGCAGAGGGAGGGGGAAGCCCCTCCCTGGAGTGGGCGAAGGAAAGGGGCATTAACATGTATTAAGTTACATGCCTGCTGTTTCATGTAGACTATCAGAACAGGGAAGGCTGTATGTCTTCCGGGTTTTGTGCACCGAAAACTGTATTCGCAGAATCTTTGGTTTGCAGGAAGCTGTTCAGAAGATCTGAATACAAATCGAAGGGGCTTCCACCGTGTTAAATCCCACAGTGGGGATGTCTCCTGAATCCTAATAACACGTAGATATTCATTATTAAGCACCAACGCATCTTTCAGTCTGTACCTACTTAAAAATGAATAACAATAAAGGCTATAACTTATCAGAGTTAGGTTTGGCTTTCCCAAGGCTTAGACCATGAACTGGAGCAAAGTTGCTGGCCTCCTGTTTGACCCTGTGCAGAAGGCCAGACCTTTGAGCCGTTCGGTACCAGGCCTCTCACTGGCAGCAGCAGCCAATAGCCCCTGGGCCTCTGGGCTCTGAGCAAGGATGGGTGGAAAGCCAGGCCACGTGTGGCAAATGCCACACCAACTCAGACCCCCTTGGCTCTGCCACATGCACATGGGGTGAGATCCTGGTGAATCACGTTCCCCACCGGCCACACCTGCGGGTGGTAACTTACCATTCGCTGCCTTACAGCGTAGTTGGTATGGAATGATGGAGATCGCACGAAAGGGCCTGGCAGAGAACCAGCACATAAAAAGCACTTCACTGATATCAGATCCCTGCTCCCCAAGGTATGGGGATAACAGAGGAAAGAAGAAGAAAGATGGAAGAGAGGGTGGATCTTTGGAGTTTTGATTGAGGGGCAGACATGGTCGAGTTGATCCACGTGAACCGTCATTACATAGTCTTTGAAAAGAAATCAGCCAAAAGGGAGTCAGGGTGACTAAGGAAGAGGAGGTGTCTTTGGGGTGACGAAACAGTTCTGTGTCTCCCTTGTGGCCATGGCTCCAGGGCTCTGTACTTGTGGTAAAATGTCTGGTCCCTATACCACCCTTGTCAGAAAGAAACTGGTAAGACCAAATAAGGTCTGGGGCTTAATTAATAGTCTTGTCCCAATGTCCTGGCTCAGATAACACCCTCGGCGGCTGTATCACGCTCTCTGCTTTGGCAGCTGCTATGCATCTTAGGTGATTTCTAAATTTTTTTTTTTAAAGGTTTTGTTTTGTTTTTCTTTAAAGAGAATTCCGTGATCACAGTGATGAGACCGGCAGGTCTCAGGGGACAGTTTCTAAAGGAAATCGGCACCCAGCAGGATGAGCCACCTTTGTCCCTCATGTGACATCAGCTCCCTCTTAGTGAGTGGCTTCCGTGTGCCGCCTACAGGGCACATTCAGGTGTCCACCTGCCGTGGCCGCCATTGTGAGTTCAAGCTAGTACTTCTCCACAGCTGCCGCTGAGAGGTCCCAAAGAGGCGATCCCTGCTTTATCACTGAGCAGTCTGAGGCCTGGAGGGGCGCAGGACTTGCCCAAGGTCACAGCATAGGATGTACAGAGGGGACAGCGGCCGTGCCCATGGGACCTTCTGGCTCCGTTTTATTGCACGACATGTCCTGTTTGCTGTTTAGAATATCACTTATAAGATGAACAGGATATAAATTTGCTCATTTATCTATTTGGAAATCAGGGAACACAAGGTCCTGTCTTGCCCCCTTGTACGATGCAATGAAAATGGGACCGTTCCGTGCAGCTCCCCCGGGGCTCAGGGCCCAGGGCATCCTGGCCTCGCAAGGTCAGCGGCTCCCAGCCCCACTCGGAGGCCCGGGAGGCTGCTGCGTGCTGACCTTTTGTCGCTGACTCTCTTGACTGAGCTGCTTGTGGCCGCCCTGCTGGCTTTCCCGCAGGTATGGCGTAGCGGTGCAGGACTTTGCGGGCAGCTGGAGGAGTGGGCTGGCTTTCCTGGCTGTGATCAAGGCCATTGACCCCAGCCTGGTGGACATGAAGCAGGCCCTGGAGGACTCCATGCGGGAAAATCTAGAGAAGGCCTTCAGCATCGCCCATGATGCCCTTCACATCCCCAGGCTCCTGGAGCCAGAAGGTAGCGCGGTTTCCCCTCCTCTTCCTTCTGAATGGTTTTTATCACCTGAGTAACACATGCTGTCCAGGTAGAAAATTTAGAAAACACAGAAAAATCCAATGAAGACTTTTTCTATCTCCTATATTCCTACCCCGGAGTTATTTTTCCAGTATTTTTCTATGCATTTAATTACAGTTTTTTACATAATTGGGATTATTTGGTGTATGTATAGTTTTAATCTCTTCTTTTTTTTAAATTTAACATTCTAATTGTGACATAAATAATTGCATTTCGCTAGAATGCTTTCATTATGTATTTTTATTGGCTGCATAATGGTCTATCTCATGGTTTACCAGAATTTACTAGGCTCTTCCGCCACCAGAAGACATTGAGCTGTTTCAGAAATAGGCATGTTTATATATAACACTGCAGTGAACATCTTACTGAATGAAGCTCAGTGTGCTTCTCAGATTATTTCCTTTGGACCCAGGTCCCATCAGCGTAGGGACAGAGCTGGAAAGGACATACGTTTTTCAGGCATGGATCAGGCTAGTGTGGGACTCCCTCCTGCAGTGAGTAAGTGCAGAACTCTCAGGAATAAGGAGTCCTGGGTCCTACATCCCGGCCCTTCTGTTCATCGGCCTTCAGTCACATGATCTGCACTGTCTGGGCCTAAATTTCCTCATGTGTAAAAGGAAGAGAAGAAACCTCAGTGGTCTGGGGGATCCTTCGCTGTCCAGCATCCCGTGGTCCTCCTTAAAGATCGCATGTCCGTGTGTCCTTCTAACACCCGTGTCTCTCTCAACAGACATCATGGTTGACACGCCGGACGAGCAGTCTATCGTGACTTACGTGGCGCAGTTTCTAGAACATTTCCCGGAGCTGGAAGCCGTATGTTGGTTTTCCTTACCTTTAATTCTGAAACTAACTCTGCATCGGACAAAGCTGGGCTTGGGCTGTGGTGTTGCAAGAGCAAATAATGATCCAAAATTGATCTCAAGCCCCATGAGCGTTGCCTTGCCACATTTTAATTTCAGAATTATCTATAACATGTATCACATTTAACAGCAGGACAGGAAGTTCGGCAGCCGCCCCCCTTGCAAACCTCTCCCCATCCCTAACTTTACTAAGATTATAAAAGATGCTCACGTGTAATAGGGACCATATACTTGATTTACTAGATGTCAAATGGGTTATTTCAGCAATCTACCAGATTTTATCAGAGCGTAAGGAATTATAGAAGACAAGGTTCAAAACACACACTTGTATGTTTGGAGTCTCAGGACACCTTTTAGAGGCTGTCATGGCTCCATTGAACCTCCACCCAACCCAGAGATGATAATAATAATGATGACAATTATAACAGTAACAACAGCCCTTTATTAAATTCATTGATCATTTACTGAACACCTACTTCTGGCTCGAGGGTCTCAGCAATAAACTAGGTGGACGAGGCCCCTGAGCTTGGGTCGTCGTCGGCAGCCGTCCGTCTCGAGAGACGATGGTGTAGCTTCTTAAGAGTCTATCTGCACCGCTGAGAATGGTTGTGCAGTCCGACTCGAGAGTGACACGGTATCTGTCTCCTCCCATGTTGAATCGACATCTTGCGATGACGCTGGAGTGTCCTCTCCAGTGAAGCTGAAGCTACAGCTGAGCTTGGGTACCTTTGCTCTAATAGAGAAAACAGTTAACAAGTCAGCAAACACATTACAATTTGAAGTAGTTATAAGTAACAGACAGAAAAAATGAAGCATAAAGAGCCAACGCTCACAGGCAGACAGGGCTGCTCTTCTAGCTGGAGGCAGGTCCTGACTGCCGTTCCTGTGGTCCGACCTGGCTCAGCCCCCTCATCCGCTTTTTATAGATGAGAACACGGGTGCTCTGAGGCTTCAAGCCCTTTCCAGGGTCACACAGCCCCCGGCTACAGAGCTCTGGGACCCCAGGTCTCCATGGTTCCAAAGTTAAGGTTTCCTCACAAATGTATGGCTGAACCTGAGCCCGCACTTGGTATAGAGCTCAGGACAGCCAGACTGGGTCCTCCCACAATTCCCAGCGTAAATTAGAAGCAGAAATCCCATGGGCTGGAATGTCAGTCTGCCACTTGAAGCTGTGTGACCTCAAGGTGCTTACTTTGCCTCTCTGATACGTATCTGTATGAGATGTCAGGCTAGTCCTGTGCCTGGCACAATAGTTGATGCACAGCAAATGGTGGTGATTATTATTATTTTTGAAATAATATAATAGGTAGTGCAATATATTAGTTTGTATAATTGTATGCATTATACAATATAATACATACTCTAATAATACTTTGTAATATTCCTAGCCCGTTGCTAACTTCTGAGATACTAGGCATGAGGGCTTTTATTAGATGCAGGCAGAGTTTGAAATCAACTAAAACGTGTGGTATCTGTAGGAGTTGCAGCCAGGATTCAACAAATCTGACACTTGGGATTCCACGGCGCTGCAGGGGAGGGCAGGAGAACGAGAGGTTGAGCGAAAGATGAAACCTGAGAACGTGGTCCCGTCCCGAGTCACTGCAGAACAGTCAGTCCCTGCCCACCCCCAGAGGACCGCAGATGACAAGTCCCAGCTAAGCCGGGCACTCACTGAACTGTTCCGGAATGGTTCAGCCGAGTTCAGTCCATTTCCATAAACATTCCTTAAAGCCTTGGCCGTCCACGTACCAGACCCTGTGCCTAGCTTTACAGCCCGACATATGGTTTATTTTGGTTCCATGTACCATATGCACTTGAAAAGAATGTCTTATGCACTGAAAGAATTGACATTCCCTAAATATCAATTAGGTGGAGCTGGCTAACATGCTGTTCTCATATCCTGTAGGCATACTGTGATTTTTTTTTTTTCTGCTTTTCCTATCAAGCAGCGTGCGAGAGAAATGTAAAAATCTCTGACTTATAACTGTGGATTTATTTTTCTTCTTAGCTCGGCCAGTTTTTGCTTTAGGTGAGTTGAAGCTGTGCTAGAAGTGTGTACATGTTTTGGATTATTGTATCTTCCTGATGACTCGGTTCTTTTATTTTTACGCAGCTGCTTTCTTTCTCTTGTAGCGTACTTGGTCTAATAGGAATATAACCATACCAGCTTTCTCATGCTGTTTGCAGGATGTATCTTATTTCATCTTTCTCTTCTCACTGTGTGCTAATATTTAAACACATCTCTTATAACCAGTATATAGTCAGGTCTTGCTTTTTATCCATTCTGACAAGAATTAGTGTGTCATGTAATTAGTGTTTTTCCTTCATTCACAGAGATTTAAATACCATTTTGATGATTGTTTTTCATTGGTCCCATCTGTGCTACGTTCCTTTGTCTTTCCTTCCTGAATTTTTTTTGGATTACTCAATCATTATTTTGGTTTCCATTTTAGCTCCGCTATTAGCTTTTTAGCCACATCTCCTTGTTTTATCTTTTTAGTAGTTGTTCTAGGGATTATAATACTCATCTTGAACATACCTCAATTTACCTTGAATTCCTGTTATAACACTTCAAGTAAAATGCATATTTTATATAGGCAAAAATTTAATTCCACTCACTTCCTCTCCATTCCTCTGTGCTATTATTGTCATTTACTTCACTTCTACATATGTTTTAATCCCAAGACTTTGTGTTTTAAACGGTCAGGAGGCTTCTTAAGAAAACTCTTTAGTCTTTTGTATTGACCATATATTTACTATTTCAGGTGCTTTTCATTCCCTCCTTCATATCCTGGCTTCCACCCATGACCATTTTGCTTCAGCACGAAGGACTGCCTTTATATTTCTTGTAGCGTCGGTTAAATGGTTATTTTAGAGTCTTTATTTGCTAGTTCTAGCCCTGGGTCATATCTGGGTCTACTTCTAATGACCGTTGTTCCGTTCCATTAAAGATCTCATTCCTCCGCTTCTTGGTATCTTGAAATTTTTTATTTTACACTAGACCTGGTGTATAAATGAACATGCCTCCCACCTCCTGCCCCACCCCCCGAGAATGTATTCCTTTTCCAAACAAGGATTTACATTGAGGAACTAATCATTTTGGCCTTCTCAGGAGTTCATAAGAGATCTGCTGCAGTTTTATTTAATTTCGGCTTTCTGGTTTCAAATAATTTTAGGATGAGGTCCCACACCAACCCCACTAGTGCATTGGGGGCTGACCACGGCAGTTCCGCTCCCTGCATGTCAGCCCTACCCACGGCTGTTTCTTACTCAGCCGAAGTCCCTGTGTGGGAGAATTAGCATATAAGGAGATTTGCTTTTGCATTTGGGGCCCTTTAGATTCATTTTCTCATACCAGCCCACACAGTCAATGACAAGGTGGCAGGTCTTTCCTTATCTGAGGTGGGTCCGCTCTCCTGTTCATCCCCAGACTAGACGGTGGCCCCCGGGGGCTGAGTCGCTGACAATCTCTGCTCACTTAGAAGAGCTCATCCTACGCTGCTACAGTTTAGTTCACTGAGAGTGTTTTGTATCCATGACTTGAAAAAAATAGTATTTTTACAAAATACTTTGGCAGAAACAATAGCTTCTTGCAACCACCTACAACTTAATCAGAACACTCGGCATTTGTTCGGAAGCGGCTCTTTCTGCTTTGGTTTTTGTTCTTTGAGAGGGGACTATGTGTTGTACTTAAATGCGCTTCTGATTTCACGCGGCCTTGTGTTTCTTTGCAGGAGGATTTCGTGGATTCAGATAAAGAAGCCCCTATTGAATCCACCTTTGTCCGCATTAAAGAAACGCCTTCTGAGCAGGAGAGCACAGTCTTCTTTCTGGCGGAAGACGGGGAGCGTACCTACACGGTCAACCATGAAGCCAGCCACCCACCGCCCTTCAAAGTCTTTGTCTGTGACAAGCCCGACAGCATGAGGGAGTCCTGCCTGGGTGGCGTTTCCAGCCAGACGCTGTCGGACACCACCTCCGAGATCATAGACCAGGTTATCGACCAGGTCCTCCAGGAGGTCCCAGCTATGACCAGCGGCACCAGTGAGCCATCTGCAGAATCTTCCATCTTATCCAGAAAGGACAGCCCGGGGCCCAACTCTCTGCCAGTCAAGAAAACTGTGCACTTTGAGGCCTTCACCTACAAGGGTGCTTCCTGCAGTAAAGACCCTTTCCACAGCCAAGACTTTGGCTTTGAAGGGAGTCCAGGAGCAACGAAGGAGTTGTTGAAGCAGGATGGACTAGTCTTGGAGGTTGCCGAGGAAAAGCCGAAGCGCGAAGTCCCCCAGATCCTGGAAACAGCCTCTGACAAGGCCCTAGCGGATGTTTCCTTAGCAGACAGTAAGATCAGTCTGGATTCCCAGAGTTCTCCCTCCCGGAATGGGGCATCGGAGAGGGCAGCCAGCCCCGGGGAAGGCAGTGGTCACCGTTCGCCCCGCGGGGAGGATACTATGGTGGCCGATTCCTCGGAGGTCAAGGTTGAGCTGCGGACTGTCGAAGCCATGGACGAAGACGACTATTTTGAAGGCATACCATTAAAAGCCTCTAAATTTAACAGTGACCTCGCCGATTTTGCCTCCACCAGCCAGGCTTTCGAGGAGGACCCTTCGCCTCCCGAGAGAACACCTGCCAAAGGGGAGGTTGCGGAGGAGCGCGCTGAGGAATTGGGTAAAAGGAGGCGTAAATCCGCCCGCCACCAGGAGGATTCAGACGAGCCCCCAGGGAAGCCTGGCAAGCAGGAACTTCACGAGGGCCCTGGACAAGAAGACCGAGACTATGATTTGGCCCCCGAGGAGGCACCAGTGGATAAAAAGCCAGAGGTGTATGAAAAGGCGAAGCGCAAGTCCCCGCGTCCCCGGCGTGGGGAGGAAGACCCCGCGGAGGAAGGCCCCCTGGAGTTTGGCCGAGAACTGCCTGCCAAGCCCGCGAGCAGCCGGGTCAGCTTGGAGACCCTCTGCAGTCGCAGCGAAGAAGGCCTGGATTTCAAACCCTCCCCGCCCCTCTCCAAGATCTCCGTCATCCCCCACGAGCTGTTCTACTACCCGCATTACGAGGTGCCCCTGGCTGCGGTTCTGGAGGCTTATGCGGAAGGCATGGAAGATTTAAAAAACGAAGAGGTGGACCTGGAAGAACCAGAGGACTATCTGTATGACCCGGGGCCCCGGGAGGAGGAGGAGCCCGAGGAGCCTGAGGCCTCTGAGAGCAGGTGCAGCTTCTTGGAGCTGGGAGAGGGCCTCCCCGCGTCCACCCTCCAGGAGCCCGATCTGGACAGGGACGCAGAGGGCGCCACACCCGCCTCGGAGCCCACCCCCCCACCTGCCCATCAGGACCACCAGCAAAGGGAGGCCGAGGACAGTGCCCCTGTGGAGAGTCAGCAGGTACTCGATGGCAATTCGGCCCTCCCTGAGCTCAGCGTCTCTCATAAAATAGGCTCCCTCCCAGACACCCCGGGTGGGCACACGTTTAAGGAGGTGCTCACTGAGGCTCAGGCCAGGGCGGGGTCGGATCTCCAGAGGGATAGCTTCTTCAGTTTTGTACCCCGGGTTGCTCCCTGGGCTCCCCAGTCCTGGCCCTGCCCACAGTGCTGCCAAGAGGATCAGACGAGGTCCTGTCTGAGAGTCCAGCATAGCAGATACAGTAATCATTTTAAATAGTAACCGCAGCTCCCCGTTGGGTTCTCTTAGTGAATCGTAGCCCCCGCCTCCTGCCGCAGCCTGGGAAAACCAAAGGCGGACCTCGCCTTTGACTCCAGCCTTGACTTTTAAAGGCCTTTTGCCTGTTGAGCACTTATTATTTGGCCCACGTGGTTTGAAGGGCATTGTGTAAACACGGCAAGGAGGGGACACGCACTTCTGAGCCGGAGCAGCAGGGCACACACTTATCTGCCACTTGAGGTTCTCACTTCATCTGGCCCAGCAGCTCAAGAGGGCCCACCGAATGTGCAGTGAGAGGGTGGGGACCTGGGGTGAGCTCCAAGGGCTCAGCGGGCGGGGCCCTCCTGCAGGTGCGCTGTTCATAAGCAGTCCCACAGCAGGACTGGGAATCCAGGGTCCCCACCCATGCCGACGGGGCCCCCGCAGGTGCAGGGCAAACAGGGCCTCTAGGGTGAGCTGGCCTGGGAGCAGAGGGGGCCCCAGGCGAGCCCACCTGCCCACTTGGTCCAGCCTGTGCCAGGCAGTGTGCAGAGGGAACCAAACCAGGAGAAACTGCCTTCAGTGTTTGATGCAGAGAGACCAAGTCCCCAGTAACTGTGCTAGGAGGCAACTTGGCATCAGACCTATGAGATGGGGCCCAGCAGAGGGATTCAGGGGTCCACCAGAGGGAGACCCCCACCCAGAGCCAGAAAGACTGCACTGTGGGGGGGTGGGGGCACTGTGGAACTGGGGAAGGAGTTGTGGGCGGCATGCACAGCCTGAGCATGGGAACCAAGGCGGGAACTGCAGGGCCCTGGCAAGGACATCCACCAGCTGTTCCCGCTTACCTGGGCTCCTCTGCAGGCTCCTGGCGCCATCCCATTGGCTCTTCCCAGTTCCTCCTGTCCCTCCTCCCCAGTTCAGCCCCGCCTCCCCCTGGCAGTGAATCCTAAAGCACAGATCTCATTATGTCACTCCCTTACTCCAATCTCCAGAGTAAGGTCCACATTCCTCAGCAGGACCTTTAAGACTTCCCTCTCCCACCTGGCCCCAGGCCCCTGGTCCCCTTCTCTCCCTCCCCTCCAGCCACACCAGCTTCCTCCCTGGCTCCTAGTTACCCCATCTCTCCTCTGCCTCCAGGCTTTGCTTGATCTGGTCCCAACACCCTCTTCTGCTCCACTTGGCAAACACTTATCTACCTTCCACACCTCATGCAAATGGCACCTCCTCCCAGGAGCCTTCCTGGCTCCTCCCCAGGCACAGTAGCTTCTCTGATCTCTAGCCACTCAATGTTCATCCTTCTCCACCCTCGTGCTTAGCCAGGTTTTGTGGGTTGTGATTTTCTCTCCCAAGCAGAGGGTGAGTGTTTGTATATTCAGGTTCGGACCCTAGAGACCAGCCTGGCAGGGCCTGCGGTGCAGGAGACAGGGCTCCAACACCAGATGGAGCATTTCTCTGATACCTGCCCCCCCCCCCCTTTTAGAAAAGAAAAATATATCTTCAAAAGAGCCTGGAAAATGGCAAGTTCTTCTAGTCTTTAAAAAAAATGTCACCTCCTCATGCCACCACTCAGAAAGTTACCGTGGCTGATGGAGGACGGGCTGGAGGTTCAAATTGCCAAGAGTGTTTCTAATTTCTGCACAGAGCTTTGTTCTGTGGTGCACGGGCCTGGCCGCTGGAATCCTCTTATTCCCACACCTGTTGAGCAGGTTCTTCTAGCCCCTGAAGGAATTATTGAGAGGTAGCTCCAGCAATTCCCACACTTCTTGGTTTCACTAGGAGCATTGCTGGTGGGTTTCGGAGTGTCTGGTGTGGACAGTGGCCAAAGGATATTCCTTGTCAAATAAGCACTAGAGATGCACTACAATCCACCTTCAGCCGAAGGCACAGGGCAGCGTCATCCCGCCAGACAGAACTTGGCCTGTGTGTGTACCTCTTAAAACCCCGCGGCCACCTTTGCACCTTTGGCCCACCTGGCTTCCAAGATTCATTTCTCTGTTTAAGCAGAGGATGGTTGTGTGAAGGGTCCACCCATTGCCCGCCGTGGGGTACATCTATAGGAAACACTGTGGGAGCGTGGGAAGAGGTTGGTAATTATTATACCCATTTGACAGACAAGGAAACTGAGAATCAGGGAGATGAAGTCGGTTGTTCAAGATGAGACAGCTGAGTCAGCCAGGATTTTAAACTAGATACTACTGACTCTAGACCTCATGCCGTTTTCGGTCCACCAGTCTGGAGCATTTGAACTCCACACGGGGGGGCCAGCATTCGGGTGGGCTTGCCTTCCAAGGCAGGCTGTGCTGCTAAGGGATTCCTGGGAGAGGCGGTTAGAAGGGACACCCTCGCTGGGCCTTGGGATCAGGGTGGAGCAGGGCACTGCTGGGTGGTCTCAGTCACTTGACATCCCAGCATGACATGCTGACTTGTGTTTGGTTGTCTTCTCCTTCAGTCCCAGGAACCCCCAAACTTGGAAAACTTAGTGAACCCATTAGAAGCAAAGGTAATGGAAGAATCCATCAGCAGTAAAAAAAAGGAGAAAAAGAAACATGTGGACCACGTCGAAAGTTCAATATCCATAGTGCCAGAAACTGTTCAGTCGTCAGATGACCTAGAAGAAGACACCGGCGACCACAGAGTCCTTTCCAGGTATATTATTACTGTCTTCTCCCAGGTAGAGAGGGACGCCCGGAACTCACCGTGTCCCCAGTTTCTGATGGCTTGCAGGGGTGCCACTGGCAGCAAGGGAGACTTTGTGAGAACGTTCATACAGGTTCGTACAGAATTCACCTGGCAGGCTCGTCATTTGCCAGAATCAGAAACACAGATCCATCCTCGGCTCTACATCTGGGCTCGCCCAGCCGACCTCGCCGGCACCAGACCTGGTGATGAGCAGCAGAACAGGAAGATGTGAGGCTTGCCTTCTCTCCTCACTCCCAGTACCCGTGGTGGGAACTAGCAGAGAAATGGCTGGGCCTACGTAGGTGGGAGGTGGGAAAAGCAATAGACTCAGAGACCCCAGATGACCGCCGTTAGAGATCAAACTTAGCTGGTTATACGCATCTTCCAGAGTCGGAGGGGATGAGCTCTGTATGTGCTGAGGGGACCTTTCATTGGTGTCACATGGAATTTGGACTTTAATATTATGGCTTCACCCATGAGTTTGGTTCTGAAGGACTAAGGATGGTTCATTTATCTCAGGGAGGACGATGAACTTGAACTGCTCTGTAGGAGGCTTGTTAGCACACATCTGCTCTGTCACCCCACGGCCACTGGATGAGCCTGACTTGTCCCAGGGAAAGTACTTAACTGCTGACTTTCAGAAGACCCCAGTCTCTCCCTAGTCCCACCCCTCGTCACAGCAGTCACTGCTGACGCACCCTGGGGTCCAGGCATCTCCCATGGTTCTCCTCATTAATTCTCATGGTCACCCCCGAGGCAGACAAGGAGGCTCGGGCACCTCCCAGCTTAGCAGGTGGCAGCATTGGGGTCATGGATACACACCTGTCGGACTCCGCCACCCACATTCTTTTCCTGACCCCTCATTGCCTTCGGAGTGCGGGCCACAGTGGCCGCAAAGGGGCACAGCTGAGGTGTGCATTTGGGGTGAAGTGAGTAGGGAGAAGCCCAGACAAGGAGAGCCGAGAAGGAGCTGGCGGGTGCCCAGCTTCCTGTGTCCCCTCCGCCTTGCTTCCGTGTCCGGGGCTGTGCGACACAAAGGCAGATTAGTCAGGAGCCTGGCTGGGGAGGGCCAAGGCACAGCAGATGACTGCCGCCAACCTTGACCATGACTCCCAGAGCCCCTCTCCCTGCCCCTTTCGTGACTGTCCAGTGGACGTCTATGTCTTAGTGTGTAGCTGGCCCCTGGTCTAAGTGCTGGGGAACAATTATGGGCAGATGGCCTGGGGCTGTCTCCTGCTTTATCACAACTTGGTCACTTGCCAGACCACTCAGCTTCTCCCTAAGCAAGTCAGTTCTCAGTCATGTGTGAGCAGCCGTTCTGTGATGGCGTCTGCTTGGCGGGGGGACTGTAGAAGAGGTCAGCCCCAGCATAATTCAGGCGCAGCTCCATCGCCGCGGGCCTCACAGCCAGAGAGAGAGAAGATGGTTGTCTAGCCTGCTAGGACTGGAGGGGCATCAGAACAGCCCAGGGCTGACCTGTCATTGCATTGAGCATTGAGGGGACATGGGATGTGGATCTGGGAGAGGGAGAGAAGGCATTCCAGGCAAAAGAAACAGCCTGGGCAAGCAGCGGGCACCCTGCAGGCACTTGGTAAATATTGTGGGATGTGAGGGGCAGGAGGAGAAACAAGAAATGTGGGGGAGGGGAGCGTCAGAGCTGCGTGCTGTATCAGGAAGCACCTGTCCCTGTGAAGGTGAGACGGGGGACAGAGATGGAAAAGCAGATCGCTATTTGGGCGTGTGCAGCAAGAGGCTCGGTGGACCTTTCCCCGCAAAGGGCTCACTCAGACCGCTCCGCATGGAGCCAAGGCAGTGACCTTCAGCTCTCCCTCCCATCTCACCTGTAACGACGGGAAGCAGTACGGCCAGGTGGAAGCTGCATGCCAAGTGGAGGCGGGTGTGCAGAGGTGTACTCCGTGGCGTGAATGAGTGAGGACCCCAGGAGCCCCTCCCGTGTGCCAGGCCTTCCCAGCGGCTCCCTGCATGGCGGGCTGTGAGCTCAGTTTGAAGTCAATACCTGGCCCCAGGCTACTGAATGGGACTGAGCCCGGAGCATCCCTTTTCCCAGGATGTTCTCCTGGCTTCACGTTGACTCAGTCCCCACCTGTGGCTTCCTGTTGGTCCCGGCCAACAGGTCCCTTGTTCCACAGCCTGCTGGACACCTCGTGACCTGTCTCCTCAGCTTCATATCCATCCACCCTCAGTCACCATCTTCTCTGATCCCCAGTGCTCCAGGCTCCCTGCTCTTCACTGAGGTCCTTGAATGCCCACCCCTCACCCAAGCTCCTCCCCTTTGAGAACCCTCCGTACCCTGCCTGTTTCCTGCCTTGCCCCCTTGGGTCCCAGCTTCCCTTTCACTTCCTCCAGGCAGCCTTCTTGGATTCCTCCAGGCTCTTTTTGATCCGCCTTTATATGTTGTCATAGCCTCTGCTCTTATCAAAACAGTAGTTTCTCTAATCATTTGTATGATTATTCATCATGTGCTCCCCCCCCTAGATGGTGAGCCAGCACACTGGACACAGGGAGGCCACACCAGCATCGCCCCAGCATTTAGCACAGCCCCTGACTTGCAGTTGGCATTTGGGACAGATTCTTTGAGTGAATGAATAAATGAATGAACATGCACTTTCGGTCTGTGATTGGCTCCTCGGGGAGCCGGGTCCTCAGCACCTAGCCCAGTGCCTGGCACACAGTAGGCTCCTGATAGTTAGTGCTTGCTGAGAGAACGAAGTTTAGGACACAAACCGGAATAAGAGTCCTGTTGATTATGCTGTAACAGGGAAACCTTCTGAAAGAAAGCATGCTGGGAAAAGGGGGAGAGGGAAGGGGGAGAGGCCCATCCTAATGGGGATGTGCTTTTTACCAGCAAACACCACATACACAGGGGAAAAGTGTGCCCTTCCTCTCCAGGTCCTTCAATGTACTGAGTGAGCTCTATGGACACCGCACGGTGGGGGCCCTCTTTTCCTCGTGGGTACATTTTGTTTCATTTCTGTGCCATGAGAGCAGCCAGCAAAAACAGGCATAGGCTTTGGATTGGAGACAAGGACTGAAGTTTCCCCTCGGCCTGGCCAAGCCCCTGGCACAGAGTAGGTGCCCAGTAACTATTCATTGGCAATGTGCCCAGTACAAAGGAAAAGCTTATTGATGCTTTCAGAACAAGAGTGGGTGGGAAAACCAAGGCTGCCAATGATGAATACCTTTGGGATGAACTCCTGCATCAAATGCCCTCTTTCCGGACCCCAGGATGCCACACAGTAGGTTTCCCTGGAGGAAGCTGAGGTGACTGTCTCCCTACCAGGGCACATTGACACCCAGCACCTAGCTCTCTTGCCACGTTGACCTTCGTCACAGTGTCATCCCCACCATCTCCATGAAGTCGGGGATGGCTGGGAATGATGATCCATTTTAGAGATGAGGAAACTGATCAGAGACGAAATCCTTGGCTAAGGTTGCCGGTTAGTCAGGAAGCCAGGATGGCAACCCAGGCTGCTGGCTGGTCTTGTTTGCCTCAGTCCTGGGCAGGCCAGCTCTATTACAAAGTTAGAGGTCTATTGCACGTCAGCCTCGAGACAAGGTCAGAATATTAGCCTCCTGGAGCATGAAAAGAGGCGGTGCACCCGAGAGTTAGACAGGCAGAGAGCAGCACTGTGCACAGAACGCAGCATTGGAAAGGGGGTGGGACACCAGGTCTTGGCCCAGTCTGACCTGAGCCAGCTGAGGACATCCGGCAAGTCCCCAGACCTGGGGACCTGGGAAAAGCGATTCCTTCCTGCTGCAAAATCCTATGGTTGTCAAGAATATGTGATCTGCTTCCTATTTATAATTCTTTGTGTTTTCTTGTTGGCCGAGGCCCTGTATGTCTCTGATATCCATCCTAATATTTGTAAGCACACTTCAGCCCAAATGGATGTGTTGGGTAAAGCACCTCATTTCCACCGCTGGGTCCAAGGTCCTAGTTTGCCTAAGGCCACAGGTGGAAACCTCAGGAGGGGCAATGCAGAGCTCTTGGTGGCACCAATTCAAAACGTGTGTTTATTTTTCAGGACCAGCCATAGTGACTCCAGCATTTACATGCGGCGACATACCAATAGGCCTTTGGAATCGGTTAGTATGCAAATTTCTTCTTCTTCCGTGCACCTCTGCTAATCCGTTCCCTTCCGTCCTTCCACCTCCCCCGCCCAGAGCTTTGAAATCACTGACACGCAACAGCTGTACTCGGATAGAAGACAAGCCCATTGAGCACAGTCCAATCGGAGATCCTTTGGGCAACAGGGGATGTAAATAAAGTGCTGATTTTAAAGCCTAAAGGCCTCTTTGTTAAATAGAAAAACACGCATCCAAGACACCCACCTCCGCGCACACAACCGGAAAGATCACGTTCAAAGACAGGTGCAACACAAGTAGAGGGAGCGCTTTACGTTTGTAGCACTTCAGCTCTGGTTCTGTTGGGACCCAAAGCACCACGGTGCACAGCCCTGATCCAGGTGGGGGGGGGGGGCGCCAGGGTGGGGTCGGGGGAGAGGGTAGAATAACGTGGCCTCTTGGTCAGCACTTGGACTGGGGAACTAGACGTTTATGATAAGATTGAGAAAACATGGCATGCTTGGCTTTGTGTGTTTAAACCATTTTATTTTCTGTTTCAGAGATTTCATCTTTACTAATTGGGTTGCGGGGGTTTTGTTTATGAATTTCACTGTAGGATCATGTTAGCTATGTTCAGTTGAGGAATGCGGCCGATCAGGATGACAGAAGAAACCGAATGTTAACCAGGTTTGTGGCTTTACTCCGAGTTTTGTGGGCTTAGAAAAAAAAAAAGATGTTTTCTTTTTCAATTATGCAGCCTCCCTGCTGGGGGTGGCTTTTCTCCAGCTATGCTCTGTTGATAACAAGATGAAGAGTCTGAGATAATGCAAAGGATGAACTGTTCCGGAGAGTAATGGATGCAAATTTGATATGAGTGGGAGGGAAAAGTGCATATTAATGAACAAAATGGCTCCATTTAGAAACGGGTCTGGGTCAGGCAGCCGCATTTCAAGAAGGCAGGGGCATCAGCCGTCTGTCCGAGGAAGAGTCAGGCAGGAGAGGCAGGGATGTGATACTGTGTCCTAAGTGCCACCGTGCCTGACCACCGTGTTCATTCTGTGTCGCCACTGCAGGTACAATACTCAGAAGCTCACTGAGCTGCTCTTACAGTTTTATGGCATCAGAGCAGACGTGAAGAGGGAAGGCAGACATACCAGGATGTCTATGAAAGTATCTCTTACTGCTGGAGAACTAGATGACCCAGGCTAGGCCTGCTGCATTGCCGGCCCATTTAGGACGTAGGAAACCAGAGAAATCTCTAAAGCGATGAGTCTGACGTGCCCCTATCCCTGTTAAAGTTACCGAATCACTTAATTTTATTGATTTTTTAAAAATTGCAATGGATTTTAATGGGCTCAGAAGGACTTAAGTTATTGGAATGGAAAACCTCGGCCCAAATATTGCCCGACACCCAGGAGTGTAATCCCTCCAATTCTACCTCTCTGGCTCCTAAAAAGAGGCAAGATCTGTTTCCCTCCCCTGCCGTAAAATGGAAATATTAATTCACATTTTCCATTAGGCTTGACATACTCGTAGGAAAATAGCACTTTTAGCTTTTATGAGATAGAAACTTTGAAAATGGAGCCTGCAAGGTTGAGAAATGCAGCCAGTCATGTTCTCTATGTTTATGAGCATTTATTACCTTTGCAATCAATATATAGTTTACATTTTCTCTCAAAACAGTTTTAAGAAAAAGAAAGCAATTCTGTGCCTTATCTGCATTTGTGTCATCCCTCGGTTTCCCGACCAGGGCAAAGGTCCGGTCCCCTTTGGGCCCGGGCCTGTCACTGTGTCAGGAGACGGCTGGGGACGGAGTGGCTTTTGACTCATAGCCTCCATCACAGACCCCAAGGGACCCCAAAGAGCTTGCACTCAGCTTCTAGAAATGCAGCTCCAAGCAGGGGCTCCCAGCACCCCTGCCAGTCAGATTACACCCCCCGCCCTTCGCTCTGCGGAAAGTCGGCGCTGTGGTGGGTCACCACCGCACAGCGCACCTCTGGGCTCCGTCCACCAGAAAAGACCTAAGCGTCACTTTAACATCACCTTCTGCAAAAGAAGAGAAGGAAAGAAATCTGACCCAAACCAAACTTGGTGGTGGCTTTTTGGTTTTGGTTTTGGTTTCTGATGGCTGTTTTCAAATGATCTGTAATCAGGGAACTCTCCGCTCCTTTAGGTGACACATGAAGTCCCCTCTGTCATTCACTAGTAACACAGCTGTCAGTATCGACCCGTGTGAAGGGTTCTGTGGTGGAAAGGAAGGTGCCCTCGCCCGGGAGTCAGACCTGGGCCAGGGTCCAGCTCTGTCACAGTCATTGTGTGGCCTAGGGCCGGCCTCTCCAAACCAGCGCCCCCCCCCCCCCCCGCCACCGCTGCCCCGTGAGTCTCAGTGTGCCCATCTGTGGTGTGGGCTAGTAGCTCCTCCCTCTTCATGCCATGGAGGTGAACTGACCATTGTGAATGCTCCCAGGGCCGCCACATCCCCAGCCCCCGAACTTGGGTCTACGCATGTAATGTGGGGTCTCTTGAACACCTCCCCAGACCACCCTCAGCTCTCCAGTTGGGCAGCGAGGTTTGAGTATGGGGAACGAGTGGGGTCTGCGCCACTGGGGTCCTGCTTGTGACAGCCTTGCCTGTGTCTTGCTCCTGCAGGAAGGCCAGCCGCTCTGGAGAAGCCACGCCGCAGGATAGCCCTCACCCGCAGAGTGACTCGCTGACCCAGTTTGTCCAGGAGCCGGACATGGTGTACTTCATCCTCTTCCTCTGGCTGCTGGTGTACTGCCTGCTGCTCTTCCCACAGCTGGACGTCACCAGGCTCTGAGGCGTCATCTGCACAATAAAACGACAGGACCCGGCCCGGGTGGGAATTCCTTCTACTGCCTTTTCTTTTGGGTTTTGGACAGGCAGTGGAGAATCTCCCTGGAAACTTGGACTTCTTGCTTTCCTTTTTATTTCGTTTTGTTTTGTTTTTTTTCCCCTCTTGTGCGTCCTAAGCATGCTTTCCCTCTGGCTGTGTGCTCAGCACTCAGGGGTGTGCCGGATCCTTGAGTGGGCTGCGTTCTTGGGTGCCTTGCTTTGTCAGTTACTAGTTTCTAGCCATAACCCAGGTCTTAGCCCATCCCACACGTGGGTTGTTAAGGTTCTGGATGGACTTGAGGTGCTTGCCTCTCCAATGAGGGTCCTCCTGATGGGAAAGAGGGTGAATGATGCCCCAGGCAGGGCCTCCGTCGGGAAGAAAACGTTTTTCTCCAGGAGGGGGCGTGGAAGTGAAGGTACTTGGTGTCTCCGCACTTGTGGTGGTCTGGCGTTGGGGAGGGACATCCACGGGACACACAGTGGCCACCTTCAGGAGAGCATCTGGGGCTGGCAGAGTCCAAGCAGGAAAGTGCATGCTGTGTTGCGAGCTGCAGGATGCTCTTTACCCCTTGGTTTTGGTTTTAGAGTGGGAAAACCATGATGCATTTAAAATTTACTTTTGCATTCGTTGAATTGAGGTAAAGCTGGATTTTCAGATCTTTTCCACCAATGGAACCCTCCTTTCAAGTGAAGTCTCAGGGCGGGGTGTGGGCAGTCCAGACCACAGACGAAAGCGGAACTCTGGCTGGGGGGGGGCGGGGGGGGGCAGGCCTGGGGCCCCTCCCCTGTTGCCGCAGCGGCCCCCAGGCTTCCATCAATGGCCCCCAACGAGTCCCTCCTGATCCCTCCGGCCCCTCCAGGCGCTGCAAAGCCCTAAAAGGAGCCTCAGGAGGAAGGCAGAAGAGGCCCAAGAAAGGCTTTGCGTGCACCTGCAGTCTCAGCTCAGGCATCCTTTGTGGTCCTTCCCAGTGGGTTTCTTGGAAAGCACCCCAAGAAGTAGACCAGAACAGGCAGGCGGTGTGTGAGAGGACAGAGGCCCCCACTGCCCTTCTGTCTGCCCACCTGGGTTCCCTCTGTAGCCCATTTCCTATGGAGAGGCAGGTCGTGGTGATGATGCATTGATTTCTCTTCCCATTGTCCTCCCTGCAGAGAGCATGAATTAGGTGACATGTATAATAACATCACTAACTATTAGGTCAGAAGGGAACCTCAGACAGCGTCTTACCTAGCCAAACCCAGAGAGGCAGAGTGGGTCGTCCCAGGTCATCTGTCCCACCTGGGCCCCAGTCCAGAGCTCTCCACACATTTAGGGAACTTCCATTGTGCCCATGAATGTCCTGGGGAAAAAAAATAAGATAAAATGATTAGATAAAAATGACCTCATTTCAACACAACCAGAATTTTTATGCCAATCCTCAACCTTTGCTTTGTTCTCATGTTTCCCATGAAGCCACGTTCACTTTCGAGCCGGTCCCCTACCACTTCTGGGGGACCCTTGACAGCCCTAACAGCGTGTCGGCTGACACCCCAGCCTTGCCCCGACTCCAGGAGACACATTCCTCTCTCAGTAAGCCAAGGACTCACGTGTCTCACGCTGTGAGTTTCCAATTGGCATGATTTCAGCAGGGCCAGAAGTATTTGCATAGCACATCTGAGCCTCTGGCAGCCCAAATCTGGCCTCTGACCCCCCCACCCCACCTCCCGGTGATAGCCTGCCTTCTTTCCACCACGGGCGGGAGCCTTCTCTGCCGAAAGCTGTTGGGAGCTTGGAGGGATTCCATCTTGAAAGCCAAGTGTCCCATGGAAAATGAGCTAATTAATGAGCACCCTGGCATCATGGAAAACTCAGAGGTACAGACAATAAAGGTTACATGTGGGATATTTTATAACCCCGAACACCATGCGGTGCTCGCCTCAGTGAGAGGCCTGAAGAGCCAGGGAAGAGCTGACCCAAACGTTAATCATTTCATTTAAGGGTCTAGACTTTGTTGAGAAAAATCTCTGCAGGCTTCTTTTCTCACCCAGTACAACTTGTAATATTGTTTAAAACCATCGACTGGCAAGATGCCTAGAAGTCATTTGGTTCAGGTTGGCAGCAAACTTGATTTTTTTTATAAGGGAAAAGAAACTTCTCATTTGAGTGTAGGTTCACATGGAAGAAGCTGGGTATTAAAGGTGGACAGAGAAGCCTGCAGGCCAAACCATCCCATAGCTTATAATTTTTTTTTTAAAGAGTTTATTTTAGACTCTCATCCAAGTAATACATGTTCATAGTTTAAAAAGAAACAAATGCTATTAGACTTTTAATGAAAAGCAGCCCCCGGAGTCTTGCCCCCTAGAAGTAACACTTTCAACTCTTAACACTTCTCTTTGCGTTTCTGCATGATATGCTCATCCTTTTATTTTAAAAACTAATTTAGAAGCATCCATGGACTTGTTATGGCAGATGAGGCTCTCTCACCCATCCCCCGCTCTGTGATGCCTGCATAGTTAGGTCACATTGTTTGGTGCATCTCTGTTCAGTGTGGCTACATAAGGACTGTCTTTACTCCTGACAAATGTCGTGTACTATGCTTACATATTCTTTCTTGTCAAATTTTTCCCCCTTGATTTGATTTCTTTTTTCTGGTGTGGCACTTTCTTGAATAACTCCTTAAGAAAAGGAACATGGGAAGTAAAAATTGTAAGTATGTTGAGATTTTGCATAACTTAAAATGTCTTTATCTTGCCCTTACACAAGGGTGGCTGGGATAGAATTGCAGTTAGAAAATAATGCCCTCTCCTCACCTCAGCCCCCGGTGAGACGCTGATGCCATCTGATGCCCAAGCCCAGGGAATATTTATGACCCCTTCATGGTTAGTGTTCTGAACCGTCTCTGTGGTGGTGTGCCCTTGGTGGTGAACCGTGGGCTGACCTCCTGGGAAATACTTTCACTTTCTTGTAATTGTTCACCTTTCTCTCTGGACCACCTCTTGTTCCAGTGTCGGACCTCTCCGGTTAACCCTTTAATACATTTCATCTCTTTATTTTTCTCTCTGCTTTCAGGGAGAGTTGTTCAGTTTTATCTTCTCAGTAGATTTGATGAATGTGTTATGTAGTGTTTTATTTCCACGTCATTTTGGTTTTGTCTCGTTTGGGTTTTCTAGGGTCTTGCTCCTGTTTCATGGGTGCAGGTCTTATCTGTCTGTGGATGTTCATGATCGTGGGGTTCTTGGGAGTTCTTTTCTGCTCTTTAAGTGGCTTTTGTTCCCTCTCGGTTTCATTTTTCTCAGTCAGCCTCAGTCTCTGACTTTTATGTTACAAGCTTTTTTTTTTTTTTTCCAAACATCTGGTGACCCTCTGGACCTGACCATCTTTAAGAGTCACACATCAAAGAATGGATTGGAAGCTTGTTGTATTACCTGGTGGGCTTTTCTGTAGGGTCACCAGGTGCGCACCTGGACTTTTCATGGGATGACCCCACACGTATCACTATTTTCAGGTCTTTTCTCTGAGGCTATTGTGTGTCTTTAGAGATAGTTCTCCTTCTCTTGTGTCTGGGAAAGAGGCTCACACACAAGGCTGCTACTAGTCTATGCACTGCCCTCGTGCAATTTCAAACAAGGTGTCCCCTCAGGTGGATGACTTAGGAAAAGGTGCCCCCTTTGAGCAGAAGCCACCCATGGGCACTTAGCTTGATTGGCTGCCCATTCCTCCAGGAACATGCAGCGCTGAGCTAGGGCAAGGCTTGAGGAGCGGAGCAGAGGGTGAGATTTTAACTCTTCCTTGCGCGTTAGCCAAGCGTCTTCGTGTAGGGCGTGCGTCCCCGGAGGTCCCAGGGCACAGCCGAGGGCCCAGCTCCTGACCTCTGAGCAGCAGTCTCGTCAGAGTCCATCCATAGACCACCTGAATCCCCACCCAGCTGGACCCGGCGGCCCGGGGGCCCGGGGCTGTAGCTCCTCCGGGTCCTCCGTGGAGTGAGACGTGCCCCCGCGGGCCTCCTCTGCGCCGCTCACTTCTCCATCAGCCCTGCCCCGGCCTGTCCTGCCGGCCGCTGTCTCCTTTCCTTCCCTCTGTCTCTGTGATTGCATAACCTCCATTCCTTTGCTCCTCTGCCCAAGGCGCTTCACAAGGGAAGCAAGGAGCCCCTGTGTTCAGTACACCTTCTTGAACCACAGTCCCCTTTGAGCTTTCTCCCCACTTTGTTAGGTGGCTCAGTGCTCTGTGGACCTGTCTGTGAACGTGCCCCGAGTCCAGCCGGGGCTGTGGGTGTGTCCATCCTGCCGAGCCGTGGTCTCTGGGCGCCTTCGTACCATGCTGTGCAGGCGAGGGTGAAATAGCACCCGCAGGCTCTCTTGAATGCCACCCTGAAAAAATTATTCTTCTGTCCTCCTTCTCTCACCCCCCTGCCAAAAGCTCATATACTTTCTAGATTTTCTATGCCACCCTCACTTCATTTGGAAACCAGGAGTCCACTTGGCTTTGCTAGGGAACAAGCAGGGTGGCCCCTCTGTTGATGGGCTTTTTGGAACCCGGTGAGCACTTCCTCCTGGCCAGACCCACCAGGACTGGACCCCAGAAAGGATGGCCTCACTGTGCTGAGACAGCCACCCAGGACACAAGCTGCGTCTCCCTCTCTGGGGTTCAGAGTCATCCCCCCGACTCCCCTCCATGTAGAGCTTGCCTTCCCTTGGTAAGGGCAGTACGGTGGGAGGCCGAAGCAACTGGGGGCCATCCCTAGAGTCCATCTTCATAAAGTAGAGGTTATTTGATAGCCTCAGAGGGTCATGTTAGGGTCCAGCACCTTGCTTAAGAAATGACAAAACAAGATCAGAAAGGAGAGGTGACAGTCGCATTACCAGCTGGTGCCTGCTGGAGGGACCGCTAGATTCCCAGTTAGGTCTTCTACAAAACTGCAGCCCCAGCCCCGAAGCTCGCCTGCCTTCCCCCTTCCTGCCCAGGACTCAGAACAGCTCAAACCGGAGCCAGAGTGAAGAGGAAAGAATGGGTCTTACATGTGACAATTCGTCACGGCTTCTGGGTAGGAACCAGTCTGTCTGTGGCTCTCTCATGGCAGTGTGGTCCTGTGACCTCTTTCATGCAAGCTCGGTTTTTCTTCAATGTCCAGGACTCCAGAAACCCCACTAGAGTTTTGAGATGTGGCCTGTCTCATCTCTGCTTGGAGACCTCCCTCAGGGACCTCTGCCAAGGGACCTGCCTGCAGTAAGCTTTGTGACGCGAAGCCCCCGAAGTGGGCCGTGTCAGAGCTACGAGCCAACGGGCTTCTCAGGACCTTCTCGGTGACGCTTTTGCCAGGAAGCCAACACAAAGCTCTGCAGGTCCCGACATTGCCTAGTCTCCGCCAAAACCGCCTTTGGGGACGATTTAAAGTCCTGGGCCTGCACCACCGTCTGGATCCCCCACAAAGAGCAGGGGACCGCTCTGGCCCATCTAGCTCATGAGCAGGGCTGCTCCGATGATGAGGTCCAGGTGTCGGGGCGGGTGGGTGACGGCTGCGAGCTGACATGGGTGATGTCATGCTCGTTTGCTAGAAATTGCTGTGGAGTTGCCCCGAACAGTTAGCTGGTGTGAGGGAGCCCAGAGCCGGCCACCGAGCCCCACAGATCTGCTCAGCTCTGCCCCTCACTGGGCATAATTTTGAATGACAGCAGCTCAGGGAGGTGAGCCACATGCGTGAGGAGCGGGGGCTTTGTGGGAGTTGGGCCTGAAATCTTTCATTTCCGTTGTACGCGACCATGTCTTCAGGCCCCAGGCAAGTACTTTGCCCTCCTTGCTCTGATTTTTCACAGTGGCCCAGTGGTCTTCAGGCCTTGCCACTTCTCAACTGACGTGCACAGGACCAGGCTTGGAGTGAGCTTGACCGGGGAAAGGGGCGAAGGCCTGGAGACTTGGGGCTCCAGCTTCTCCGAGCATCCGCGGTGGCCAGCAGTTCTGGTGGTCCTCCGACTCCAGGAACTGCCAGCCCTTGCAGGGCCGGGGAGACCGACTTGTGTTTACAGTTTGCTCTGAGGATCTTGAGAAAACACATCAGGGTAACAGTTCTTCCCAGGCCAGGACTGTGATTTCAAGCCAGAGAACATTCTTGGTTATGGGGAAAAAAGCCACCCGTGTCTTGTGCTGTTCCGCCCTGTTGTCTAAATGCGCACACACAACGCCACAGTCTCTGGCCCTGACTCCACTGCTAACTTCTAAAAATCCCTGCCACTCAGATGTCAAGTCTCGCTTTCATCTGGCAGGGCTCTCTTTAACTGAACCCATTGTTTTTAAAAAAGGCACGCCCTCCTCTGGGAGGTTTTGTGGGATCTGGAAAGAGAGCAGACTTGGGCATCAGTTAGAGCTCAGTTTGCATCTTGGCTCTGTCACCAGTAGCTGGATGATGGGGGGCCACTTAAACTCTCTGAGCATCTTCTGTGCAGAGTAGACACTCAGTACATATTTGCTGAATGAATGCTAGCTTCCTCGCCAGTTTGATAGGATGTAAGATGCTCAGCAGCTCCTCGTTCTCCATTTCGCTCCTCTCCAGGCTTTGACTGTCCCTCCTTTCTTGACATTCAGTTTCCAGTGGCTCCCTCTAACCTCTTTCCAGTCCACCCTCATCTGGCCAGCTGCTCCGTGTCACCTCTGACTCATGCCTTTTACAAGGGGAAGTTGAAGCCCATTGTGTACCCATTAACTCCTCAGACCCTTCTAACAATCATGGGAGGTGGCTATTTCAGAGAGGAAACTAAAGCGCAGGAAGGAAAAGGAACAAGGTCTTAGGGCAAGGGCACAGCAGAACAGGGGCCATAGGACGTGTTCCGATGCTGCTTTCCACCCTAGATGTCACTGTTTAGCAAATAAAGTTATGTCCTAATGAGATTCTGATTCTTGGTGCCTTCGGCCTACTTGGCAGGTTGTGGGCGGGAATTCTCGAAGGTGAGAGGGGGGCAGGCTTCCTTAGTCACGGCAGTCCCCCACCTTGCATCCTTGGTCCTCTTCCCACGTTTCTGCACATCTTGGTCCCCGACCCATAGCAAAATTGCTTAAAGATCTCAACACTCGCATAAAAATGATTGAGGAGGCCCCAAATTCCTGTTTTAGCCTGTGGTTGTGAATCTGCAACCACATGCCTCAAAAGGACCTTTAATAGTAAAATCTCAGTGTCTGACCTCAAAGATTTCAGCAACTTCAATGAACCCCGCCTCCTGCACCCCCCACGACTCACCCCCTCCGCCACGGACACTTGCTTTCCAGAGTAGGACGTGAGGCTTTCTCTTTCACTGAGACATTCATTCCATCGAGCTGGGCCTCCCACAGTCCAAGTGGGTTGGAGAACATGGATTGCTTGGATGGAGTCGTAATTGATTGGTCTGAGATGGGGATCATAACTTCTCCTTTAAGTTTTAAAAGTCATGATTTTTGCATTGTGGCAAAAAACACAGAAAAAGCTGATAGGTTTTTTCCCTTTGCAACAGCTACCGCTTCTAGCTTAACCCCACCAAAATTCAATGCAAGCATATTCTCTGCAAATTATGCTATGAGAAAGGACAGCCTTAAAGGCCTGTATCCCTCAATGCCATGCGAGGTTTGAAACACTTTTTTAAAGGAAACACTGAGAGTGTCTGTAACCTAGAGAGCTGACTTTGTTCCAAAGTAGGACAAGCTGGCCCGGGTATCAGGAGCCCATGTCCCAGCCATGGTTCACCTGCTATGACACCTTGAATAATTCATTTACCTCTCTGGGCTGGAAGTTGGAAGACCTGTTTTGAAAAGTCCTAGATTTAAAAATCCAAAGGTTAGCAAGCTAGATTATTTTTATAACATCTTGGTAAGTGGCCTATTTGCTTAAAATAAAATGTACCTCTGTGTTTGTAAGCGAATTCCAAAGCGTAAAGCATTGTTTGCAGCTTTTGTATCTGAGGTGCCTAGAAAGGGTTGGTAAAATAAAAGTATGTTAAAGGGGCAGGGAGGAATTTTGGACTAGAACGTGGGAGATCTGCTTCCGAGGGCTCCCAGAACTAACCTGGTCCCCTTCAGTCAGCATTGGGGGCAGTTTCCCAGAGGATTTGCTTTCAAACTGAGACGTTTGGCTGTAGGAACGAATAGCTGTAATCAACTGGATCTGCCTATCTCTCCCGTCTTGCTCCTCTTCCCCACCCCCACCCCCCAGCAGACTCAAAATACACAGGCTCAGAAAGTCCTCTCCAAATCCAAGGCCCTTTGTAGTCTAGCATTGGATCCTTAAGCCAAAGGCTGGCACATTGATGTGGAATGTCCCTGGGGTGGGCCTGGCACCTGCTCGTGAGGGTTGCCATGAAGAAGAGACCAGCCCTTTGCCCTTGAAATTGCACCAGAAAATAGCTGCCTGCATCGTTTGCATTGGTGCGGGTACTATCAGCCAAAGACTTCATAAAAGTGGAAAAGTGGTCTTTCCCCTACTCTACATGGTCGGAACAAATTATTAAACCTGGACACAGGAGTTTGTTCAGAACGTACTGTATTGGATGGTAATAGGTGTTTATTTTTTCAAGGTCAGTAATGTGTTTTTCAGGTTTAATGCTATAGTTTCTTTTAATGCCATGGCAGGACTTAATGGACAACGTGTGAAAATTTTTACCGAGAGCTCTAAGAGAACTATTGAAAACAATGAAATGTTATTTTGTGGTACAAGGGTTATTTTGTCTACTTAGCATATTCATAGCTGTAGCTTTGTAAAAAGCGATCTTTGTAAAAAAAAATGGTATGAATGTGCGCTCTTATTTATTGATGATTGTAAATGAAGATATAAATGACTATTTGCATAATTTATACTTGTGGGAAATTACTGGAGTATTTGTTGACTGTTTTCTATTAAGGAATTTTAGGCTTGGTGCTACGATGAATGGTCTTGTAAAATTACATGTATTCTTAAGAAAATTTTTGAGTATAAATTTCATGAACCGACCGTCTCATTGATAATTTTTATTTCCATGTGCGTTTGTGTCTCTGCCAACAGAAATGACACTGTCTTTCCTTTGTCCTGACAAAGAGTACTGTGGCCAGGGTTCACGTGAAGCCAACTGGTTGTGGAGATTGTAAGGAACGTGCCTTTTTTAACTTTTAACTTGCCTTGAGCCTTTGCATGTGAAACTCCAAGAAGAAACAATAGTAGTATTACTAGTAGTAGCAGCAGTAGTAGCAGTAGCAGTAAGAGTAGTAGTGGTGGTAGTAGTAACAGCAATAACAGTGGTGGTAGCAGTAATACTAGTAATAGTAGCAGCAGTAGTAATAATAGTGTAGTAGTAACAGTAATAGTAGTGGTGATAGTGATAATAGTAGTAGCAGCAGCAACAGTAGTGGTGGTAGTAGTAATCCTAGGAGGAGTAGCAGCAGCAGTAGTAATATGGCTCTGGAGTTACACTGCCTGCCCAGATGCCTGGGTTTGAATTCTGGATCTTTATCTTACCAGCTATGTCACCTATAGCACGTCACTGTGGTCACCCGGATTCCGCAGAAAACAGAGCCTGGGTCAAGCGTATGTGCTAAGGCATTGTTGGCAAGCGAGTTCAATCCAGGGCAGCAAGGGCGAGGCAAGGAAGGACAGAAGGCAAATAAGAGGCGGTGCATCCGATATTTATTACACGTCTGCTAGGTGTCAGGCGCTGTGTGGTTGCTATGAACGGAACAATAAATGAAGCCAAAGCCCTTGTACTCAGGGCTTGCATTCCAGTGGGGGGAGATCAACATAAACAACATAAATGAAATACATAGCATGTCTGATGTGTATCAGTAAGCGCTATAAGAAAGATAGGGAAGGAAGATTAGATTGGGGTCGATGGGAGGTGACATAATGTTAATAGAATAGTCTGGAAAGGGCCACCATTTCCTGAATGCCCTCCCCAGCGCTCCACTAGAGACCCGGTACAGCATCATGAGACTCCTGCAACATCCCAGGAGGCGGGCAGCACCACCTCACCCATGAGAAGGTGAAGGGTGGAAAAAATGAATATGTCCTCGTGGCGCCCAGCAGAGGAGAAGAAGGACCTGGGGCTATCAGACTTGTACTATCACATCAGCCTGCCTTCTGTGCCCCCAAAAGAGGCTTCCCCTGAGAGAACATGAACCGGGGCTCCCGGAGAGAGCGGGACAGGAGAGCGCCCCTTGCTGCCTGCCCCTGGGGCTCAGCTAAGTCTCAACTTTCCCATGCCTCAGTTTCTTCCCATGTGAAATGGAAATGACTACAGCCCCACTCTGAGGTTTGAGATGAGCTTCTGTCTGTGAAAGGACCCAAGAAGTAACCCAAGGACAAATATTCATGAGGATCAGCTGATCATTGCCTTCTTCTCTCTTTGCCTCTTAAACAAAAGAGTCTTAAAGCTCTAATTGCTGTATTTTTAGAGCTCAGCCCCTCCTACTCACTATTCTTCATTTGCAGAAAATTTTTTTTGTCACCGCCATACTCTTGAAATCCTTTGGATGTTCTAGACAGACAGCAGTATTTTAACACTCTAGATCTCTCTGGCCCTGGACAGCCATGTCCCAACTACTGAGACCTGACAGAATTAGCTCACGTATTGGGGTCTTGAAGATATGGTCTCTCTGGCTTTTTTTTTAAAGACCTTATTTTTAGAGCAGTTTTGCATTCATGGCAAAATTAAGAGGAAAGTACAGAGATTTCCCACATACCCTCTGCCCTCCCCACCCCCCCCACCGCCTCACCATAACCTTCCCTACTATCGTCATATCCCACCAGAGTGGGACATTTGTTACAAATGATGAACATAACACTGATACTTCATTATCATACAAAGTCCTTAGTTTACATTAGGGTTTATCTCTGGCTTCTAATAATGTCTATTATTTGTACCAATTTAAAAGGAAATTTAAATAATACTTTCTTACAATTTAGAGCTAACAGGACAAATAGATCAAGTGAATCCCATGGCTTTTCATCTATTTCAGCAAAAAGTATAATGAATGACTGCCAAAATGTTAATAATGTCACAGGATATATGAAATTTGGAACAGACCACAGTGAAATATATAGCTCCATCTACTGTAAATACTTTGAATTGGCTACCTCTGGGTTTTATACTTGGTAGATCTTAGTTTATGTTCGTCGTGAATTTCGTTCATGAATTTTGTAAGTGATGCCGTGCTCAGGGCGTTTGGTCAGACTTTGAGGGATCTAAGCATGATTAACATGAGGATGTAGAGAAATGGAAATCCAGAGGCCAGGTAAGGAGGGCCGCGGTGGTCTCACTCATCAAGATGGAGAGGACATGACCCAAGGTGACGGTTCTAAGACTCACGAGGTCCTCTGTGTATGGCAGTTACACCTAGCACAGGCCACAGAGCAGGCTGAGCTGATAAAAGGATGTGTGTGATAACTGCTAGACTAAAAGTATTTGCAAAGTGCCTTCAGCATAGAGGAAAGGCATTCAGCCTGCTGCAGGCGGTAGGGGCTGGAACAGGGAGAACCAGTCTCAGGATGGGGTGTCCTCGCAGAGAAGGAGGTAAACACTGAAGAATGGGAGGGTTTCCAAGGAGAACGAGAGGAAGGGCATTTCGGGCGACAGGAACAGCATGAGCAGCTGCCCAGAGGTGTGAAATTTCATCATGGGTTTAGGACACAGGGCAGCCTGGTGCAGCTAAAACTTAGTGAGAGGGCGGGGCCAGGAATTACAAACGCACGGACCAGCTTCTGTGGCACTTTGACCTCCAGGGTGAAAAGTCTGCAGACTCTGGGCAGCCAAGGGGAGCTTGGAAGCAGGGCAGAAGCAAGAGAACGACCATCGGGGTGCGGAGCAGAGGGTGGATGGCCGCAGGGTGAGGCTGGCGGTCAGAGACACCAGTTAGGAAGCTCTTGTGATGAGGTCAGAAGAGAGGCGGGGTCGGAACTGGGGCAGTGAAGAGGAGGAAACAGAAGGATAAAAGGGAGTTCAGATTTGCCTGAATGGGCTTGGTGACACCTTTAACCAAGACAGGACATTCCGAGCAGGAGTAATCAAGCATTTGCTTATGATCCAGCTGTTGGCTCAGCACATGACAGATTAAATGTGTTCTGTCCCTGGTATTTGTTATTGTTTCTACTATCATTACTATTCTTATATATCTCAAACATGGTCATCTTTTGTGATGTTTCTCAGGTACTCATCTTCATAGATACTTTTTAGGGAAGTTCTGTCCTCAGAGTTCTTCATATTAAGCAACATAGCAGAGGTCACTAGCGAGACCATTGCATTGCATTTAAGATCATTAACCCTCAAATGAGAGCCTCGGTAATTTCGGGGAATCCATGTTGCCCCCTCAAGCAACCGCAGAGCATGAGGCTGTCACTGCACCTCGTCTACCTGTGTCCTGCCCTCTCACAATACTGACAGCTTCCCCACATCAGATCTCTGGGACTCATGTGCCATCGTGCACCTAGTGTCTAGGGGGACCTCAGACCGTGGCCAGTGCTCCAAAGCCCCTTTGATGAATGAATGAATGAATGGTTGAAACAATAATAATCACCAGATCTTTTTTTCTTTTTTAATTCCTCCTTTTGGATTAAATATTATGTGTATCATACTTGGAAATTGCTCAGATGACCCAGCCAAGGGACGAGTGGAATGAATCGTTGACAGACACGTAGACGTGCTGGAATCCACCATAAACAGGGGCCCGCATCCTCCCCAGGGAAGCTGAAGTGAAGCCACCTGCCTGCTGTCCCTCCAGAGCAGTTTCCCAGCTAAATAAATGCACCAGAGAGGGCAGGTTTCGCCCCCAAATAATTTGGATTCAGTTTCTAATCATGTTTAGAATTTCTTCAGGCTCTGCAGGCTTTTTGTATGAAGATATTGATCTAGCTGCCAGGACAAAACCCAAAGTGCCAGTGATTTAAACGAGATGCAAGGTCATGTTCCTCACCTAAGAGTTTAGGTTCCAAGGTATCAGGAGTCCAAGTTCTTTTCATCATGTAGGTCTGTCATCTTTAGCATGTGGCCAACCAAGCTCTGGGGAAGACACCCACCCCGTGTTACCCGTAAAGATGCCGCTTTGGCCTATTGATTATTTTGAATTATAGGCACTTAAGAAACAGCAGGCACAATAAAAACACTCTGACCCTCCTTTTTCCTTCTTTTTAACAATTATTTATTTTTTTAATTTAAAATTCTTTCCATCACCGTTTATCCCCCCCGTGCACCCTCTTCTGCCTCACCCGCCCCCGTCCTACTGGCATTCACCACAGTGTCGTTCAGGCCGAAGAGTTTTTTCTCTTTTTCCCCCTATTTTGCTCAATCCCTCCACCTCCCTCCCAGGTCCTCAACCTGCCCCCAGCTGTCAGCCTGCTCTCCATCGATGAGTCTGTATTTTGCTTGTTAGCTCGATTTGCTCATTCTGTGAAAGGTACCCTGTCTGTGCTAGGGGAGAAGAAGACATTCTTATCAGCCTAGAGACAGCACCTAAGGAATCTGCCAGCAAATCTTGTCCCATGAGTTTCCTCCCATTTGTATACACCCTCCCCGCTTCTAAGCTGTCTACCTTGGAAGCCTAGAAGTGCCTGCCTTTGTCCAGCCATTTCCCTACAAACCCATTGTTCTGTGTTGAAGAGGCTGCAAAGCTGGAATTCTAAGCCACCCTGTGGAGTTACTTTGGGTTTAGGTCTCTCCTGTGTGCGGTGCGCTGCATGTTAGTGAAATATTTGTTTTCCTCTTGTTAATCTGTCTTTTATTACAGGAGTCTTGGCCAAAAACTCAGAATGGGAAAAGAAAATTAGTTTTTCTCTCCTGCCAATGCAAGACTGGTACTGGGGGAAGCCACCGCACTGTGCAGTGGGGCCCGGGGCGGGGGGTGGGGGTGGGGTCCCTGCCTGAGCCGCCATAACTGGTGATGTTCTAAGCTTGATGGCTGGTCAAATAGCCTTTGTTTGACCACCAGTCTGCAATTTTCCTCCATACTCCAGCCTTGTTTGCCCAAACTACGGTTCTGGGCTTCTACCCAAGTTCTTGGTTGTCCCCTAGCTCTCTAGGCAAAGATTCAAGAACAGCCCTGAATCCTGCTGATTAGGCTGAAACTTGGAGACTTTGCTCAGCCTTTCCTAGTTCATTCCTGGGAGCCCCAAACTATTATCCAAATATTTTCACTTAGCAATTGAAATCTAGACTGGATTTTGACTGGAAAATTTTGTGAAGTCACGTTGCTCTCTGAGAATCTAGTCTGCTGCTGGGTCCTACCCAACAGACTTGAGTGTTGTTGGACCAAGCCAGACCTATCAATTTCTCTTGGGTCCTGGGAACCTTACTGACTCCAGCTTATGGGTGCCCTGACCCTCATCCTATTCCTACTCTCTGTCCCTTCTCTTGGTCCCCTGCTGAGATCCATGACAAACTGAAGTTAAGGCCATTAGCCAAACAACAGCCAAGGCGGGGAGACCTAAGACTAATCTTAGGGGCATACAGAGGTGTTTTGTATGGATTTGGAGTATTTTTATGAGGTGGGGTGGAGTCTACATAGCCCTCCACTTAAGGAGGTCTTTTTCCTTCTTTGAGTCCCTGCTCTCTCATTTCCTCACCCCAAACACCGTGCCGCCCTCCTCTCTCCGTGCTGGAAATAACGCCACTTGTGGATTTTCCTTTTGGAGTTACATTGTCGTGACTGCAGAAATCTCTTTCGGAATATTAACACCTTGCAGCGTCTTACTTACTCTTTGCTTTCCATCAGTTGTCTGCAAGTGGAGCCCCAAGGAGATGAGTCGCCGAACACATGAGTGGGCGTGGACTGTACATCCATCCGGCTTGCCTGGGACAGTACAAGTGTATGTGTGTGGCCTTGATGTTATTTTTAACAGTGTCCCATTTCACTGTTGCCCGGGTTTGGACACGAGTGAGTGTGTGTGTGTAAGCCACAGGGGATCATACGAAGACATGGGTTTTGTCCTCTCCCCCTCCCTCCTCCCTCCCGCTCCTCCTTTTCTGTTCTTGCTTCATGCGTCCTTTGGAGATGCGGACACGAGTAAGAGATGAACACCACTGTTTGTGCCCTTGAGGAGCTCTGCCCGGTGGGACATGGCTGGGGGCGAGAGTGGGGAGGCAGAGAGAAGAGCGATGTAAGTGATCAGTGTTACACCTGGGGGAAGCTGCTATGGAAAAACCAAAGGGGGACATTAACTCCTTCTGGGAATAGGAGTCAGGGAAGGTAGTGTGATGAAGTGCTGTCCAAGGGAAGGTTTGAAGGACAAGGAGCTTGCCAGACAGACCAGGGGAAGAAGGTGTTCCAGGAAATACTCCGAGGATAACTATCTGAACAAGCCAACACTTGTCTCTGGAAAGGACAGTGTTTTCATAGCAGCACGAGGCGGTCTGTGTTCTGGGAACACAGAGAGCGGGCATTCCGGGAAGCTGGACAAGAGGTCACAAACCTACGTAGAAGCTGAGCCGCAGGGTACCTTGAATGCCACACTAAAACGTTTGAGCGGTGGAATGATCCCATCAGATACTGGCCTAGAAGCAATGAGGTACATGAAATGAAGAGAGATGAGTCTTGAGATCGAAGAGATCTCAGGGAATTCGCACCTGGTAGCCTCTCTTTTTCCTCTGAATTATTAGGTGAAGGAGAAGATCCTAACTGGACAAGCAACAAGCAGAAAAGGTGTCCTCCCCCTGCCCCCCTAGTGTTCAGATTAGGACAGTGTTCCAGGGGTCAGTTACACGCATCCTGGTCCCCCACGATGGCAGAAGCGTTGAATGGTGTTATGGGTGGGACTGTGTCCCCACGAGATTCATGCTCTGAAGCTTTAACCCCAGTCCTTCAGAAGTTGACTGTATTTGGAGAAAGGGTCTTTAAAGAGGTGAGTAGGTAAAATGTGGGTGGGTCCTAATCCAGTAGGACTGGCGACATCACAAGGAAAAATAATGTGGACACACGAAAAGAGACACGAGGGTTGGGGGTGCACAAAGGAGAGACCATGCGGAAACAGGGAGGTGGCCATCTGTAAGCCAAGGACAGAAGCACCAGGAGACACCAAACCTCTGGACACCTTGGCCTTGGACTTCCAGAATTGTGAGAAAATAGTTTCTGTTATTGGAACCACCCAGTCTGTTTTGTTATGGCAGCCCCGGCAACCTAATGCATGCAGTATGTCAAAGTGACCCCAGACTCTAGTTGTACACAAGTAGTGTTTTAGTCTGTTTGGGCTGCTATACAAAATGCCGCAGATCGGTAATAACAGGAATTTCTCTCTCACAGTTCTGGAGGTTGGAATTCAGGGTGTCAGCATGGTGGGGTCTGGTGAAGGCCCTCTTCTAGGCGGCAGACTGCTGACTTTTTGCAGCATCCTCACATGGTAGAAGGGCAGAGCAAGCTCTCAGGCATTTCTTTCATAAGGGCACCAATCCCATTCATGAGGGCCCCACCCTCATGACCTAACCACCTCCCCAAATCCCCACCTCCAATTACCATCACCTTGGGATTTCAGCATATAAATTTGGGGGGGGTGGGCACAAACATTCAGACCATAGCAGGGAGCTCCCTGGGAAGTTGCCTTATCTCATTTGCTTGGCTCATATTATATGGGAAAGATGTCAGAGAATTGGCTGGAAGAAAATCTGGAGTGTGAGAACTAAGAGAGAAAATCATAAGATGTTTCATTTGTCCATGTTGGCGAATGTAGTGAAGAGAGAGGAAATGGATGGGAGGCAACTTAAAAATCAATTTTGAAGTCTATAATAGTTCCGGGTACCTGCTTTTAAAAAATCTGGGCAAACTTGATTTTGTAATTCTAAGGTTCTTTAGAAATTTATGTAGCAGAAGTACTAAAGCTGCCTGATTGTTGTTTACTGAGTAAAAATTCAATATCAATTAAGATTACAGTATTTTTTTTCCAAATGAGGGAAAAAAAACTGATACTAAGAAATGGGGAAATTCCTACGTGCCCATCAGTAGACGAGTGGCTAAGGAAGCTGTGGTGCACTTACACAATGGAGCACTATACTAAGAGGGGACCTCTTACCCTTTGTGACAGCATGGATGGACCTGGAGAGCATTATGCTAAGTGAAATAAGCCAGAGAAAGACAAATACCACATGATCTCACTTATATGTGGAATCTAATGAACAAAATAAGCTAACAAACAAAATAGAAACAGAAACATGGATATGTGGAACAGACTGACAGCTGTGGGCGGGGCCGGGGGCACTGGGAAAAAGGTGGTGAAGGGACGAGCCAAAGACCATTTATGAGTGACCCATGGGCACGGACAACAATATGGGGATTGACTGAGGGGGGGGAGGAACTGGGGCTGGGAGAAGGTGGGCAAAGGGGAAAAAAAGCAGGACAACTGTAATAGCATAAACAATTTAAAAAGATACAGGAAAATTATTTTATTCCAATTGAGGGGAAAAATCAGTCACATAATGCAACACTGATGGGGTTACTGCATGGCATGACTGTAATCTTTCTGTTGTTTTATTTTCCCCTGTAGGAGTGAAAAAAGAAGAAGAAGAAGAAGAAGAAACTCTGTAGGAGGGTTATTCAGGGTACTGGGAAGAGCAGAAAGTCATTCTAGGTAGCTTTCCCTGGTAAAATGCCATGTAGTCTGAAGGTCAGGGTTCTTTACTTCTAGGTGAGCAAGCTTCAGGGACTCAATACTGATATCAGGGAAAAAGACATGATAGAATTAAAAGTCTCCCCCAAAGAGGAGATGCCAAGAACTACTGAGTTCATTTCACTCCTCAAGTCTAAAGAGGCCTGACCTCTCGCATGATAGTTAACTTTATTTATTTAGTTAGTACTTAAATTATATTTTATTAATTATGCTCTTATTCCTAATTTTCCTCTTTTCACCCCTCCACCCAGCATCCCCTTACCCCCCCCAGACAATCACCCTGCCATTGTTCATGTCCATGGGTCATGTGTGTGAGTTCTTTGGCTACTCCATTTCCTATGGTGTACTTTCCATCCCCATGGCTATTCTGTGACTACCTATTTGTACTTCTTAACCCCCTCCCATCTTCACCTGTTCCCCAACAGCCCCCACCCCCCGAATCTGGCAACTATCAAAATGCTCTCCTTACTCATGATTCTCTCAAGTATCCCTCCTGAATTTTTATCCAGCACACGTGGGTGTGGGACCAGCCCATTCTGTGTATGCGTCCTTCCTACTAGTCTGGATGGATGTGGATTCTTTAATTCCATAGTTGTCAGACTTCCATTCAACTAGATTTCTGCTGGTTCTGAGTGATGGTTGTTCTATATCTTAGTTGTAATTTTGATGAGGTTGTGTGAGGAGGTGAGCTGTGCCTACCTAGGACGCCATCTGGACGGGAAGTCTGACAGTGAGAATACTTGAGTAAGGTGGCGAGTGCTAGATTCTCTTTTGTGAAGTTCTCATTTTTTTAAAGAATTTTATGGGGAGATGCTTTGGACCTATGTAAATATCTCATTCCTTGTCCAACTTTTACCTACTAGATTGAATGAACATGGACATTTCTTGTCTGATGAATGCCAAATGGTGGTTTTCTAATTCCATCATTCTTCCAAATTTATTGGCTGCGTTCTACTCTAAGAGCTGTCTCCTTTCCTTGTTTATTCATTCATTTAAAAATATCAGTGTGAACTCAAGGACTGTACTTTATTACATGGGCTATAGTCTCCTATAATTTATTTTTATGCTCAAATTGCCCCATATTTGGCCAGTAGAAACCCCTTCAAGGTGACTGCTTTGCCTTTTTGAAATGTCTCCATCAGTCCTTGAACATTTTCATACTTTCTGGCACAACAAGATGTTCCAGACTCTTCTATATGGTACTTAAAATATTTATATTTATTTTTATAGGTATAAATATTGAAAACCTTGAATTCACATCAATACCTCTATGTAATTCCAATCCAATCACACAAGCCTTCTTGCTTTTCTTGTTAGTGTATCTGTCACCCCTTCTCCAATGGTGAGAAATCTGGCTCCTGTTATCCTCAATATAGTTTTTCTTTGGGTAGTTCCCCTCCACATAACCAGGCACTTGACTTTCAAGTGGCCCTACCTTCTTTACTTGGGCTCTGACCCCACACTGGCCTGGCTTCCTAGCCGAATGTGGGGGTGGCTATATTCTCCTATGTAGATAGAAAAGCAGGGAACACAGATTAGTAGAGAGAGATGCACAGATGAAGCAGATACACACAAAAAATCAAGGGAGGACAGAGAGAGTATCTTGGGTTCCTGGAAGCTTTCCAACTCCTGGTTCTCGTCGGCAGCCGTCCGTCTCGAGAGACGATGGTGTAGCTTCTTAAGAGTCTATCTGCACCGCCGAGAATGGCTGTGCAGTCCGACTCGGGAGTGACACGGTATCTGTCTCCTCCCGTGTTGAATCGACATCTTGCGATGACGCTGGAGTGTCCTCTCCAGTGAAGCTGAAGCTACAGAGCCTGGGCAGGGTGATATGGAGGGTCTGCTGTTGCCCATGCAGCAGACCCCCCCTCTCTTCGCAGCTGAAGTATCCAAGGGAAAGACGGAGTCAATACAGCTTGGCTTCAGGTGCGCCGCAGGAATTGCCGGTGTTGACTACAACGTCAAACCGCCTTAGGGACTCCGGCTCCGGATTTTCTGTCGGGGTTTACTCCCTTAGCCTTTCCCCTGAAGAGGTATGCCGCAAGGCAGCAGAGGTTTTTTGGAGTCAGAGTTTTCCTTCTCTGATGTGCCCTGACTGGAAGATCGAACCAGCGACACTTAGCTCGCAGGCTGACGCTCAATCCACTGAGCCAAACCAGCCAGGGTACAACTCCTGGTTCTAGTCCTGTGCTAAGGCATGGCTGTATTCCCATTCCTGGCCTTTGTGAGAAAACCCTGTATCCTTATGATAAATTCTTCCATTTTGGTTAAGTTACTTCAGGTTGGTTTCTGTTACGTGTAAACAGGGTCATAAATGGGTATATTTATATCCTCATTTGTTCTACAAAAAAAATAAAAATAAACTAATTGTGGAATATAACCAGGGCAAAGGGAAAATAAAAATTAGCCCACAGAAAATGCATACCACATGGTACTACTATACTGTTGCTTAATAAGGGCTAAAATATTAATTAGCTCTAAGATTTTTAGTGACCTAAACTAAGTGTGAAACACTACCCCTTACAAGCTTTTGTCTCCAGATTTAAAACAAACCAGCAACCGGAGGATGAACAGATACACCATTGAGACAAAATAGAGTCTAGAAGTGAACCCTTCAACAAATGGCCAATAAATGGCAATCTGTGTAGCCATCTGAAAAAAATATTATTTTGGATCCATAACTCACCCCAAATACTGAATCAATTCCAAATGGATCAAAGTTTAATTGCAAAAGACTGGAACTTTAAATGCCCATCAATAGAGTACTGGTAAAATAAATTATGGCACATCCCTACAATAAAAAAGTTATGGAAATTGAAAGAACAGTGAGGAACTCTGTATATATTGCAATAGACATCTCGATATATTAAGCAATGAAAAATAAAATGCAATAATTGTGTATGGCATACTACCATTTTTGTAAGTTGGGGAAGGTCTTGGCTTTAACAGGCATAAAAAATTCTCTAGAAGAATAAGCAAAATATAGTGGCTACATGTTTGGGCATGGGAACAGGTGTTAGGGAGAGATTCTTTTTATGGTATACCTTTTAATGCTTTCTGATGGATGAGCCATGTATTGGAAACAATTTAATAACTGATGAAATCAGATGAGCCCAGATAATTTTGACAGATTGAATGGACAGTGGGAGGGGCTGAAAGTTTTACCTGCCCACCAAGTCCCACTGCCAGCGGCCCCCAGTGGCTGGCCCCACCCTGTGATGCCGTCCTTCTCACAAAGTTTTATCTCCCCCAAGCCTTTCCATGTGTACCTGGGGAGATCTATTGCCACAGCGCTTACCATAGAAGAAACGTTACTCTTTGAGAAGTCTGCCAAGAGCAGCTGACTATTTCCTTGCTTTACCCACGAACACTCCCTGTTTATGTGGATTGACAGTAACCGTATGACCAAAATTTGAGTCCAGCTGGTGATTGGAGCACACCGGTTTCAAAGCCAGAATACCTGGGTTCACATCGCAGTTGTTGACTTACTAGCTGTTTACTTGCTGGAGGTTATGTATTTTGTTCATCTTAATAAGACAGGGGCTGGCGGGCAATGACGCACCTGCCGCGCGGGGTCCATCCGTAAGGACCGCAGGGTTACACCAGCCTGCCCAACAGCAATACAACGCGAGCTGTAGGAAGCATTCACATTTTTCCAGCGCTCACATTTTAAAAAGACGCACATGACACTGACATTTATTCCCACCTATGAAAAAATATTACCACTTCAACACGGAAGCAATATGAACCGCTGAGTGAGATGTTGTACATTCTTTTTAGGTTAAGAACACAGGCATCCGAGTTGCGACCGGCACGTCTCAGCGGGGACTAGCTACATTTTCAGTACGTGCACAGTCGGGCTCTGGGTTGAGCCGCGCTGACCCAGGCAGGGCCCAGCACACAGTAGGTGCTAACGCGTGAGCAGAGGCACAGTCGCTGGTGCCGCACCGCGCCGGGAGTGCGTCCTCTGGATGAGTTGTCCACACTTTGGGATAAATTAATAGCATTTTACCTTAAGCCACTCACTGGACCTCCATTATTTTAATTCATGCTGCAAGGCATGGTACAGGTCACAACCCCTGCAAATGAACAACTGCCATAAGGCGGGCCACTGTCCCCATCGCAGTCTGTGGTCGTCCCAGTGCCGGGGTCGGGGGTGGGACGTGGGGTCTCTTGTGCCCCCAAATGCATTGGCCCCCTAAACCACTAACGTGGGAGTAAGACAAGCGTGGGAAGGTCTTTTAAAAACGGGAGGCAAGTGGCAAAAGGACGCCGAGCCCCACGGGGAACAGTTACGGCGGTGAGGCAGGGCCACGCTTAGGGGGCGGTGGGTGCCAGAAAGGGCAACAATGGAGGCGGATGAGTTCCGAGAGCCGGCAGCTGCGGCCACGCTGAGTGAGCGTCCGCCAGCTCCGCGCGCGAGCCCACGGAGTCCGAAAAGGCGAAGCACGGCGCCCTGGGACGCCCGGGGCTCTGAAACGCCCGGGGCTCTGGAACGCCCGGGGCCGGCCGGGCGCTGGGCCGCAAACACCTCTCGGCCCCCGCCACCTCCGCCGCCCCGCGCCCGCTGTCTCCCGGCTCCTGAGTGGCTGAGTGGCCGGCGTTAACCTTTCACCGCCGCGCTCCGTCCAATCACAGGCTCGCTCTCATGCTGGCGCGGGGCGAGCGGAGCGTGGGGGCGGACGGGGCGGTGCGGGCGCCAGTGGGATTCTCCAAGCGGCAGTGCGCCGTTGCCGCGGGCTGTGCGCGGGCTTCGGGCGAGCCGGGCGCTGCGCAGTCTCCGCAGGCGCCGGCGGGAGGGGTCGAGGCGGAGGCGCGGCGCGGCGCAGGCTGCTCCAGGCCCAGGTGAATGGAGTAACCTGACAGCGGGGACGAGGCGACGGCGAGCGGGAGGAAATGGCGGCAGCGGCGGCGCCGGGCGGCACCGGGAGGCCTGGGCTGTGACGCACGCGCCGGAGCGGGGTCCGATGGTTCTCGAAGGCCCGCGGCGCCCCGTGCTGCAGGTGAGGCGGGTTCTTGCGGAGCCGCTTTGTGTCCGGGGCGGGGAGCGGCTCCGCCCGGCCCCGCGCCTGCCTCTGCGCCCGGCCCGCGTGGGCGCCCCGGCCCTGGGCCCGCGCTCCGGCCTGGCCTGCGGGGCGGAGACGGCACGGGCAGGAGGCGCGGCCTCGCCTGGTCCTGGGCGGCGCGGCCTGCGGGGCCCGCATCCACCCGCCGGGCCCGCATCCACCCGCCTGGCCCGCATCCGTCCGCCGGACTCTGCGCCCGCCCCGACCCTAGTCCACCTCCTGAGCCGCCGCTTTCGAGTCACTTTGTGCGGTCGTTCCAGCCCTGGACGGGGACACAGGCGCCTCCGCACAAGGAGCGGAGCGCAGCGCGGCATCCGCGCTCTTCCCGGCCGGCGGGGAGCAGGGGTTTGACAGGTCCGGCTACGCGCTCGGAGGGGTGCGGTGACGGCAGGGTGTCTCGGGAGCATCCCGGGGACGTGCGGTGGTGGGGTCACTGCTCTGGGCGTCGCTGGACGCCCTCGAAGGGCCGGGGAGGGAAGGAAGCGTTCGGGGCCCGCCCGGGAAGAATTGGGAGGATTGTTCGTGTTTACTGGCAGGTGACCAGGTCTGGGTCCCAGGGGGCGGCTGGCCGAGGCCATCTTTCCGCCCCGCCCCTCCCCTGCGATGTTTTTGTGCCAGAACTTCTGGGCCTGCGGAGGAGCAAGGGTTTCTGGATAGGCTCTGGGAAATCAGTGTGTGTGTGAAGGTAGCGCATCAGATTGGCGAAGCTTATCTGGGAAAGCGGGGCTGCCCCTCCGGCTCTGCCCGCAATACAGAGCTACCCAACCGCGCGGTGTATCTTCGGGAGCCTGGGGGTTTGCAATGACGGGGACGAGCGGGGAGTCCTTGCTGTCGCGTGTGTGTGTGTGTGTGTGTGTGTGTGTGGTGTGTCCCCGTGCGTGTGTGTGTGAGTGTACGAGTGAGGAGAGTTGTGAGTGTATGGGTGTGTGTGAGTGGTGTGTGCCCCTGCGCGAGTATGTATGTGCGTGTATGGGTGTGTGTGAATGTATGAGTGAGTGGTGTGTGCCCCCGCGTGGGTGTGTGTGTATGTGCGTGTATGAGTGAGGTGAGTTGTGCGTGTATGGGTGTGTGTGTGTGAGTGGTGTGTGCCCCCGCGTGGGTGTGTGTGTATGTGCGTGTATGGGTGTGTGTGAATGTATGAGTGAGTGGTGTGTGCCCCCGCGCGGGTGTGTGTGTATGTGCGTGTATGAGTGAGGTGAGTTGTGCATGTATGGGTGTGTGTGTGTGTGAGTGGTGTGTGCCCCCGCGCGGGTGTGTGTATGTGCGTGTATGGGTGTGTGTGAATGTATGAGTGAGTGGTGTGTGCCCCCGCGCGGGTGTGTGTGTATGTGCGTGTATGAGTGAGGTGAGTTGTGCATGTATGGGTGTGTGTGTGAGTGGTGTGTGCCCCCGCGCGGGTGTGTGTATGTGCGTGTATGGGTGTGTGTGAATGTATGAGTGAGTGGTGTGTGCCCCCGCGCGGGTGTGTGTGTATGTGCGTGTATGAGTGAGGTGAGTTGTGCATGTATGGGTGTGTGTGTGAGTGGTGTGTGCCCCCGCGCGGGTGTGTGTATGTGCGTGTATGGGTGTGTGTGAATGTATGAGTGAGTGGTGTGTGCTCCCACGCGGGTGTGAGTGGGTGTGTGTGAGTGTGTGAGTGGCGTGTGCCCCGCGCGAGTGTGTGAGCGTGAGTGTGGAGAAAGTCCTGCTGCAAAGGCACGCGCTGCTCAGCCACGGAAGGCGAGGTGTTCTGACTAGAGCGAGCGCGCTTTAAAAACATTCGTCTAATTAGACGATTACTTTGCAGTCGGTGCTGCTTGAGGTGCTTTGTTCTTTGCCTTTTCTTTACATTTCTGATTTTCCGTTGTCTGAGTGTGGTTCACGTGCAGCGCGCTCAGTGAATGGAGAAGGGCAGGAGTTAGGTACTGTGGACATGATACGTTTTTTGATATGCTTTCAAGGATATGTGGTAATGGAAAAGTACAATAAAAATTAAAGATTAGGTTGAAAAATATATTGATGTAAACATTAAAACTTCTAAATAAACCTACCCATCTTAACCAAGAGCCCCAGTAATTTATTACAGGGTGCAGGATGGTACAGGATCCTGGGTGAGGTGGCCAGCGACAGTAATTTCAGCATTACTGATATCTGCAGGAACTGGGTTCTGGGGTAATCGCGTGGCTACGTCTGGCACGTGTGTATTCTGTGGACTGTATGCCATGTATATACACACATAGAATTATTTCAAGACTTCATTTTAGGCCATATTTTATAAAACTGCCAGTAGGTTAGAAAACACTCAAGATTGCTTTTAATATGGTCGCCCTTAAGCATTTAAATGGTAATGGTGGTTTACGGGTTTATTCATGGCATCAAAATGCTGTTTTAAAAAGGGAGGTATTGCTCTGATTTGGGGAGAAAAGACTTTCTTTTCCTGTGGTGATTTTAGCAAGGGCAGGCTTTATTTTTTAGGCTACCACGGCATCATTAAAGGGTAAGGTGCTCGTGGCTCTGTGCACACGCGGGAGAGTGAGGGCGTTTCGCCACTGCCAAGTTTTATTCTCTTGGTTCCAGAAGACGTTTTACTTGGATGCGGCTCGTGGTCTTACTTGCGGTGGTTTTGCGGTGTCCCCCGTTGGGCGTTACGTTGAGTGCAGAGCTGCCTTCCAGGAAGAACGGCTTCTCTGGCTTTGAGATATTTATTCTTGCTGCTGTCTGTGAGATGCTTGTTTCATTTGAGAAAGTAGATATTTAATAGCCGTTCTCTCTCCCGGGGCCTTAACACCCTGTGGTCGGTACCTGCGGAAAGGGGAGAAGGGGACTGTTTATTAATAAGAAACGCCTCCTTGTGACGTGCCAAGGTGTGTCAGGTGCATTCTCATTCAGTCCGGACCGGGACGCCGGGAGGAGGTGGCGGGACCAGGATTGTTCTAGTTCAAGTTCAGAGCCCTTGAGCGGGTGCTCTTCTCGTTGTGATACGTTGCTGTTCTAAGTGGATTTTAGGGGAAAAGCCTGTATAACATGTAGATAAGTCTTTAGTTAATGCTTATTGGGTGAACGAAACACTGTGTAACTTAAATGTTCAGGTGACCTCCCATTATTTGAATATTTCCAATTTTGGTTTTTTGTGTCTTTTTTTTGGTAAGATATGTAATACATAACAAAATTTGTCATTTTAACCACTTTTAAGTGCACAGTTTTGTGGCATTAAATACACATTGTTTCTCAACCATCACCACCATCCATCTCTCGAAGTTTTTCATCTTCTTTAAGTGAAGCTCTGTGCCCGTTGTGCACTGACTCCCATGCCCTCCCTCCAGCCCCAGACACGGCTGCTCTTGGCACCTCACACAAGTGGAATCAGACAGCATTTGTTCTTCTGCGACTGGTTTATTTCACTTAGGGTTCATTTACATCGTAGCCTGGGTCAGGATTTCCTTCCTTTTTTCGGGCTGAATACGGTTCATGGTACAGGTACACACCACATTGTATTGACCCGTTCATCCGTCGGTGCACACCTGGGTTCCTTCTGCCTTTTGGCTTTGTGACTAATGCTGCTGCGAGCACAGGTGTACAAATACCTGTTTGAGCCCCTGCCTCCATTTCTTTGGGGTATATGCCCAGAAGTGGACAGATTGTTTCTTGGTCATGAAAATGCTGGACTTAGAATTTTTCGCAGTATGAATTTTCTCAGGGCTGTTCCAGACTGGGCAGCTTTTCTTCAACAGTTCCTCTTTGCCGTAAAAGACTTTAATCTCCTTGAGGGCCAGGACTGACTCGTTTTTATGATCGCAGTTCCTCTCAGTGTCTGGCAGATGGTACTCACAGTAACTGAGTGTATTCCACTGCCCTATCGTGGAGCTGGGCCGTGCTCTTGGGTGTCGGAGGCCGGCACCGGTAAGGCCTGTGTCTAACGTGTGTAAGCGGTAAGCTGGGGCCAGTGATCTCGTTTACCTTGTGCTGTGCTTTTCTGGACATGCAGGAGTTTAGCTCATTCTCAGAGCCCAGTAGATGTTCTGTATGTTTTATTATTTGTCTGTTTTGAGAAAGGATTTGAGATGGTCTTAATAGGTCTTTGAAAGGACCGAAAATGGTAAAGGTTGGGGGCTGCAGTGCGGAGGGGGCTGGAGGGAGTGAGATGAGAAGCTTAGGGCCAGGTTAGCTCGCCATGTGCATGGAACTAAAGGTTTTTCTTTTGTTTTTCAAATTAAATATTAGAGCAAAAGAGGAAACAGTACTAATTATAGTTGGCATTGACTAATGAAAGGAAGTATACCAATTAACCAGGAGAAGCAGACTTTTCTCCTGTATGAAGAATAAGCAACTGTTTAAATTCTTACCAAAATGACATTAATAATATATGGACAGAATGTTTTACAAATGATAGAGAAACATTTTTCACATGCCATTTTGGAGAAACTAGATAGAAGCCTCAGGCATAATAAAAAAGCTTTCGTAATACAGGTGTGCATCGCTCTGGTGATTTTAGTGATACCAAGTGTAGTAGTGCCTTAAATATCGGCAACTCCCTCTAAATAACCATTCTTCGATTATGCATGAATAGATGTATCATCCTTAAATCTGTGTTTTGAACCAGCATAAACTTTTTCTGTGTCACACGTACTTGATGTGGCCAGCGGCTTTTACTCTTTGGAGCCCTCTGGTTTGTACATAGTCGTAATCTTACATAAAGTGTTAGGAGGTACAGGAATTCCCCCTCGACACTCTCCACAGACACCTCATTTAGGTGTGTCTGCACACGTAATGACAAATAATAGGTTAACTCAGGAACAACAAAGTTCTGGATAATTGAGGCAAGAGTTCCACATGATTGGAACTGAATGAACAGGGTAAAATAATGGCTGGTAAAGACACCTGTGTTCTCGTTTGGTTTTACTTCTGAATAACTAGCTGCATGTTAAGAGAAGGTCACCTTGGCCTTTCTAGACTTACCTTTAATTTCTCACTGTAAAATGAGAACATTTACAAGTCTCAAGCGTGTGTTATAATCAGTAATCTTCAAAGCACCCATATAATTCAGGTACCTCTCTACTTCAAGCTGCGATTCTAAATAAGTATTAGATGTTAAAGAGAGAGGCTGCATTTGCTGAGCGTTAAGGTTCGTATACAGTGACCAGAAGAAAGGACGTGATGGAATTGAGAGCGTCTGAGCAAGAAATGTAAGATGAAAACCCTGGGAAATAGTCTTAAAAAGTAGATAAAGTCAGATTTTTGCCTTGAATGGGTGGCAGAATCTTTCAGACAATTGAGTCTTTTCATCTTCTATCTCTGCATCTAGTACAGTTTGCTAAATGTCTGTTAATGGATGAGAATCTGAAACTGCTTAATGCTTTCTATCTGATCAATATGGTGAAGCCCAAGTAACCTATCGAGAGCCCTCTGGCACTGCTAGTGAGAAGAGAAGTGTCTAATAGTTAACCTGGTGCTTTAATTTTGAAAGCTTTTGTTTTAATATCACACTGTAGTGGGATTACATAGGCTTTTTCACAGTTTTGTATAGCTAAACATTAAAAAGAAAAAATTAAATCTTTTTAAGTACAAACTTAAACAATTTGTTAATATACCAAACATTATTTTGGGTGTTTTAAGGAAAATGCAGAATTTTGTTGATAAAAACATGGACAATTAATAGAACCACCTAAATTAGGTATTTAAATGTAGTATGTAAATGGAACTGGAATTAAGGCAAGCTGCAGTTTCTACATGCTACTGTATCAGTATCCTGGAGGGAGTAATTCTTTATTGCTTTTATAATATATGGACCTTGGTTTCCAACACTTCTTGCAACAATAAGGCATTGCCAATTTTAGGATACATTTGTAAACAGTTTCCGCTGACATACAGGGTGGGACAGAAGTAGGTTTACAGTTGTGGGTAAGTGAAGCATAATGTATTCTCGTATTATTCTTTATTACCGTATTATTTTCCATACAAACACGAACTTACTTTTGCCCCGCCCTGTATGAACAGGTATTCTGAAGGAGAATAGTATTTTTACATGCAATCTTTGTAAACCTGTAACTTTTCCTGTTCCTGAGCATTAGGGGTATTCTAGAAGGTTGTTTTTTGTTTTGTTTTGCTTTTTAACATATGAGTTGGGTCCATACTTTGGCCAAGAGTAGGAAAATACATATTTTTAAAGGCTCTTTAACATAGACACACACATACATATACACAGACAGTATCGTCGGCAGCCGTCCGTCTCGAGAGACGATGGTGTAGCTTCACAAGAGTCTATCTGCACCGCCGAGAATGGCTGTGCAGTCCGACTCGGGAGTGACACGGTATCTGTCTCCTCCCGTGTTGAATCGACATCTTGCAATGACGCTGGAGTGTCCTCTCCAGTGAAGCTGAAGCTACAGAGCCTGGGCAGGGTGATATGGACGGTCTGCTGTTGCCCATGCAGCAGACCCCCCCTCTCTTCGCAGCTGAAGGGTCCAAGGGAAAGACGGAGTCGATACAGCTTGGCTTCAGGTGCGCCGCAGGAGTTGCCGGTGTTGACTACAACGTCAAACCGCCTTAGGGACTCCGGCTCCGGATTTTCTGTCGGGGTTTACTCCCTTAGCCTTTCCCCTGAAGAGGTATGCCGCAAGGCAGCGGAGGTTTTTTGGAGTCAGAGTTTTCCTTCTCTGATGTACCCTGACTGGAAGATCGAACCAGCGACACTTAGCTCGCAGGCCGACGCTCAATCCACTGAGCTAAACCAGCCAGGGGTACAGTATACACCCACACATAACATACAAGTGAAATCTGTGTCTTGCCTGAGCAACAAATGCTGTGGCAAAATGCTTACTGTGTTGTTCGTATTGAGTAAAGAAAAAGTATTACACAGTACATTGTCGTTTCTATAAAATTAATTTAGTTTGATTTACTGTGTCTGAACCCCCTTTATGATAGTCTCTCTTACGATAGAACTTTTCATTCACTAGAGAAAGAAGTCATTATGTCGTGTTTGTGTTGAGCAGTTTAAGTCATGTTTAGTCTGCAGCCGAATGGAATAAAAATACTAGAAAAAATTGTGAGACATGTGGTCGGTTATTGTGTATTCATTGAGCATCTATGTTTCTAGGCTGGAAGGGCCAGGAGAAGTGTGAGTGAACAGGACTGATTTCAGTTGCTAGGGCTTTGCAGTTAAAGCAGTGTTTACTTGGTATGTTTATGCAGATTCAGAAAAATAAAATATTTAGTTATTCTGCCTTTTATCTGAAATTGGATCCACATCTTTTTCAACCCCTTGAGATCAAAAGGGACTTACCCAGATGCAGCTTAGTTTTGACTGGCAAATCAGTGTAAATAGACACCTCGTTAGGTATATTGTGGACTTAAGGGAGTCAGACAGAATTTTAAGTAGACTTCCACCTCTCCCATTTGTTAGTCAGATGGCTTTTAATACCTTATTTCAAATCTCTGTAAAGTGGAGATGATGCTTAGTGTTGTTTGAGGATAATATTAAACCAGATAATGGTATTTACAAGTCTAATAAAGTTAACTTTTCTCCCTTCCCCTCTTTCTCTGGGGGCTTTTGCTATTTCATACCCACCGTGATAAATGAAGAATTTTTACATATTGTGTTAAGGATTGTTTTCTTCTCTTTTAAAATAAACTTTAAGTCGGTTCCATTAGATAAACAGGCAAGTGCATAAGTCACAGGGAGATACAAAGTGAACACACCTGTAACCAGTGCCCAGTTCAAGGAACAAATATGCCCAGTATTGTATAAGCTCCTCTTAATGCCCTCTCCTAGGCACCGTCCCCGTACTGACTCATTACATTTATTTATTGTTAATGATAAATGTACTTTCTGGCCAACCCAATAATTCGATTACTCTAATTGCTTATGAAGTTTATTGACCATTTTTATATCCTCTGCTGTGAAGTCCTTTATGCCCATCCTATTTGCTTGTCTGCCTTTTGCTTATTGATTTGTTGGGGTTGTTTATGTATCTCCTACTCTGGCGTCCCTTTTCACTCTTGATAAGGTCATTTAGTGAACAGTTCTGATTTTAATGCAGTCCAGTTTGTCAATGTTTTCCCTTTATTAGTGCTTTTTGTATCTCGTCTAAGAAATTTCTGCTCACCCCAAGGACATGAAGGTATTCCATGTGTTTTTTAAAATAACTGTATTGTTTGATTTTGTACATTTAGGTATATAATCTAACTGGCATTGATTTTTGTGTGTGATGGGAGGTGCAGGGGTCAAAATTCATTTTTTTCCATCTGGATCCACCACCTAGCTTTCATCTGGAGACAGCGTTCTTTTTCCTGCTGTATCACAGTATTTTTGTCTTTAACCTTATATATGTGGGTCTGTTTCCATATTTTATTGTTTCATTCTCTATTCTTGTACCTGCACCCACATTATTTAATTACTGTAGCTTCATAGTAAGTTGTAATAAATCAGTTGATTTTTTTTTAGTTTATGTTAAGCCATCTTTGCATTCCTGTGACAAACCAAAACTTGTTATGATGCATTTTTCTTTTCTCTTCCTGGATTCAGTTTGCTAGGATTTTGTTTAGGATTTTTATGATTTTTGTTTGAGAGCTCGGTCTGTAATTTTACTGTGTCCTCGTTAGGTTTTGGTGTCAAGTTTATGGCTGGCTCAAAATAAGAGTCGGGACGTATTCTCTCTTCTTTCTGTCCTAAAGAGCTTGTTTTCAAGATCGGAGTTATTCTTTAAATATTTAGAAGAATCACTGGTGAAAGACATCTGGACTTGGAGTTTTTAATAATCAGTTTTTAATCATTTTCTTTAAAAGGTATAGGCCTCTTCAAATTTTCTATCTCCTTAGAGGTTAACTGTGGTAAATTGTGTTTTTTCAAGGAATTTGTCAACTTCACCTGAAGTATTTCCTGGCGTGGCCACTAGAACATAATTGACACTAAAAATAGCCAGATAGAACTTCGCTCTGGTTGGAAAAAATACAACTTTTTAAGAGATCATTAAGTAATATAAAGAACACCCCTGTGTGTATTGAAGAATAGACAGTGGTTAATGCCACCTAACTTAGGTTTTTAATACTCTTAGGCACAAGTGTGATTTGTGTGGACAAGGTTCCCTGGAAAGTAATGATATTCAAAAGCTATTGGTGTGTGAAATCTGTAATTATATTGGGAACTAAATTTTTAATCTTTGACCAAAATTCACTTTGGATTAATCCAACCAGTGAATTATAATTTAACATATGCTTTATTGCTCTTTGAAGGATTGTTTCTAAGTAATAATAAAAAATGTATATGTGAGGTATAAAATAGGGGTATCTTTAAAACATTTTGGGAGGAGGACAGTCGATATATTTAACTTCCTGCTGCTAATATATGCAATTCTTTCCCCTCACCAAACATCTTAGGTATTTTTTATAGATTTGTGTATATGACTTGACTAATGAATTAGTGGATTGTTTAGGGGAGCAAGAGGACCTGGGACTGACATCTTTGTAGTCTCATTGTAGAAATGAGGCCCAGACTGAGGCCTTACAGGTAGCAATGGGGACTCAGTCACCACTCTGACTTTGAGCCTGCTTCCTTCCCTCTCACCTGAATTTGTTCTGTAATATAGATATATATTGGGTTTAATTGTAACACAGTTGAGTGAAATAAGAGTTGTTAGCTTAGGATGCTTCATTTATTCTGATACTGCTGCTTTTTCCCAGAATTCCTGAATTCCTTTAATGGACAGTTTAGTTTTGTTTGCATGTTTGTTTTTGTATTTAGCAAGTAGCAAATCTTTATCCTTCTTTTTAGATTAATTTTTGGAACAGTGTGGCAGCTAAGTGTGGCTCTCTAAGTGGAAATGTGCAGCAGGTAGGCAAGGATAGAGTCTTGGAGCTAGAGATGGGGTGACGAACCATCCTGGTTCTTCCAGGGTTGGGGCAGGCGGGTGAGTGGTTCATGGGGCAGGGGCAGTTGCAGGCAAACCAGTGTGAGTACAGGTGATGTTTGTAACTGGGGAAAGGAATGTCCGCTCTGAAGGAAAGAGTTCAAGTTCAGGAGTTTCTTGTTGTGTTTAGAGGTTCTTGCCTATGGGCCTTGGATACACTTAGTTGTTCTTGGACTGAGGTTAACTAGGTGAGGACCCTTGGTGTATGCCGAGAATAGAAAAGCAGGGGCCAAGTCTTGCTTGAAGCAGACGGGACAAGGTTCAAATCCTCGTAGACCCGCACAGAAGGCCCTCTATGATCTGGCTCCGGCTTGGCTTCCCAGCTGCGTTCTCTCCACTCTGCTGTGGACAGGTGCTCCAGCCCGCCGCTGCTCCCAGTTTCTCCCACCTGACCTGCAGGTGTCTCGCTCCCGTGATGCCCCGCACGATCCCTGTCCTCACTAGTGCTGTTACTGCTCTTTCTGCAAAACGGAACTCCAGTCCCGTTCTCGGCTTCTCCACAGTACACTCTTGCATTGGGGATGTCTTGCTTAATAAATATTCGTTGAACGAATGAAAAATTTAAGGCTCAGGAGGCAAAACAAAGGTTTTTAAGTGGGGAAAGCCACCTTAAATATTACTTTTTATAGTACTCTGAAATGAAATTGGGGAAGTTTCATTCTTCTGTGTTCTTTAGACAGCCAAATACTGGTTTATCAGTATTTAGTAGAGTTTCGTTTTTAATTTTATGTTTTAAAATATTTCAAACTTAGTTGTAGGAATAGAATTCCACACATTTACCGTTCTAGGCATTATATTCTTCACTACTAAACATTCGAGGTATACTTTCTAAGAACAAGAACATTCTCTTACATAATCACAGTACAGTTAATTAAATTCAGGGAATTTAACATTGGTAATATTTAAATTTTACCAGTTTCCTATAGGGGAGGAAAAAAAATTCCGTGTTCTAGTTCAGTGGATGGGGACTGTTAATTAAACTGACAAAGGACAGATTAATGAGAGAAATGGTTTATTGGCACACACGCAGGAGACACGTAGGAAGAAGCGAAACCCCGCAGCAGTGGTTAGGCTTGAGCGCTGGTGTGCTATTCTAGCAAAGGGTGATCAGCTGTGGGGATGTGACAAGACAGAGGACAAGGGGTCTGGGCTTCTGGGGAAGGTAAGCTGTGGCAAGGTAAATCAGGGAGGGACACTAAGGGAAGATGCGGCTTGTTCATGTGGGTTTAAGTCCCCGGTGTCTCCAGTGATGAGTCACCTCTTCCTTGTACTGGAGGACGGAGAGGGGATGCCTTCACAGAGGGGAATTTATGGCCTGCTCCTCCGCAGAAGTGGGAGGACAGAGACCTCCTGCTGTCTCTGCCGTTTCTCCCTTGCCTTCCGCTCAGAATGACCCTTATGTCAAAGTGACGTATTCTGAGGTGGCTTGTACTGATCATGTCCTTTTTACAGTTTTCCTCCTCTAATACAAGAGCCAGCCCAGGAATGTACATTGTGTTTACTTGTCATGTGTTTTTAAAATTATTATTATTATTTTAATCCTCACCCCAGGATTTGCTTATTGATGAGAAAGTGTGGGGGGGGGGGGGTTGAACGATCGGGTGTCTTCTGCATGCGCCCTGACCAGCGATGGAACTGCATGCAGCCTTTTGGTGCACAGGACGGCACGCCAACGAATGAGCACCCAGCCAGGGCGTCTCTACTCTCTTATTCTGATGGTTTCTCAGCTTTTATCTTTATGCTGCTGACATTTTTGAAGAGCACAAGCAAGTTGTTTTGTAAAATGCATCTCAGACTTGGTTAGATTCAGGTTTTGCACTATTAGCAGGAAAACTACATAAATGATATATTTCAGTTCCTCACGTTAGAGGTACATGTTGTCACTTGGTCCCAATATTGGTGATGTTAACTTTGTCACTTGGGTATCTTTCAGGTTTTCCCAGTAAAAAATTTCAGTTTCCATTTCAAATAGTTAATCTGTGCAGAGATATTTTAAGATGTTGTAAATGTTCTTTTATTATCATTACCTAATAGTTTTAGCAACCATTAATGATTCTTGCCTCAATTTTATTAATATGGTTAAAAATGGTGATGTTCTTTTTTATTTTTATTTTTTTGGTCTGTTATTTCTTCTGCACTTATTAGTTGACATTGAATAGAGCTTTATCTGGATTTTAAACCTAATTAAAAATACAGTTTCTAAAATGAAAAAATCAATGAGAAGTATTATGTGAGTCTGGGTTTTCCCAGTTGTACTTGAAGCTATAGAGCTTTAAATTGTTGCTGAGACATTTTCAAGGTTGGGGTCAGATGAGACTGCTCTCACGTAGGAGACAGTTTTGTAGTGGTTGGGAGTTAACCCAGAAGACCTCTGATGGGAGGGTGAAGGTAGTTGGATGATGTCAAAATTATCATAGAACAGATTGTTGCCTCTCCAGCTCTGGTACCTTCAGGTGAGGCCTGAACTTTCCTCTGTAGGAGGAGGGACAAGGATGGAGGCATTCAACTTATTGAAATAGTTTGGGTTGTTTAAAGTCTTTAACAAGCAGGAAGTATGTAAATTGAAATTTTCTTTGACCTGCAAAGATACATGCTAATTTAAGGTTAGATAAGTAAAGTTTATTCTCAACATAAGAATTAATTAACAGAAATATACTTATGGGTATTTCCAGCTTTCCTTGAATTTAACGTAAGTCAGGTATGAGCTTATCTTTCATTTCAAAGATTTAACAGTTTGGGGGTGGAGGGGTAGCGATATCAGTAACGTCTGATAAGGGATGGGATACACCGCCCAGCCCTGATTTGGACCCTGTAGATAGCCCTTGTGTGCTGGAGGAGAGGGGAGCCCCATGATGGCAGTTGTAAGGGGAAGCCTGCAGGTGAGGGGCGGGGCCCCCGAAGGAGAGGCTCACCTGTGAAAGTTGAGGTACACGCGTCCCAGGGCAGCAGCTCACTCGAGGGTTGCTCTTGCTGCACGCGGTGGCGGTGTGGGCTTTGCTGCTTGCCTGGAACTTTTCATGCTTTCTTTCCCGACTCAGCATCGAATGGCATGTCGTCACACTCAGCAGGCTCTTAGGCTCGTTTTGTCTCAGAATGGGACCTCTCTTCAGTAAAAAACGTCCGAGTTATATTGTGTTAAAATCGCTTAACATAGAGAACGGTGGCCCCTTTTTCCGCAGGGGTGGTCTTCCGTCGTGTAAAAGGTAGAAGTGTCATGAATTGAGTAAAATTCTAGCACGTGTTGAACAGTGTTTTTATTGAGTCCAGTACAGAAACTTGGAATCAAACATTAACCTTAAAACTCACCTTGAAAGCCAGTGGTATTTTAAGTATTTACTTCTCTTGAAACAAAACTGCAGGGAAAACGCTATTATAGGTAAGCTGAAGGGGAGGGGCAGGTATCTGCGATTTTGATGAATTGGAAAGTATTCCAAGGAAGTGGGCCATTCATGGGCTGACAGCCTAGAGATACTTTTTATGTGGAAATTTTGATGAATGGAATTTGTTAAAGTGCTATTTGACCTACATTCAACTTCAATTTTGGACAAATCTAATTTTAGGCATAATCATGTTGCAGTGTAAACATAATATATTTATGTTACAGATTTAGAGAATCCCAGAAATTTGTTTGGTTCCGAGAGTAGTGCAAGAAAAGAAGGCTATTGAATTTGTGGTTTCAGTTACAGAGACTGGGGTACAATTTACCACATTTAATGACTTCTGAAGGGAGTTTTTCTTCTCCAGTCCCAAAACAGAATCATATATCTCTAAACTATGGTCTTTATAAAAATCATTCTCAGTTTGAAAGTTTGTTTTCCAGTTCTAAAAGTAATAAAGTGTTCAAATTGTAGGGAGTTTTAAAATGGAGAAAAGTTTTCAGGAAAAGAAATTACTCCTGTTAATAATCACATCCTCAGTTTTTGAGTGAATATTTTATTTTTAATTTGTGTCTCCCTCTCCCTTAAGTTTTTTAACTTGAAGAGGTAATTACGGTATTACTGTAACTAAAAATGTTCTAGGACTTCCGGCCAAGATGGAGGCGTAGACAGACACGCTGCGTCTCCCTCCACAACTAAGAAGGAACACAGCTACCTCAAAACCAGAAACAACCAGAAGTTCCAGAAAATCAAACTGCATGGAAGTCCAGCAAACAAAGACATAAAGAAGGAATACTCACCCAGATAGGTAGGAGGGGTGGAGCTGAGGTGGAGAAGATGCGGTGTGGTGGCAGCAGCAGCGGCAGTGGCAGCGGTGGGGGCGGCAGCGGCAGGCCAGCGGAAAGCGCAGTAACACAGTTTAAGAAGTCAGGAGGGACACCTGGGGAGCTTTCCCAGCTCCTCACCAGACCGCGAAGCTCACGGTCTCAGCACCAGGGAAAATCAAGCCTCATTGCTTCTGACTGTGCAGACCAGTGGGGGTTGGGGAGGAGGCAGAAACTGCCTGTCTCAGCAGAGTCCGCTTGTTTAAAGGCCCCCACGGTCCTAGAACGTCCGCAGACCCACCCACTCTGGGAACGACAGCCAAGGCAGCAGCTAGAGGCGCACCAGTCCGGTGCAGAAGTGGGAGAAGTTCCTGGAAAGGGGTTAGTATTGGGCATTGTTCCCTCTCGGACCCCTCCCCCACATACAGCGCCACAACAGGTCGCCCTGTAATGACAAATCCCTAAGGCTCTGCCCCTGAAACATAACAGGAGCGACAGTTCTACCTGGGATGCGGAGGCAGACAAACACAGGAGCCTGTCAGAATGAGGAGACAGAGAAGTATGGCCCAAAAGAGGGAACGGATCAAGGTTCCAGTGGGAGAACTGAGCGACGAGGAGATAGCCAACCTAACAAATGAGGAGACAGCCAACCTAACAGCCGCAGAGTTCAAAACACTGGTGCTAAAGATGCTCACAGGCTTGACATATGTGCTTGAGTACGGCAAACGCATAAGGGAAGAAGTGAAGGCTGTGTTAAGTGAAATGAAGGAAAATCCACACAAAACCAATGGCAAAGGGAAGAAAACGGGGGTTCAAATTGATAATTTGGAACATAAGGAAGAGAAAAACAGTCAACCAGTACAGAATGAGGAAATACGAATTTTAAAAAATAAAGAGAGGCTTAGGAACCTCTGGGACAACTTTAAATGTGCCAACATTCGAATCATAGGGGTGCCAGAAGGAAAAAAGGAAGAGCAAGAAATGAAAGCTTATGTGAGAAAATAATGAAGTAAAATTCTCCAAATTTGGCAAAGGAAATAGACATACAAGTCCAGGAAGCACAGAGTCCCAAACAAGCTAGACCCGAGGAGGCCCATAGCAAGACACATCATCATTAAAATGCCAAAGGTTCAAGATAGAGAGAGAATCTTAAAAGTGGCAAGAGAAAAGCAGAGAGTTACCTACAAAGGGGTGCCTATAAGACTTTCAGCTGATTTCTCAAAAGAAACTTTGCAGGCTAGAAGGGATTGGCAAGAAGTATTCAAAGTCATGAAAAGCAAGACCTACAACCAAGATTCCACTATCCAGCAAAGCTTTCGTTTGGAATGGAAGGGCAGATGAAGTGCTTCCCAGACAAGGTAAAGCTAAAGGAGTTCATCATCACCAAGCCACTATTATATGAAATGTTAAAGGGACTTACCTAAGAAAAAGATCAAAATTATGACCGTTAAAATGACAACAAACTCACAACTATCAACAACTGAATCTAAAAATTAAAAACAAAATCCAACTAAGCAAACCAGAATAGGAACAGAATCATAGGTATGGGGATCATTTGGAGGGTTATCAGCTGGGAGCGGGAAGGGGAAGAAATGGGGAAATGGTGTAGGGACTAAGAAGCATAATTGATTGGTACAAAATAGGGGGAAGTTAATAATAATATAGGAAAGGGTGAAGCCAAAGCACTTATATGCATGACCCGTGGACGTGAACTAAAGGGGGTGGGACTGCTGGAGGGAAGAGGGGTACTGGGCAGAGGGGAGTTAAGGGAAAAAAAATTGGGACTGCTGTAACAACATAATCAATAAAATATACTTCAAAAAATGTTCTACTGTCTTCATTGAATGCCATAGCGTAAGCATTTTGTTCATTATAAACTCATTATTTTTAATGGCTCAGCTGAACTCTTACACAGAATGAACCATGGTTTACCACACCATTCCCTCATTCTTTGTGAGGCATTTAGATTTGGAGGTGGGGTAGGAGAGGCTCGTTTTGGTATTATAATTGGAAATGTTGTGGGAAGCATTTCTGTATGAGTGTTGTTAATTTGTAAGCTAGCTTAATCTGCAAGGATTTCTAATTAATAATGACAGATAATGACAAATAAAAATGGAAATATCTATGTAATTAAGTATCTAAAGATACCAGTGTTTAAATTCTTGAAGGTATTATCGCTTTTCTCCTCTCTTTGGTCTCAATTTTCAATTTGACCTTAGTCTTTTCATAATCTATATTCATCCAGTAGTAGTTGATAAATCCTTGAAATATTTATTTGGTATACTATAGAAATTGTGGATATTTCCTTTTTTTCCTAACATTTTGTGTTTTTGAAACTTGTCCATTCAATGAGCTGATGATGGTTTCTCGCCCATTTGTGTACCACTTGGTTGTCTAAGAAACAGTAAGGAAGTAGTATTTTCAGAGATGTCTGTGGAGCCAACAGAAATAGCATGTAACTGTTTTGCTTTTAACGAAAACTAGTGGATACAAAGCTTTTTAATTTTACTTTACATTATATATCGGCGGTGCAGATAGACTCTCAAGAAGCTACGCCATCGTCTCTCGAGACGGACGGCTGCCGATGACGATGACATTATATATTATATTTTGTGATTTAGATTTGATCTTCATCTTGTAAATTCATGACGGCTAGGTAGTTTGGAGTTTGGGGTTTTTCATGTTCGTCGGGTTATAATACTGTACAAAATCTTGTATAGTTTTAAGTTTATATGAGAATATACTTCCTATACTAAATTTTAGGATTAATAAAACATTTTAGGTTTTCTTCAAGAATTTCCTTACAGTCTGAAGAATTGTTTGAAAACATGGTTCTAGATAGGGATGATACTTCCTGTGGTTTTTAAAAACGGCCACTTAGTGAACACTTTCTGTGTTGTGAGCACTTTTCCTCCTCCAGGCTTAAATACGGATATGATCTTATTTGATCTTCACAATAGTCAGGTGTTCCTATTTTGTAGGCCAGGGAACACCCTTAGAGAGAGGCAGTGGACTGTGATCAACCTTGGTCTCCCTGACTTGGACCCCTTGCTGGCAATTCCGATGTTTTTAAAAGAAACATACTTGAAGAAAACAAAAAAGACTTTGTGTTCTGCATCCCCAGTGGCCTCCCTCGGTGCCCCTCCTGCATCTGTGAGCGCAGAGTGTGTGCGAGCCTGTGCAGAGGTGAGCGCGTCCCCTTGTCTCAGTAAATGAGCTGAGGCAGCTGAATGTAGAAAAGGGTGGTTGGTGGGGGTTCATTTTAAACAATCGGGGTCCTTTCTGTGTGTAGATTTCTTTTTAATAGGGCTAAGTGTTTGTCCACTTCACTCCCTCTTCCTTTTTAAAACTTCTTTCCCGAGTACAGTTGGGCAGCATATTTTAGGGTTGCTCTAGTATTGAAGTTCCACGGAATGGAATTTTGTTACTTGGCATGCATGCTATTTGAGAATTGGACTTTTTTTAAGCTGATGTTGGGGAAGTATAATTAGAAACAAAATCTCCTCCTTACCCAGAAAGTCTCTCCACAAAGGCAGAAGGAACGAAAACAGTTTCATTGTTGAGTAAACATTGAGCCAGGATGTGATGTGCATCACAGGCTAGCCCCTAAAGAGATCGCAGGCACAGGGAGAAATCTTGTTCCTTTATACAGCTCTGCCACCCATTACATCCGTGGTGTCAGGATAAATTGCTAATTACTTATGTCTTTTATCACTGGAGGTAGGTTTTGCAATTTTGGAGTCAGGTCGCAAATTAGGCCCGTCACTTCCTAGGAAACCGGAGCGTGATCTTTCTTGATTGCGTTTCAAGATTTGGCTCTCAAGGCTTTAAGGAAACATTCCTGAGAAGTGAGAAGGACTAGAGGTTTAAGATCCACATACATTTGGAAAGGACTGCGAGAACTCTGTTTAAAAAAAAAAAAAAGGATAGGGAAGGATTCTCTTCATTTATTTTTAAGTGGGAGAATTAGCCTCTTAACTTTTAATTTTGCCCTTACACCGACAACCATATAAGCAACCATACAAAACTGTCACTTTGTATCCAGGGCCAGGGGTGCCTTGAGCGATTTAGGCTTGGTCGGAGTTAAAATAATGCCTTGGTAGCCATAAGTATTTGTTAAAACACTCTAATTTCCGTGGCTGAAAGTCTAAAAGAAAGGGCTTATCAGGCCATTGCTAGTGGAAAAGAAGACCGGCCTCGGGGCACGGACTGGCCAGGTAGAAGAGGCAGCATGTTCTCCGTCCCGGAGCTGTGCAGGCGTTCGTACAGCAGGTGTGGCACTGGCTGTAGACAGAAGGGACAGGAGGAGGCGGTGCGAGGCCACTCCTGGGACGGCAGAGGCCAGGGAAGAAGTGTTTGCTCCCTTGGATAGGCTGTGGGCAAGTCTGGAAGGCTCAGGTGTGACTAAGAAGCCGAGGTTCCTGGGGTTCGAAGTTGCCTGGCTGTTCTCTCTTGAGAACAACCAGGGAAATGGCCACCTGGAAATTAATCCGAAATTTCAGCATAAGCCAAGGAATGTGAGCGGTCTTGTTAGAGCTGGCTGAGAGCTTTTAACAAGCTAACCATTCTCTTCCCCCACTTTCTCTCTTCCCTCTCCCCCTTCCTCTCTCCCCCTCCCCCTTCTCTCTGTGTCTCTCTCTGTTGCTGCTGTAATTCTAATTTAGAACATCTCAGAATTGCTTTTCTGGTCACTTACCATGAGCTACACTTGAAAAGCCCCTCAGTCGCTAGCTTTATCTGTGATCTTGCAGCAGCACTTTAGCCGCGTTTCAGTGTCACAGTGTCCCCGTTATTCTTCTTTGCTGTGCTCACCGTGGGCTTTATGGTAGTTGTGCACTTGGCCTTCACCAGAGTAGGATGACAATCTGGACGTGAACATTCGTCAAGTTAATACTGTCAGATCCGTGACACGTTGCAAGAAAACGAATGAGTTGGAAGTTTTCTGTTGCCAGGAAGCTCTAGAGGCCTGTAGACTTCAGACCAGAGGGTTAGGTGCAGTCCTTGGTGTGAAACGGGACAGCTGTCCGCTGGATTAGATGCCAATGTGTGTGAAGTCGGTTGGTTTATGCTAAAACTTGCCAGAGTCGTATGTGGCCTGTCTTTATCAGAGTTAAAGGGGCCTATCAAACAGGAGTTTGCCTGTTTGTAATTTAAGTCGTGGTCATCAACTAAAATTAAACAACGTGACCGATTGGCTCTGTATTATGAATATAAGTTCTCATGGTCCTTGGCATATGAACTTTCTAATGTATCTATGCAGAACCGTCTAGGGACACAATTTGGATACCTCAGCAGTAATAGTGGAGCCTCGATGAATTTTAAAGAGTTATCAGCTTACCGTTTTGGTTATGGTGCTTCTAGAGAAGAGGTAAATCTGGATTGGGAAGGTGGGAGTGATGTTGGTGTACTGAATTCACATATACTAGGTGGCAGTATAGATGGAATTCCAGTCAAAGCGTGAGGCAGCGTGGGGAAGCAGGAACTGATGGACTCGGGGATGGGGTGATGCTTGTGTGCTCACCTAAAGCAAGGTACTGACTGGCCGTGGCGTTTAAATGCTTTTCAGGCCAGATTTTACTGGCGGCAAATGTGATTTATTGCCAGGAAGGCTCCCTTATGTTACCTTGTACTAACAACTTTTAAAAAATCTTTCGAATTAGAATATAATAAATACAAATTTTAAAGGACAGCTCTTTCAGACACGTAGTGTTTTCTTGACTCCCAATAGATATAACTAAATTATCTTATCAAGGGTCTTATTCTGATAAGTTAAATATGAACAGTTTGTTAAGTAGGAAGTTTCTTGAAGTTGGTTTTTAAAAATGAGTTGCATGTTCTAAAATATTCTTTCTAATTCCTTTAGGTTACCTAGGGTATGAATTAATACAGACTTGGAAACTGAAAGAACTTAGAATCAGCATTTTGAGGTAAATATGTACATAATTAAATAGTGTTAAGGTTTCCCCATTCTCCTTTGTTAACGTACTAGCAAGTAAATTTGTGTATGGAATGAGGAAGTTTAACCTCCACAGGAAGGAATGTTCTTTAAACAACTAGACAGGACTTCAGTAGGTGGGGGGCTGTTGCCAGTCAGTCCTTGGGTCCTTGTGAGCGTCTGTCTGCCCGGAGAGGCCTGGCAGGGAGGTAATGAGCCTGGTGTCAGAGCTAACGGTCAGTGGTTGTCGATTGATTGACGCTTGCATCTCAGCTCCTTGTGCTTCCTTGGTTTTTGGTTTGTAATCTCTTTTAGGAGAAACACCCCTAAATTTCAGTTTCTCTGCAATATTAACGCTGGTGAACTGTGTTCTTGAATTCTTTTATTCACAAGTGAATTCTGTAAGAGTTTATGCTGTGAATTTAACTGTTCTTTGAGTTTTTTAATTTCATTTTAAGAAATTAAAGTAACTGATACATTTTATACATGCATTGAAGACCTATTTCTAGGTGATTGGAATTTTTTAGTCAAGTTACCTCTTCTGGTGACCTTCATTATTTCTTTTGTTTATGTGGATTTAGGAAATAACATACTTCTTTTATTTTTTTCATTTTCCTAGTTCCTATCTTTAGAATTTTACTTTGTGTCAGAATTTATTTACTTTGTTTCATTTCCTTGTATTCATTTTAGAATCTTCTCTTGAACTTTTTTCTTTCCCCCACGTGTCTTGGAATTAGGCCTACTACTGGTCCCTTTCTTGTTCTTTGTTTTAGCATCACTTAGTGTTCCACAGCAAGCCCGATGTCTTTTGTTTAAAATTTAATACGAAAGCATTGGCCTTTATTCACCTCTTCATATCCCTAAGAAACTCTTACAGGTGTGTTTATGTTCAGTTTGAGTGCAGGGATCTTACAACTGGCTCTCTGCGCGTTCGTTCGCAGAGCCGCGCGGTGGGCGCGCTGTGCAGGTGGGCCGCCCGACTGCCGCCGGGTCACAGTGCGGCTCAGACAGCGGCGGCGCCCGGGCCGCAGGCGGTCATTTCTCCCGGGCGCGAGGTGGGCAGGGTTTGTCTGTGTGTTGCACGGAGTAGCTTCCGAGTGAATGATTCATGGACGCTGCGCGACAGCCTCACCGATCTCATGAGTGCTGTCAGCTGTCGGACCAGAGTCGGAATCTGATGGAAAACCAGTCGCGTGGAGTTACTCTTGGCGCTGCTGACGCTGTTCGCTGTTGCAGGTTCATCTGTGGACCGCAGAACTTTTGCTTAGCAGCAGGGATTCGGAGCTTTTCATAAGGGGCACGTTAAGGAAAAACGGAAAGTCTATCTCAGCATGCCAAAGAAAGTAAAAATTGGCAAAATTATAGATTTTTCTGTTTTCACATTATTGGATTACCTGTTGAATTTTTAAATCTTGGCTCTGCTTTCCCTCCATAGGAAGTATATTCCTGGGACCAGCCACCGTATCCTAAAAGAGTGAAAATCAACGTAAATGTTATGACCTCCTGGAAACTGTCACTGGGAGGGTTAAATTGCTGCCCTCCATTTCCTTGCAAATCCTCTCTCACACTACACCCTTCAAGGCCAGGAGGAGTGGGGTGGGTGTGGATTTCCAAAGCAGATAGAAAGATTTGGGGGGGGGCTGTCTGTTATTCTGTGGACATTCATGCATCTCTGATTAAGTTAATCAGATATTCATTTACTTGACTGTGTATAGTACACGTACCAAGAAATTTAAGAGCTGTGGAGAATGAGACTGTACGTCCTGTCCTTACGGAGCATGTGTGCCAGTAAAAGAATAAGGGGTGTGTCGCGTGTGTGTGAATATGTGCAACGCGGGATGTTCTGTGAAAGGCAGGAGAGCCGCTGGAAGGTTCTGTGTCCCTCACGCGGATGTGGTTTCCATGCTGCAGACCCGCGGTGTTTGTCCTGGCCCGGCTGTGGTTCGGTGCGCTGGGCGGTACAGGTGTGCGTGGTCCCTGCAGTGCCTGTCCGCAAGGAAATCCCTGTCCAGGCCGCTGTATTCATTTCCTTTCTGCACCGCTTTACTTGGAAATAATTTCACTTCTACGGAAGAGCTGCAAGATATGGGTAGGACGAAGAGTATGTCCGTGCTTTACAAACCATTTTGTCCCGTTTGCTGGATCAGCTGCGTGCCGGTGCACACACACCTGTATGAGGAGAAACAGCGACATGGTGACACTGGCAGGGAGTGGGGGGTGCTGGTTCCTGGCCGTGTGTGGTGGAGGAAGGAGTGTTTGGGGACTTACACTGTTGCCCTCTTTCCTCCTTCCTTTTCTCCCATCCTCCACCAGGATTTAGGCTGATTTCCTGATACTTTGTACCACGTCTGTGACTGGGGTTGGGTGAAACGTGAGGGGTCGGGCGTGAGAACCCATAATCCAAGACAGGAAGCAGCCTGTAGAAAGGAAGGAGAAGTGGAGAGGGAGCCCAGGAATGCAGCCAGGTGGGAGGTGCCCACGGATCTCCGCCTTGGCCTTCAGAGTGACCTGCTGAATCTCGGGAAATGAGGTAAAACAGGGTTTCGCTTTGGGTTCTTGGCAGCTGCCTTGCGTAAAAGCTTGAATGATGAACCTGAGGGCATGTATCTTGTGGGCGCGCGACGTTGAGAAAAGCGAGCACTTCCCGTGGGGTGGAAGGAATGGCTGCTGGGGCTTCGAGCAGTTTGTTCTGCGATGCGGGGAGAGTAATGACTTGGTCGGGTTTCACGGTGCACTCTGGGGTGCTGCGCCTGCCGTCTTCCTCCAAGGAGGGCGATGAGGACTGAGCACGGCTGTGCTGGCCGGTCCACAGAGGGCGCCTGCCTCGCTGAGGCCCCTGCAGCTGTGCGCCCCGGTTCCGCTTACTCGAGAGCGTACTTGTATCAGCCGCACGGTGCGTCCTGGTCAGCTGGGTCAGCCTCTGCAGTCAGGGTTTGGGTTGCGCTTACGCATAGAAGGGGGCTGCACGTGAGACTTCTTGTTGGGTTAGGTGCGACGGCTGAAGCCACTGTGCTGTGCCAGGTTGTGAAGTTCACACGTCGGGAGATTCAGAGGTTTGGTTGTCAAGGAACAGAGAGCACTCTTTCTTTTCCGCTTCATAGGGTCGTAACAGGGACGGCTCCAAAGCAGGACAGGTAGAAAATTGCCTTCTGCGGGGCAAGTAAATTCCGCTGACGGTCAGGAAGGCTAGTGATGGACTTGGACGTAGAGATTTGAAAACTTAAGCCTCTTTCTGCATGTTGGGACTGTTAGCAAGACTCAGTTTTTATTTTGTCATTTTACATAACACGTTTATCTTTGGGAAAGAGGACAAGAGTGCTTAGGTACAATGAAAAAGACATCATTTCACAGAACGGTGTGTTTGTTTTAGTTTAGAATCTGTATCTTTTTAAAGATACGTATTTAAATAGCTAATCATCTCTGCTAGGTTGTTAATTTGAGAAAAGGCCTGTGTGTCTGGTCTTCTGATGAAACGCCGAACGCTGGCCGGCGTCTGAACCTTCCCTCTGCCGGCACAGCGCAAGGGCCTTCCGCACAGTGCCTCACTGTTTGGTCCATGAGGGCGTCGTAGGCTTTACAGATACTATTGGAAATACATTTGTGTACATACTTACATGTTTTATATATATGTGTTATTTAAAAAGGCATCCTACTATGCATAGTATGGATGCAGTTCTGTGTCAGTAAATACAGATGTGTGTTATCTCAGTGGAGTCCAACTATTTCAGTATAGCCATACCATAATTTGCTTAGCTGATTATGTAATAATACATTTAAAGTTATTTCTTGTCCTTAGTAATAATGCAACAATAAATGTTCGTGTACTTACATGTTAGTGCAGTTGTCTAATTCTTGTAGACAAGTTTCTAGGGATAAGGTTGCTGGATTGAAGAGAATAGAATGCTTGACTTTTAAAATGATCCTCTTTGATCAAGGGAAAGCTAAAACAGTTACAGGAAGACTTTGAAAGGCCATAGGAGCGATATTCTGATGTTTCTCTTGTTTCTGTGCTTTCTTTTGTTTTTAACCCTGCATGGTTGTGTAATGGTATTCTTTTTCCCTTTTGTAGTAAGCTGTGCTAGAACAAAAATGCAATGAAAGAAACACTGGATGAATGAAAAGCCCTGCTTTGCAACCCCTCAGCATGGCAGGCCTGCAGCTCATGACCCCTGCTTCCTCACCAATGGGTCCTTTCTTTGGACTGCCATGGCAACAAGAAGCAATTCATGATAACATTTATACGCCAAGAAAATATCAGGTACTAATGAGAACACTAATCCTGAAGCAGTTTCACTAAAATGGAATAAGTTAGCATCTAGTTGACACAACTTATAAAACTCATTTACCTTTTCAAGCTTTCCTCTTCTGATTAATTTTCTCATTCCAAATACCTTCGTTCTTAATAGTCCTTTTCTTTTCTAACATCTGCTGGGTAATTGGTTTGATAGTTTTATTTGTGAAGTTTTTTATTTTTCTCCCCCTCCGAGAACCTCAGTGTTCCTTAATATCCATTTGGGTGTGTCCGTCCTCATGAGCTGGGTAGAAATTGAAATTGGTTTGAACAGCTGTGAACTGGCAGAACCACGGTTACTGTAAATGTAGTCATTCGTAGACTCCTAGAGAAGTATTTTATCCGTGCAAAAACCTTTCTTAAAGAAACTCTAAATGCATTTCAGCCTACGTTTATACAGCACAGCTGTGCGTAGCAGGCACTTTGTTATTTGTATATACAGATGCAGAAAGGATGCTTTCTGGCAAATTTATGGGAGGAAGATTTTAGAAAAGAGTGGAACTTCCTGAATTAAAACAAAGTCTAATTTTCTAACTGTTGCACTTGGGTAAGAAGTGTGTGACCTCTCTTTGCACTGTACCCCCAGGTTGAACTGCTCGAAGCAGCTCTGGACCGTAACACCATAGTCTGTTTGAGCACCGGCTCAGGGAAGGCGTTCATTGCAGTGCTGCTCACTAAGGAGCTGTCCTACCAGATCAGGGGGGACCTCAGCAGACATGGGAAGAGGACGGTGTTCTTGGTCAACTCTGGTAATAAAAACCATTTTGTCACATTGCACGGAGGGACTTGGAGGAGATTTTATGGTTAAGCAGATTTTCTGTGTGGGCATTAGGTTAAGTTATTGAAGATGTAGTGAATTTGACAAATAATGTGCTTCTTGAAACTCTTAATAGCAGAAATATAATTTTGTCCTATTTCTTAACTTTATGGTTAAACTTTAGCTTTCCTTTTATGTGTAATGGTATTTAATTCTGATTCTGCATTTCTTTTGAATGGATTACTATTGGAACATAATTTAAGTTATGACAGTTATTTTGTTTTTGGTGTTTAAGTTTCACAAAATATGTCAAAAGGTGCTTTATTATGAGATAGGAAACTTTTTGATTTATGATTTTGCTATACCATTTGTAGAAAGAAAGTTACATACTTCTTAATAGTGAGATACCCAGTAAATTTAAAATACTGGTTTTTATGTGTTCTGGATTACCTATTAAAATAAAAAATATAAAACATGAACCTGAGCTGCTAGGGTACTAATACAATCATGTTACTCCTCGCCTTTTTTTTTTTTTTTTAATCTCATCATGTGCTGTTCTTATGTGCTTTAAATACATTTGCATCTGTATTGTTTCTTGGTGAGATGATCAGATTTTATTGAAGAAAACAGGAGGGGTGGATCCGCAGTAGTTACCGTTCCAGTCTAAAAGTTATATTTTTAGGTTTGGGAGGATCAGCTATAAAGCAAGAAGGTGAAACAAGGTTCTCTGATGTGAGGGGCAGAGGCAAGGTAATGAGTCTAATAAGTGCTTTTTGGAAATACCTAACATATAGGTGGTTAGGTGTAATACATAATAATAAGGATTCTCTTAACTGTCTTAGTCCTTAGTGGTTCAAAGAACCGACTGGAGCCAGCTTCTCATATTTACATGGAGTTTCTGTTTGTAATCAGCAAACCAGGTTGCTCAGCAAGTGTCCGCTGTCAGAACTCATTCTGACCTCAAGGTTGGGGAGTACTCAAACCTAGAAGTAAATGCATCTTGGACAAAAGAGAGATGGAACCAAGAGTTTACTAAGCACCAGGTAAGGCTCGTAGAGCAATTTCACGCTGAGGCCCTGCAGGCCCTTGACTTGGTTTATAAGGGGCCTTAGCCTCGGCTGTCTCAGTGGGACTAGCAGGCTCCGCTTCCCTGTGCTTTGTCAGCCAGAAGCTGGCCCTGGGCGCCCTTTCTCCCCGAGCGTCTCCTCCGAACGCCAGATAAAGTGCAAATCTGCGTTGCTCTTGGTTAGAAAGGGAACAGCTTTATAATGTGATTTACTTGCTCGAGGAAAGCACAGATTTCGCCTATTTCCAACGTGCAGATACCCTACTTTCAGAAAATTGGCTCTTGAGTTGAACGTCTTGAAACTGGAGACATTTCTTGGTTGAGATCTTGGGTTCTTAATGAGATTCCCTCTAACTTAACATTCCCACGTAGCCAGCACGTGGAGAGGGCCTTCGGTGTGTTGGTGGCCCTGACGTGGTTAAGAGCCGCTCCCTGACTAACTGTAGCAGTCTGCAGGCAGTGCGCCAGCAGGTCTCACGCGGTGGGTTAAGTCGCATTTAAAAAGCGCCGAAATGTCCATAGGAAGATATGCTATAAAAAGAACATTTAGCTTGTGTCATCTTCTAGAAAACCTTGTCAATTCAGTGGAAAAAAAGGGAAAAAAACCAGTGCGTGTTGTTTTGTGATTTGATTTAAATTGACAGGACTCATCAGTCAGAATATAGCTGTAGGAACCTAAAAACCTGAAGTAGATTTAATAGATTTATCATTTAAAAAAATGGACTCCATTATCAAGAATATTTCTTCATAGTCTGTTGGTTCTGAAGTATGAGCTTCCATACAGTAAAAAATTTTTGCTTTAATTACGACTGATGGATTTGTTAGTTCTCACCTACAATACAAGGGCTCCAAAATCCCCTTTTACGTAAGTGTATCTGGGCAGGTGAATGGCACAGTTATGTGTATACTAATGTTGATTTAATTTTAGGTTCTCATTATGACTTGCTATGTCGCCTTGATTGTTTTGAAAAATGGTTACTTGTCACTGTCAGATATTAACCTTTTGGTGTTTGATGAGTGTCATCTTGCAATCCTAGACCACCCCTACCGAGAAATTATGAAGGTAAGTTTTTATATTTTATTAGTCTTAATAATTCAGGTCAAATTACTGAGTGTAAGCAGAGTTTTTATATATCAAAAACAGTAATCTTAGTTACCGATTTTGAGAACTTGGTTCCAGTGTATGAATGGGTGAATAGTAAATTAATGCTCACTTATATCTGTACTCTACAATAATAAACTATAAGAAATTATAATAAATCTAAATGTGTAATAAAATTTAAAATTTTTACATAATCTTGTAGCATATTTAAATCTTCCTTTTATGATAAACAGAGCTTTTAAACAAGCTACCATAATTCTGTAAGTAATATTTTTAGTATGTCAGTCTTTTGGACATGTTTTACGATGGTGTTATCTCTTTTGTTATGGTCTTGCAAAATGAATTTCTTACTGTCAGTATCTTTTATTATGTTAGCTCTGTGAAAGTTGCCCATCGTGCCCTCGTATTTTGGGACTAACTGCTTCCATTTTAAATGGGAAATGTGATCCAGAGGAATTAGAAGAAAAGATTCAGAAACTGGAGAAAATTCTTAAGAGTAATGCAGAAACTGCAACGGACCTGGTGGTCTTAGACAGGTACGCACGTCCGTGCTGGGCTTGGTGTGGTGTGACAGCTGTCCCTGATCCCAGACCTTCAGTTCCCTTCACAGCGCCTTGCAGATAGAGCCTGCTTAAGATAAAACAAGGACTGGTGACAGGAACGAGCAAGACTAACAATTCTTTATCAGGACAGTTACTTGCCAGTGCAGGGATTTAACCTTGTTTCCACAAAGTAGCACATTGAGTTCCTTCTGCCTTAAGAGAGAATGTTGCATAAACGTTGGCACTTCATATTTGCTAATAGTGACAAGGACTGGGAACGTATATTCGTGTCCTTTTCTATTAATGTGTGTGCTTTGTTTTTCTGACCTAAATGTCTCATGTGGTGGTTTGAAAATAACATTATTTAGAGATAGTATTTTATAATATGCTTTAAAAGAATTGGAAACACTTTGAAAATGGGTGTGAATTTCTGAGAAAGATGTTTATGATTTCTAGATTTGTCTCTTTGAGGAGGTTGCTATTTTGAGTTTCATTGAAACACATACACACACAATATGCTTTTTGATTTAACATTGTGGAAGGGAGCCTGTATAAATAAGGTTTTAAAATAAATGTAACTAATTCAATTCACATTAAAATACCTTGATACGCTTGTAAGATACAGTCTTTAACAAGGCTAAAGATGACCAAGTGGAACAGCTATAAAAAATAGAGAAGACTAATTTCTCAGGTTCTGGATTGGAATCAGACATGGGTTGTGAACACTGGCTCCACTCATTGTAAGCTGTGTGACTTCAACGGGGTCATTTACTATTCTGACTCTATAAAATGGCACTGACAGTGGTTTCAGGGAATTCCTTGATGATTAATTACATGGACACTGGAAGACACCTTGCAGTGTGCCTGTAATTTAGTAGAATTTTGAAAAAGTTCTCTTCTGTAGAATGAGAAGAACAGGCAATGTTTCAGGTTGTGGATCACAGGTGCCCAAATGCTGTATGAAACACAGCATTTGGGACATGGTACTTTTGACTTCTGAGCCAAAATGACCCATGATATAGCAGTACAGGCTATACTTTCGCTTTTATTTGACCTGAATTAGATTGGTAGGCTGTACTACTGAAATCTTCAAAAACAGTAGAGGTAGTAGAGCATTTAAGTAAAACTGACAAGTAATCCGTTGAATTTGGCATTGCCTAGTTCTGTAAATGTGGCTCTTTGGTTAAGTATAGATTATGGTTGAGAATAATGAAAACGGTAGTACCAAATATGTCTTCGCTGCACTTCCTTCCCTTAATTATTTTCTGTGCTTTTAGAATAACATGTGCTGTCCTGGCTGTCATATTTTATGAAACGCATGAGAAATCCAAGGAATGACATTGTAATTGACGGAGGGGAGCTTTCCTGTGTCGGGAGACATTCAAAATACATTAAAAACAAAGCTGACATTTGCAAATGTTGAAAGTTTCTAATAGTGTGGAAATGGACCGATTTAATGATAACTCTTTCTCCCTGTGATCTACCCCATCACAGAATTCTCCTTCTGAGAAGTAATCATTATTGGGTCTCTTGAGTATTTCAACCAACATTGTTCCTAAGGGGATAAAAGATGAAAGTCTAAACACCTCCCTCCCCCCCAAAAAACAAAAAAAAAACTGGGACAATGATGAATTCATAGAATTCTTTGTCAGCTTTCCACAGTCATCCCTTGAGCCCTAACAGGCAAACACACAGTAGGGACACAAGTGAGCACCACTTCCAGAAGGCTTGTGGGTCTGCCTGTTACCCCAAGTAGGCGTACAAACTGAACATGGAAAGTTTCTTCTTTTTGTTTAAATATGCAGTAGGGAACTTATTGTAGTATCAGCAGCTTTTGTTTCTCGTGTTTAAGATACACTTCTCAGCCATATGAGATCGTGGTAGACTGTGGACCGTTTATGGACAGAAGTGGGCTTTATGAAAGACTGCTGATGGAACTAGAAGAAGCACTTAATTTTATCAATGACTGTAACATATCTGTACATTCAAAAGAAAGAGATTCTACTTTAATTTCTAAACAGGTAAGCATATACAAAGTAAGTATAGGAGGTATAATAAAAGATTTCTGTTTTATTATTGAAATGGAAATATGCTTCTAATGAGGCTATTTCCTAAATATTTGAATTTAAGGCCTTACCTTCTTATCTCTTTGGACATTTTTTATTGAACATGAGTTGGGTTGAGTTTACTACTCCTTGACAGACATTTCTATTCAATATAGACCTCCCTGACTTAAGAGATAACTTAGATTCATGTCATGGCTATTTAAATAAAGAAATGAGTCCAATTTCTTTCCGCCTTGGTCAGGTGAGTTAGTTGCTGTTTAAACCCTTTGGCTAAATACATTCTTCTGCGGTTTCCTTATAGGAACTGGATCTGAGCTCTGTCCCTGAGAGGGATCCGGCTTTGAGAAGAGGTCCCTTAGAATAGAGGGTCTCAAAGGGTGGTCCCCAGGAACTTGTTAGACATGCATGTTATGGGCCCACCCTTGAGCTGTGGAATCTGAAGCCCTGGGGGTGGGGTCCAGCCAGCTGAGACCTGACAAGTGGTGCCGCTATACTGCTGCCTTAAAACTCGTGAACTTGGACTTTGCAACCGTGTGTGAATGTTAACACTATCGAATCTGCATCTTAATTTCTCTCTTGCTCTTTTTGTCTGACACAACAATGCCCAGACTCTTACCAGCCCTTGAATTCACATTAAGCCTGGGTCCGGCCCAGGGGCCTTTTACTTGCCTGCAGAAGACTCCTCAGTTCCTCGCTCTGGACTTCCATTGTGCTCTGAGCTAGGGCCGTAAGGCGTGGTTCTCCGGGCATAAAGTTACAGGGGAATTGCTTGCTCTTTGATACTTCAGATGAAATGACTCTGCTATGGAATTCCTTGCATAGTTATCTGGAAGTAAATGGCTCGTTTTACTTCTGACTATTCACAGATCTAAAATTAAGTTTTATTCTTATACAGTTGCACCTTTTAACTTCTATTATTTGATTATTTTTGCTGGGGAAAACAAAAGCATGGTTCTGGACGTAAGGCTTACGAAAAAGCAGAGCCCTGCCCCAGCCTTAGGGAGTTAACCTCAGCGCTTACATTAGCGGTATTGGTGGGGCAAGTTTATTTTGAAGCGGCAGTTTGAAGGCCACTAAACCCCAGTTCAACCCCACAGGAAAATGCCCCCTGACCACTGTTTAGCGATCGGCTCTTTACCTCCTTTGGCAGATCCTGTCGGACTGTCGCGCGGTGCTGGTGGTCCTGGGCCCCTGGTGCGCAGACAAGGTGGCCGGGATGATGGTGAGAGAGCTGCAGAAGTACATCAAACACGAGCAAGAGGAGCTGCACCGGAAGTTCCTGCTGTTCACAGACACTTTCCTGCGGAAGGTACATGCCCTGTGCGAAGAGCACTTCTCGCCCGCCTCGCTGGACCTGAGATTCGTGACCCCCAAGGTGATAAAACTGCTTGAGATCCTGCGCAAGTACAAGCCGTACGAGCGGCAGCAGTTTGAGAGCGTGGAGTGGTACAATAACAGGAACCAGGACAACTACGTGTCCTGGAGCGACTCTGAGGATGACGACGAGGACGAAGAAATCGAAGAGAAGGAGAAGCCGGAGACGAATTTCCCTTCCCCGTTCACCAATATTTTATGCGGGATTATTTTTGTGGAGAGAAGATACACCGCAGTCGTCCTGAACAGGTAACTCTAAGAGGAGCGTTTTCCTCGGGGCGGGGCAGAGCAGCCTTTTGTCTTGTGGGCTGCCCTGGGCTGGCCGTGGGTGCTGGCAGAGGGAGGTGTGTGTCCCTCCCGGGCCCCGTCCTAGCGTAGGTGGTGCTCTTGTGGCACACCACGCGGGACCGGCAGCGGGGCCATGTGTGTATCACGGGGCTCTCCCAGGGGGCTAGACTTCACGGACGGAGACTTCTTCTCAGAGGACGCTAACCTCTTATAATCCGTGTAAAATAGAGAGCAAGTATAGAGAGATTAAGTTACAGGAAAGCAGTCCTTGTTTTGTATTCAGTTGTTAATTCAGACATTTGTTGTTCTGTGATGCCGTGTTAAGCGCAGTGTTAGGCGCTCCAGGGCAGGCTTTTCCTGAAGGGACTCTTTGGGTACATTTTATCTCTGGGTATTATTGTGGCTAATTTTTTATGGTAGCTTTTTAAGAACTGTTGATTCAGGTTTGCAGGTTCGCAGTGGAAAAAGCTTAGAAGCACTCCACCTGGCTTGGCGATTCGCGTTGGTTCTGAGACTGTGTGTGTATCACAATGTTCCGAGTCCGGGAGAAGGAGGCCCTAGGGAAGAGGCTGGAAACTGTTGCCAAGGAGAGAGCGAGTCCAGATCAGGTTGCGGTTCCCGCCCACCCTTCCTGCACCAGCACTTTCTGTCTCTTGGACACAGACCTGCCAAGGAGCTGGCCGTGAAACTCGTGTCACATTGTCACCTGATGTCTCTAGTTCATTTGGTTTGTGGATAGATGCTGCGTTATTTGTAAGGGCCAAGAAAAGGGGGTGGGGGGGTGGCTCTTATTTTGTACTCCAGGCAATCAGCTTTTCTATGAGATCCATTAATTGGCCAGAGTTGATCCCTGAGAGCCGGGTCTGCAAGCAGTGATCTCTGAGGAGAAATTAAGCTTTGTTTCCTTAGGTAGTTTGGGATGTTTTTTTTTTCCCTAAACTGCTTCTGACTGGTTTGGGATTTTTGAAAACTTACTTGAGTAACGAGAAATTGGACTCTGGGGTCGTCATCTGGTGGTTTTCAGCCTGGTAATTTTCATAGTCATTGGGCCTGATCCTTGTGATGAATCCAAAGTAAAATAACTGGAGGTAGTGAATTACACTGAAATCAGAAGTTTAAGGTTGGAGAGGGACCTCACTGACTATCTAATCCAACCCACTTATTTTTATAAAAAAGAGAAAGGGCCTCAGGAGGAAAAGCGGTGTGCGCTGAGTTCAGTCGCTAGTTAGTGACGGAGACAGTGGAAGAAGCCTGATACCCCCTCCTCATTTCCCGTTCCTTCTGCAATCAGAACGCCCCTGGGCGTCACGGGACACCAGCCGCGCTGGCGGGAAGGCTGCCCAGGCTGCCGGAGACAGGCGGTGGGGGGGGAAGGGCCGCTGCCATTAGGCCAGCAAGCTGTTGGCCCGCCTCTCAGCCCGGTGTGGACACTCTCCCTGCCCCCTCCCAGGGTGGTTGAGGAATTCAGTGAATTTTCTGGGGCTTGGAGAGAAGAGGCGGGGGATTTATTTTCTTCCTTGCCACTCTTCTCTACATGTGTTTTTCAGTATAGAGATGAGCCCGTTTTCACTGCAGGAGTATTAGCCTTAAAAGGTTTATCAAAAATCAATCAGTTTTTCCTGTTCACTTTGAGAATCAGATTAATTGTGATCAACTCTCAAAGCGTGGCTAGAATTCAGTGTTGGATGATGAATCAAGAGCGTGGTTTGAGGGTTGACTTTATGGGCAGCTAATTAAATATACAATAGAGGTCTTGTTCCAGTTAGCTTTTTAATAAGTTTAGAAAAACTTCCTGAAATCCAGAATCCAGATTCTTTCCTCCCATCAACTTCAGGGGAGGAAAACACTCTTCTTCAGCGAACAGTTTCATGGGAGTGTGAGCTGTTGTCACACACAGGCAGGTTTCTCCTCTCCTAATGAAAGTAAATAAGTAAATCACAGCTACTCCTGTATGCTTGTAGGTGTGTGTACAGTTTTCCGTCTGCCATATATATATATGGTTTATGATTTATCTTTCTGTATGTATTTTTCAATTTCACAACACTTCATGTGGGGGGAAAAGGTAGATATTTTTACTAGATTATGGATGGGGAAACTAAGACTCAGCTTGTGACTCTCCCAAAATAACACTGGATCTCAAGTGGCAGAAAACGGCCTCCGTTCTCCAAGTCCAGTGCTCTCTTCACTGTAATTTACTAGTATTGTGTGGCATTAGGGTTGGACAGGCCTGGGTTTATGCCCCCCACTCCGCATCCTTCTGGTAGTTTTTTGTTTACAGAAACATAGCAGAGATACTACAGTTTCCCTGTGCCCCGCCCTTGGTAACCCCCATCTCTCACTGCCATCTCTTTTTATGGTACACTTACCACAGCTGAGAAATTGACCTTGGTTTGTTACTATTAACTCAGGTCCAGACTTTATTTGAATTTCAACAATTTTCCCATTAATATTCTCTCTCTTTTTTAGTATATGTGCTGCTGAAGTGAGCACTAATACCCTGCTTATAATCCGAGGTACCGTACTGCATTTAGTTGTTAGGGCCCCTCACCTCTGGTCTGCAGTAGTCTCGCAGTCTTTCCTTATTTTGGATGACCTTGACAGTCTTGAGGAGTACTAGCCAGGTATTTTGGAGAATGCCTCTCAATTTTGAATTTGATGTTTTTCTCAGTATTAGACTGGGGTTTTGGGATTTGAAAGAATACCACAGAGATAAAATGCCCTTTTCTTCACGTTATGTCAGGGAGTTCATGATACCAACGTGAAAAATCACTGGAACTATTAAACTATATTACGTTATGGTAATGTTTGCCAGTTTTCTCCACTACGGTTATTATTTTGCCCTTTCCTTCCTGTATTCTTTGGAAGCAAGTCACCAAGTCCAATTTATCCTCAGAGGGTGGGGTTAAGCTCCATTCCTGGAAAGGGGTGCATCTATGTATATTATTGGAATTCTTCTGCAAGGAAAACATGTCTCTCTCATGCTGTTTTCCTGTGTATATTTATTGAGTCATGTTCTTTTATCAGTATGGACTCATGTTTGTTTACTGTATACTTTGGATTGTAATCTAATACTAGGTTATTTATTTGGTGGTTCACGCTGTTCCACGTCCTTGGGGGTAGCCCCTGCGTTCCTAGATGCGCCCTCCTCCTGCTCTGTTGGGAGCACTTCCTTGTCTTCTGGTGCTCCAGGGTGCCCGGGCTCTTGGTTTTTCCTGCTGTAGAAGCCCTCATTCCTTCAAGGAGCTCTGGTTCCTTTTATTATGTATATTTTGTGCAAGTTATTTAACTTTTTAGAGCTTCAGCCTCTTCACTTGTAAAATAGTAACAATCGCTCCCTCTCCTGCTGGGTTTTTAATAAGCAACATTGTATGTAAAAATGGCTGTTTTCTCACCTGACACACAGTAGGTGCTAATTTCTCCCCTTTGTGCATACACTTGGGGAGTACAGTATCAGTATATTATAACTATCGGTGATACTTTTTTTGGTAAGATCATAAAGAAGTTACATTTGATTTTCTCACATTGATAAGGAAATATAAGGAGGGGACTGGAATGCACATGCGTGAACAATGACGACTTCACTGTACTAGTCTGGACGTGGTAGATGCCATTGAGCAAGCATGCTGTGTGGCCGTCACATTCAGAATGACTAAGTGAATGGGGCAACGCGTCTGCATCAGGTTTTACGTTCAGCTTGAACGTTCCTCTGCAGAAGCTGTTTGGATGATTCAGAAGGCTCTCAGGGACGAGGCAATGAGTGCAGTGCAAATAAAAATGTGACGCTTCAAAGATGGTCGAGACCCTGTTGAAAGTGGCCCACGTCCTGGAAGGCCCGCAACAGGGAGACCACCTGAGAGTGTTGAACGTGTGCAGGCTGCAACCAGCAGAGATCGGAGAATTATGTTTGGTCCCCAGGTTCCTACTCTGAAGGGGACGGAGGTGTCATTGTCCTATGTACAATGCTTTTTGTATCTTGTATCATCTTCAGTAAATGCCTCTATTTTTCGTAGGACATAGCTAGGTACTTTCTGGACAGACCTCGTACATCTGCCTGTTTTTGGAACCTAGCATGCCTTTTCCCTGTTAGACCCTTGCTGTTTTCTGTACAACTGGGTCGGCACCGTGCGTTTGCACACAGTGTGACCTGGGTCTCTGCCAGCTGTGGTGACTTAGGTGCAGAGAGGGGGGTCCAGCGTCCAGAGACTCTCTGTTTTGACAGTACATTGTGTCTGCTGAAGATGGTGCAACAGTAATGATTTTTAAGTTTTATGTGGTTAGTAGTTAATTTTCACGGACTTTTACAAAAGTATGGATATCTGATGGATTTGAAATTAGTAAGAAACAATAACCAGTTTGCTACAGGACGTTTCAGAGGCTCTGTGCTCTGGAGGGTGGCATCCGTTTTTGCACAGCTTGCTTGGGGAACGACTCGCAGGAACTCGGGGTAGGGGTCAAAGAAGCTAGGAAGACGTGGTCCTCCCGTGTTCTGGCACCATGGACCCTGCAGGCAGCACACCTCGCTCACTGTGAGCTCCCCGTGGCAGGAGCCCGGGCTCTCCCTCCAGGGCCTGCCGCTTTGTCTGGGGCGCAGGAGTTGGCGTCCCTTCAACTTATCTGAGAGAAAATAAGTTTTTTCTCTCTGAACGTTATCAGCCTAGATATATAGCCTTTAATTATTGCTTCGAAGAGATTTTGTTTATTAATGTGCATGTGGTCCCTTCTCTGCAGTATTGATATGAGTTTCATGAAGAAGAAATACATTTACTCTTAGTGCTTCCATTTCTCAGCTAATTGAAGTCTGCCAGACTGATCGTTTTGGCAAAGAGAGATACAGTCTTTGCCTAATTAGGAGTAGCTTGAAATGCCTTGTTTTGGCCTCTGTTGCATTCACACGGATGCTTACTTACATAAACTAAAATTTGGAGGCACATATTTCTAAGATAATTTCATAGTTGAGATTTTGGGGTATGTCATTTGTTTGCACGGGGCACTGCTTTCTGTTGTACGTATCTTAAGCATATTATAATAACTAAAAGCTTGAAACGTATTAAGGACGCTTCTGATTCCAAACAGTTTAAGTACTTGAATTGTAGACAGGCTTTCAGACTAACCAAGATCCGCTGGGGTTTTGCTGATTTGGAGGCAGAAGGATATTTTAGATGGCCACTCAAGGTCTCTTCCAGCGCTTTGATATTAGTCTGTTTCATGTATTTATAAAAGACAAAAAAGAATGGTTCGACTTAAAAACGCAGTTTTCTATTAGGAATTGATACTAGGCTGTGTGACTTCAGAAGGCCCACATGGCATCACTTAGGTCAGGTGTGGAACCGTTTACCGCGTGTGCTGAGTGTTTGAATGTGGATATTTCCAAAATAGCTGTAATGGCAACACTAACTGTTAACCTTCTGTGCCGCGTAACACGATCTCCTCCTGTAGCTCGTTTTCATTTCTCGTCTGGAAGGCCAGCTTTGGAGCTTTGGGGGATGAGCACTGTGGGTTAATGGAGAGGAGCAGGCGGGGGGAGGGAGCGGGGAGAGCGCTCAGGAGCCTGGCTCTCTCATCAGAGGGTGGGAGGGGCTCTGGCACGGTTGTGCCACGTCTGGTGTCTGTAATGCAGAGCGTGGTCAGTGCCTGGACAGGGAGCGCTGGAACTGGAGGTGCCTGTCCTAAGTGCAGGCGCCCTTTTCCCTGGAGCTTCGCGGCAGGAGCACGGGGTTAGACTGGAAGGACTGACCTGCCTTCTTTCCACGCGTGCTGGACTCTGCGCACACGCAGAGGGAGCTGAGGCTTCCTTTGCTGTGGGACTCCTCCCTTTGGTGGCAGGGTGTGTGGTTACGTCCTCCCTGTAACGAGGGCCCGACTGCTGCAGCCAGGAAGGAGCAGGAGTTCCTGTTTCTCCCTGCCTGGCTCTGTCCCCTCCTGGACCACGTTAAGTCATCAACGCCCAGTTAGGAAGTCTGAGGCACTATGACGGTGCACTCATCAGTGCAGATCGCCCTGTATTTGGTGTTTATAAGTACTGGGTTCACCGATCTCAGTGAAGGGCGGCAGTGATTTCTGTGTAAGCCACTGGCGGGGGGCGGGGGGATACAAGATCATTTTGTTAGGTATATTGGCAAAAGATACATGCATTTCCGTTTTAAGGGAGACCTTCCAAACAAGGTCTAAATTTTTTTTTCCCTCACCAATACTTAACTTCAAAATGTGTATAATTTTCTTAGATTGATAAAGGAAGCTGGCAAACAAGACCCAGAGCTGGCTTACATCAGCAGCAATTTTATAACTGGACATGGCATCGGGAAGAATCAGCCTCGTAACAAACAGATGGAAGCGGAATTCCGAAAACAGGAAGAGGTAACTGAAGTTAACGTAATGGCACAGTGACCGTTTTCGGAACATGAGCAAGCTCACTCTGCCCATAGGAGTTCCCGTTCTTCATAATGCCTCAGCGTTTCTTGTAACATAGAATACTCGTCCGTAACCAGAGCAGTTGCCTCCTCTGAGGTAGCTGTCTGGAGAGTCATAAGTTCGGGATTAGAATCACTGTCTGGTTAATCAGTTTTGTGTCTTAATTGCTATCAGCCACTTCATTGTCCTTTACCAGCCTGGTGGCGCACAAGTGTATTTCATGGACAAACAGCATGTGTAACCCTAACTCCTGTGGACTCCAGGTGACTCCGAAGCAACAGATGGAAGTTTTTCCTAGAAAGGATTTTGGGTTTCTATATATTTTTAAGATGTTAATATAGGACACAGCATTGTGAAGATATGAAAACCTAATTTAGTATTCTGGCTCACAAAAACTTTTTACTTAAAGTTTGTTATTTAACTTAAAAATAGCAGAATAATTCACGGTGATCTCATACCCTATGTCGTGGCTTTTTGATAATATTCCTAGCTTGGGGCGTCCAATAGCCGGTCTGATAAATCTGCCTAAAACCCAGGTTACTCTGTTATTTATTCTGGTTTGGGAAGTGATGTTCTTTTAAATCTAGTAAGAAAAAAGTTTTCACTTTTTAAAAATTAATTCTGATTTCTGCCATAGAAAATTCCCCAAGATTCCAGAAAAATAAATAATGCCTTGCTTATAATTTTAATTCCAACTGATTTAGGGATTTTAGTGAGTTTTGACATCTGTGGAGTTGGCACAATCTCCCAGACATAAGCTGTCATTGTAGGGCCAGAACGCCAGCAGGCCTCAGCCAGTGGACTCATCTGTCTGCTTTGTGGGCCGCATTCTTCTGTGGCCATTAGAGAAGCCAGTCCCTTCAGCCTCTGTGATGTGTACAGGGGCCCTTCCATTCTGTTGAAAGGCACTTGGATTTTTCAAGTCGGACTCAGTTGAAAGCTGTTTCTCTGCCCATGTGCTGATGCATCTTGAGTTTTGTTTGATGTCATCATCGTTAGCCTGGCCTTAAAACTTTAACGTGCTCAGAGTATGTGTCAGAAATGACAGTTGTCACTTACTTTTATAACATTGTTTTCTTTGGAAAATTTCTTAGAATTGCTTTCTTTGGTGGATTTTTTTCAGGTACTTAGAAAATTTCGAGCTCATGAGACCAACCTGCTTATTGCAACAAGTATTGTGGAAGAGGGTGTTGATATACCAAAATGCAACTTGGTGGTCCGGTTTGATTTGCCCACTGAGTACCGCTCCTACGTGCAGTCCAAGGGAAGGGCCAGGGCGCCGATCTCCAATTACATAATGCTCGCAGATACGGACAAAATACAGAGCTTTGAAGAAGATCTGAAAACATATAAAGCTATTGAAAAGGTAAGATCCAGAAATTACCACAGTATCTCTGTTCTTTTTTATGTACATAGAAACATAAAAATAAGCCTGTCTGCAGAGAATGGTCTCAATTTGGCGTGTACAGTGTGTGCATTATAAAGAGCCAGCAGTATTTTATAAAGTGTTGGAAATCTTACAATAAAATAGTGAAAATGGTCACATGGATTATGAATGCCTGGAAAGTATATTATTAATGTGGACAGTGTAGGAGCAGCTGATTGATGGCTCCTCTGCTAACGAAAGGCTGGTAATCACGCGTGTGTGTAGGGTCGGTACCATGCACTAAACCCTGGGCCTGTGTGACGAGTGTCTCTGTGAGACGGGCGCTGGGAGAAGTTTTCTGCAGTGGGCGATCGGGAGTGTCAAAGTGTGTTTAGCAGAGAGAGGTTTCCTGTCAAAGGAACTCCTGCTCCAGGTTCAGAGGCGGATAGCCCACATACGGCAACAAAGGTTTTGTTCTCATCACAATTTCTGTTTATAAAACGTTCAGATCTTGAGAAACAAATGTTCCAAGTCACTTGATTCTGGCGAGACTGATGTTGAACCCGTCGTGGATGACGATGACGTTTTCCCCCCGTACGTGCTGAGGCCCGATGATGGAGGCCCACGCGTCACCATCAACACGGCCATCGGACACATCAATAGGTACGGTGCGAACTCACTTGCCTGCAATACCTGTGAGCACTGCGAGGTTTAAGTTTAAACCTGTGAGCATTGTATTGTTCCTCTTTTGTAAGCAGCCACCAGTCTTCCGTTTATGGTGTCTAATATTTTGATAAGAGAAAGAAAATCTGGTTTTTTGGTCAAGAGGCACAAAGAGTATTGTACAGTAAATGTTTGGTTCACGTTGACAAGGTTGACGTAATGAAGGCATGCTTATTTTAATTAGATTTAATTTTACAGTGCTCACTAATATTTTTCTGAATTCTGAAATTTATTGTTTTGTGCCACAGATATTGGGAGATACTGTGTTTTTCATCACCACCGATTTAAGATCATGATGAATTAACTTGAATTTTTGAGGATGTTCTAGTTTACTTTGTCCTGAGTTGGCACTGACATTTTTAAGAACTAAGAAAAGCAGATACATACCTAGATTATATAGCAGGATAAACTTCATGCAGAGGCAGAATACAGCAGCATCAGGCATACGTTTTTCTCTTTAACTTTTTATTTGGAAACAATTTCAAACTTTAAAATGTTACAAGAATGCCGAGAAGAACTCCCTATACCCTTCAGCCAGGGAGACCCATTCATGTTTCCTGAGGGCATCCTCTGTAGTGCAAGAATCCCATCCAGGACCATGGGCCGTATCTGTTTTTCTCATCATCCCTGGTCTCCTTCAGCCTGGAACTAGTCTTCAGTCTTTCCTTGACTTTAATAACCTTCAAGCTTTTGAAGATTTACAGGCCAGTCACTTTGTGTCCTGCCTCTTAATTTGGGTTCATCTGATATTTCTGATGAGTGGACCCAGGTTATGTGTTTTTGTCCAGAGTGTCTTCTCATTCCATTTCATCAGGCACACTTGATGTCACCTGGTGCTCTTCCTGGCGGTGGTGACTTTGATTACTTACACAGGGTCTGAAGCTTTTGCTACTATATAATTACCTCTTCCCCCTTTACAGTTAGTGAATCATTTCATGGAGAGAGACTGTATAATTTATCCCTCTTCCCAGTTGCACCCGCTACTTTAAGTATCTACTGATATTTCTTGCCTAAATTGATTATTATTGTGATTTCTGTAGAGTGCTTATTTTCTAATTCCATTTTTTTCTTTCTGCATTTATTAGTTGGCCTTCTACCGTAAGGAAGAGCTTCCTCTTGTCATCCAGTGTGAATTACTGGACTCCTGTTTTCTTCAATGGGTTATAATCTATTACTCTTAATTTATTATTCGTTTTGATGTTAAAATTTTGGCCATTGGGGCAGGCCCTGCAAACTAGCTTCCTTGTCTTTTTAACATGTCACTGTTATTCTCTGAACGCTTCCTTGTTTTATGGCATGCCAACATGTTCTAGACTGAACTCATATTTTCCCCGCCCTAGACTAGATATTGGCTCTTTCTCCAAAAGGGCCTGGTTCCTTTTCGTGATGTTTAAAAACAAAGATCTGAACGCCAGGTGTATTCTTTGCCACTGGAGGATTGCTGCTACCAGGCTCTTTAGTAGATGGAGCTAGAAAATAAACTTATGCATGTACATGTGTCTGTTCACATGTGCATTTACATCTGTATTTCTGTATATTTCTGTGTCACTACCTCCGTTTTTAGTGTGACACCAGAGGGTTCCTTCTAGTTTTCCTCTTTGCCCATCTTTGTTCCTGGCTTCCTCAATGGTGAGAAATAGGATCCTCGTTGTCTTCAAAAGGAGTTTGTGCTCAGTCTCTCTGCATGTAGCCAGTCTCCTGCTCTGCAGGGCTGCCATCCTGTGTGGGTGCCCTAAGTGCCCAGGCCCCAAGCCCCTCTGGGTCACCTTCCTGTCCTAGCAGCCTCCTTGCTGCACCTCAGCTCCCTGTAAGCTGGCTTCTTGCCCTGAGGCAACAGCGTCCCGCGCTGCTGCTGGAGTCTCTTCTCAGGCCCTGCTTTGTCAGTGCTGGGCCGTCCTTCCCTCTCCTCCGAGGTCCCCTCGCGCAGGCCCCGTAGGGGCTGACAGGCATGAGATGATGTTCTCTTACCGGATTCCCAAGTGTTTTCTGCGCTGTCCAGCATGCTAGTCACCACACCTATGTGGCTCTTTAAATTCAAATTTCAATTTTAATTAAAATTCCATGAAATAAAAAGTCGAGTTTCCTCCCTGCCCGCCACACATTTCAGGGCTCGGTGGCTGCCCTGTGGGGCGGCACACACACAGAGTGTCATCGCAGACAGTTCTGCGAGGCCGCGCCATCCCGCCTCACTGCGAGTTTGCAGCAGTGAAGCTCCAACTCCACATGTAAATACCGCTCCGGTGGAGGGGGAGAAGGACGTAAGAAATCAGACTTGAGGATGTGAAGATCAGTACAAGTTTTTTCCATCTATTTCTCAGTTGTAAATTGAGCATCCGAATTTCTTTTTTCCTCACAGATACTGTGCTCGATTACCGAGTGACCCGTTTACTCATCTGGCTCCTAAATGCAGAACCCGAGAGCTGCCCGACGGGACGTTCTATTCAACTCTGTACCTGCCGATTAACTCGCCTCTCCGCGCGTCCATCGTCGTAAGTTCGGCAAAAGAGGCGACCGAGCCTTTAACGTGTGCCGTTGACGGGCTTCCTTTTCAGCTTATCTGAGCCTGTGCAGTTCATCGGTAAAATATGGCTGCACATCTCCTCTGAAAAGTAGGTCTCTGGATCTTTTTTGTAGTCAGCTCCTTGCTCAGATCTTCAGTAGACTATGTAACTTACAGGCTCTGAGGATTGGACGAGATGACCCCCTAAGTTTCCTGTAAGATCTGATTACTGTAAACATTTCTGACGGAGTCTTTAGCTGTTTCAACGTTGACTTGAGAATCTGCCTTTGAGTACCTGCTGTCCTTGGTCCCAGTGCTGATTTCCAGATACTGTTCCAAGATGACAAATCTCTGTTGCACATGACACGTTGTTAATGCTATTAATGTGTATAACTTCGATTCACCAAAGTTGTCACATCTTAGTTACAGTTTGTTTAGTTTTTCCTGGGCAAGATTTTTAAAGATGGCCATTTTAGATATGGAGATTGGGATATTTTAAAATCGTGGACATTGTTCAAAATAAACAACCTTACTCTGGTAAATTTTAACTTCTAAAGGTATCGGGGCAGGGGTGTCATTGCTGTTTCAGGGGCTAACGATTACGTAGCTGCGTGCTTTACCCCGGAAACGTGTTCTCTCACTTTCAGGGCCCGCCCATGAGTTGCATACGACTGGCCGAAAGAGTGGTAGCTCTTATTTGCTGTGAAAAACTGCACAAAATTGGTAAGCATTTGAAAAGCACACGCAGATCAAAACAGAGTGAAAAGCACTGTGAAACAGAAGCATGTCAGGGCCTTTGTGGAGCTGGGGACTTGCTGCCCTTGCCCCCTGGTGACGGTGGGAGTGACCGGGACGTCACTGGGGGACGCGGTACGGCCGCGGCGGCGCTGTGCGTTCCACAGCCGCTCGGCAGCCAGCTGTCACTTCTGTTCCTGGGCCGCCTCCCTTTCAGCACGGGACGGTTTCTTATGCTGTTGAGTCGCACGTGTTTGTGTGTTGCTGTCGCTCTCAGATCTATACTAGTGCACACATTAATTCACCTTTTTAAAATGAGGAAGACTTGTTTTCCATGGCTTTTGTCAAGGGAGGATGGTGTGCTGTTTTCCTGTTGAGACGTTTTTACTTCTGAAACTGGGAACAGTTTCTTACCCTGTTCACATTGAATATGTGAATGTCAGCGTAGACTGTGCCTGGAGTGTCACGTTCGATCACTCTTTTACTAAGAGCAAAGGTGCGTTGTTGTCATTCCCTTCCATGGAGTGCTGTTCTGTGTTATTTATTAATTAAGTGGGTGAATTTTGCATTATGTTACTTCTCTTTAAATTTCTTAGGTGAACTGGATGACCATTTGATGCCAGTTGGGAAAGAAACTGTTAAATATGAAGAAGAGCTTGACTTACATGATGAAGAAGAGACCAGTGTCCCCGGCAGACCAGGCTCCACAAAACGAAGACAGTGCTACCCCAAAGCAGTTAGTATTGGTTGGAACTGAATAAAAATCGAGCCTTTCTGACTCTGTATTTCCTGCCGCATCAAATCTCAGCCCCTCTGCGGGGCTTCCCAGAGCCCTGTAGTCTTCCCCTCAGGGCCTGCACTTCTCTGCCCTGCGTACCCCTCCTCTCAGGTCAGCCGCCTCGCACTCCCGCGTGCGCCAGGTGTCCTTTCCTACACTGACAGCGCATGTTTTTCCTCTCAAACGGATTCCTAGACTCATCTCTCAGATTCTCTCCAGAATACGTTTGTTTCATTTAGAGATCTTCTTTGTTTCATTCGCTGTAGTGATGAGATTTCCGCTTTACTTATGTTTGGGGCTGAGGCTGATGAGGGTTTATGTGACAAGATAGGCGAGCGCAAAGATGCCCCTTCAACCCGAGGGGCCCCTGCCGGTCCGGAGCTGGGGGTGACCCACTAGGGGTCGGGACCGGCTGTCGCAGCGGGCTGTGTCCGGCTGGCTGTGGCAGGGGTCATGCGCTGACGCAGCCCGAGCCTGACTTCTGCCCATGGATGTCGCAGCGGCAGTGCGTTGTGAGGTGGGTGGGCTTGGACCACCGTGTGTCCCAGACCTGAGAAACGCGTCCTCTCCGGTGGGTGAAGTATTTCGGAGGCCTCGTGCCTCGGTTACTTTAGCTTTCCCTCATCAATGTTTAGTAAAGCCAGAAATATATATCTATATATTTTTTGCCAGCACCTGGGAAAGGAGCTGTTACACTTGAGCTTAATATTTTTTTTCCACTTCTAGATTCCAGAATGCCTGAGGGATAGCTACCCCAAACCCGATCAGCCCTGTTACCTGTACGTGATAGGAATGGTTCTAACGACACCGTTACCCGATGAGCTCAACTTCAGAAGGCGAAAGCTCTATCCCCCTGAGGACACCACGAGATGCTTTGGAATACTGACAGCCAAACCCATACCTCAAGTAAGACACCTCTTCATGACAGTTTCCGCTCAAAATGCATTGTTTTCCAAAAAACGGCAAAGGCTAAGAGTGACCACCTTTTGTTACCTCAGTATGTTTAATATCTAAAAATTGAGGTGCGTCTTCTCTTCCCTGATAGAAAGCATCATTCCTCTTCTAAAGTTAACTATTTTTAAAGGACCCAAATACCTGGTAACCTTTGGGATGCTTTCTTTTTCTCTTTGCTAAGATTCCACACTTTCCTGTGTACACTCGCTCTGGAGAGGTGACCATATCTATCGAGTTGAAGAAGTCCGGCTTCACGTTGTCTCTGCAAACGCTGGAGCTGATTACAAGACTCCACCAGTATATCTTCTCCCATATTCTCCGCCTTGAAAAACCGGCGCTAGAATTTAAGCCCACAGACGCTGACTCAGCATACTGTGTTCTACCTCTGAACGTAGGTAAGCAGGCCCGGCGGCCGCGCCCACTTCCACGCGCTCACAGGGGGCCCCAGCGCTGGACAGCTAGCTTTTGTGTAGGACCCGGAAATCGCTTTCTTTGGTAACTCTAAACTAGACACATACATGAGTGTAGCTTATGTAGGCGTCTGCTCTGTATTGTTACATTTTAACAAGCTAGGGTCTTTTTCTTCCCTAAGTTAATGACTCCAGCACTTTGGACATTGACTTTAAATTCATGGAAGATATTGAGAAATCCGAAGCTCGCATAGGCATTCCCAGTACAAAGTATTCAAAAGAAACACCCTTTGTTTTTAAATTGGAAGATTACCAGGACGCAGTGATCATTCCCAGGTAAGCCGTTAAGTGGGAATCTAAGTGCTGGTGAGACTCTGTTTCAGAAGAGTAACGTGTTCGCCTGAGGGTGTGAGTGGGCCGAGGCTGGCGGCGCTTCTGCTGGGAAATTTGGGTGTCTCTTCATCGCCACGAGCTTGCTCTCTGCATGCTACGTCCCGAAAGAACAAAACCTAAACTGTAGTCAAAGAGATTTTACTTTGTGAAGGTCAGATAATCTGAGTGGTGTGGACAAGCTTTCTTCTTAAAATTGCCATCCTTTTCATGCCCAAAGTCTTTTAGAATTTGATCATAAATAATATTTCTCTTAAAAATTTATAAGGAATAATGTTATTAAGTGCAAAGGAAATAGTAAATCAAAATATGTTTTTTCTTATTTTGAAAAATATTTATGGAATGGATATTTTTAGCAGTAAAATTCATTATAGGCCCTTTTCAGAGAATGAGCGTACTGGCTATAATACAGGCTTTTTCTGCTTCTTGTTCGCTGTGCACCTCAATGCCATGTTTTAAACGCTGCCTGTCAGCAGTGGTGCAGTAGGTGGTACACTTCATGTGGCCAGTGACTGTCGGGTCAGCGTTATAATGTACCAAGTATTTGCACAGTTTGGATATTGGAAGTTTTATATGCTATTTATGTTGATGAAATAAAGAGATACTTAAAGGTGCCAGTTAGTGTCCACATGTTATCCAAGGATAACTAGTCAAGGAACTAAAATAGTGAAGTAGGGGAGAATGGTCAGTTAGGCTTTACTTGCTATAAATGTAGTTCTTTTCAAATCCGCTTGAAATATATAATTTGGAATTGAAGTTGTCATTAATGTTATTTTTAACCTTTTGAACTCTTACATTAAAATCATATTTGCATTCCATATTAAAAACATTTGTGTTTTGAGAACAGTTGATTTAAACCGAAGGACACGGATTGTTTTTCTTTTTTAGGTATCGAAATTTTGATCAGCCTCATCGGTTTTATGTAGCTGATGTGTACACTGATCTTACCCCACTGAGTAAATTTCCTTCCCCCGAGTATGAAACTTTTGCAGAATATTATAAAACAAAGTATAACCTTGACCTGACCAATCTCAACCAGCCGCTGCTGGATGTGGACCACACATCTTCAAGGTAAGGAGTTTCACTTTGGCATTTTTCCAGAGGTCATTAGGCACATGTGGGCTTCACTGTCTCTGCTGCCCACCTGTAGGCTATGATTCAGAAATTTCTGCTCTCACTGTGGTCCAGGGTGTGGTCCAGGGTCTGTGGACTAAATGAGCTCTTCAGGTGCTTTGTAGACACACCAAAGTTGGAAAATCACTGTGGAAGTGTCCTTGTTTTTGTCTGATTGATAACATTATTTTGAAATTTTTACAGACTTAACCTTCTGACACCTCGCCATTTGAACCAGAAAGGGAAAGCTCTTCCTCTAAGCAGCGCTGAGAAGAGGAAGGCCAAGTGGGAGAGTCTGCAGAACAAACAGGTGATGAGCTCCTGGCTGTTGGCATAACTTAATGCTCCCAAAGATAAGTTTGAATTTTATGTTACCAAGTGAACTAAGAGACTGGTAAATGTTTCAGAAATTGCCCAACTCTTAGGTTTTGTTTTGGTTTAACTGATTTTATATGTTGACTTTTATCTGGCTTTTTGGTAAGTATGTGTAGATTGGCTTTTATATTCGGTCTATTAATACAATTAATTATATCATGAAATCATCCTTATAAATCCTAGGATAAATCCCATTTGGCCTTAAAGGATTATTTCTTAAAAAATTTTTTCAGTTGCAGTTGACATTAGTTTCGGATGTACATCATAGTGGTCAGACATTTATATGACTCAGAAAGCAACCCCCTTGCTGAGTCCAGGACCTCCCTGACACCATGCACCGTTGTTACGGTATTACCGACTCCACTCCCTGTGCTCTGTGTTACCTCCTCGTGACTGTTTTGTAACCACCCGTCTGTACTTCTTCATTCCCTCACCTTTTTCATCCAGTCCCCTATCCCCTGCCCACCTGGCAGCTGTCAGTTTAGCTTATATGTTTGGTCCTCTGATGCAATTATATCCTGAAATCATCCTTATAAATGCTAGGATAAAACTCACATGGTTTTCAAGGATTATCTTTTTAAGTGTTTTTATAAATAACATTTTGCTAGTACTTATGATTTTTGTCTTTATTCATTAGTGAAATTGGTCTTAAATTTGTTTCTCGTTCTTTTGTGTGTTATTTATGTTTATTCACATTTTTCATATTCAAAGATCCTGGTTCCAGAACTCTGTGCGATCCACCCGATCCCAGCATCACTGTGGAGAAAAGCAGTGTGTCTCCCCAGCATCCTCTATCGCCTTCACTGCCTTTTGACCGCCGAGGAGCTGAGAGCCCAGACGGCCAGCGACGCTGGGGTGGGAGTCAGAGCACTTCCTGTGGATTTTAGGTACGCCTGTGCTGCCGGCCAGGAAGAGCCCGGGCCAGGAAATCCTGTTTGCCAAAGAAGTTTTAAGTTTTAATTTTAAATAAAACAGTTCTTAAGAGATTTGTTAAAATGGATGTCTGATGCATGACATAAATGCATCCTCTGATTCCTAAGTGAAAATCTGTATAGCCCTGTGTTCGTAAAGTTACAGAAGGAGACAAAATACTAAAATCAAAAATAATCCTTCTTCCCTCAGTGATGTCAGTTAAGTAAAAATGAAAACAGTCCTTTGTTACTGTGCTGACGATCTAAAACTGCTTCCTCCTATAAAATCCAATATATATTGAAAAGCAATTGCCTCAAAATGTGCTTTGTCTTCATTATTTTCTTTCCACCAGAAAAGTCTCTGCATCCTGAGGAAATGATTGCTTTAACCACTCACATTAGTTTGGGTTATCCTGTTGGCAAGACCAAGATGGGTCTAGAGATTGAGAAACTTTGTAATGGTAGGAATTGTTGTTAGCTTCCCTTCCAAGTTGGAAGCTCAGGCACAGAGAGGTTATGTAAATTGCCCAGAGACCCCCAGCCAGTTAACCGGACGGCCTGGGGTCCCTGGCTCCACAGACCACCAGCCGGCCGCATGAGGTCCCCGCCGCCCCGCCGCCTGGCTGGGATGGGAGCGGCGCAGCGGGCCGCGTCCCACTTCACAGTTTACGTTGTGCAGACGTCCAGTAATGGGGGTTTCGGCCTCGGAAACTGGTTTCTCTTCTAAAGTAGGAGTATATTTATAAGGCTCTTTATTTTTTATTCAAATTACTCTTGCTCTAAGCCTAGCCCTTTTGAAGGATCTGATGAAAACTCCCCAAAATGTCTTTGCAGATACCCTAACTTAGACTTCGGGTGGAAAAAATCTATCGACAGCAAATCTTTCATCTCAATCGCTAACTCCTCTTCAGCCGAAAGCGATAATTACTGTAAGCACAGCACAATTGTCCCTGAAAATGCTGCACATCAAGGTGCTACTAGAACCTCCTCTCTAGAAAATCATGACCAAATGTCTGTGAACTGCAGGGCGTCCTTCAGTGAGTCGCCTGGTAAGCTCCCAAGTGACATGTCAGCAGATCTGACAGCAGGTAACGGTCTTTCTCACCATGGAAATCTTGCCAACGGCAGTTATGACTTAGCTAACAGAGACTTTTGCCAAGGAAATCAGCCGAAATGCTACAAGCAGGAAATACCTGTACAACCAACTACCTCATATCCCATTCAAAATTTTTACAATTATGAGAACCAGCCCAAGCCCAGCGATGAATGTACTCTACTGAGTAACCCATACCTTGATGGAAACGCTAACACATCTACCTCAGGTGGCAGTGCCGTGGTGGCCGCGGGGCCTGGTACTCCGGAAGCTGTTACAGTGCCCAAGGACAGGCCGGGCTCCGAGCGGAGCCCTCCTCCCGGGTACTCCTCGAGGACTCTGGGCCCAAATCCTGGACTTATTCTGCAGGCTCTGACCCTCTCCAATGCTAGCGACGGCTTTAACCTGGAGCGGCTGGAGATGCTCGGTGACTCCTTTCTGAAGCACGCCATCACCACGTACCTGTTCTGCACTTACCCTGACGCTCATGAGGGCCGCCTTTCGTACATGAGAAGCAAGAAGGTAAGGAGGCATCCTTCAGTTCTGGGCAGCTAGAGTAATTATTCAGGTGCCTCAGTTGGTTTAAAGGACCGGATGGTTTCAGAGGATGAGGAAAGGGTTAGCCTCGGGGCCTGCCGTACCCGACCTGTGCAGCTGAAGCCTGGGGCGTGCCTGCCCAGGAATGGGCACAGAGCTGTTTTTCCCCGATGAAGCGCTTAGGTTTGCGGGCCCGCTGATCTGTGTGTGCCTCATTTATTGATAGACATTCCATTCAGATAAAAGTATTGGTGAAAGCTTGTGAATTGCTTGAATGACACCTTTTTCTGGGAGGGTGCTGCCTCGACATACAAGACAGTCACATGTGGACAAGACACGGGGCTTCCCCGGAGCAGCTTGTCTCCAAGGCTCGGGGGACTGGGGGTGGGCAAGAGCGGTGCCCTCCCCGAGCTCAGGGACTCCAGCCTAAGGAGAGGGGCCCTGGGGTTCTGAGTAAGCTGTGCTGGGGAACCCAGAGGAAGGGTGGCTTCTTGAATTTAGTGTGGAATCAGATTTAAGGAAGAAAAATAACGAAGGTAAGAGATTTAATGATGATCAGAGGCGTCAAAAGGCAACGTGCACCTCCTTGGCAGGTAACTTGGGAAGCTGCCAGTTAGCCTTAGCACTCGGGAGGGGTTAACAGAAGAGGTGCGTTCTCAGTGCGTATGTGGAGGGGACAAGTGGCGCAGCTTGTTGACAGCAGGTGAATCAGATGTGGCGGCAGCGGAAGTGCGGGCGTTTTCGAGAAAAGGCTTGAAAAGGGAGGTGAGCTGAAGCCCTGTTATGGACGATCTTCCATGCTCGGTGAGGGGATTTGCACTTCGAAAGCTGTAGACACTGTTGAAGGCACCCGTTGCATAAGGGACTGTGACTATTAATAAAGTGGTGGCTTTAAGTGGTCATCAGTGTGGCCGCAGAATGCAGCAAGAGTTGAAAAGCAAGACCAAACCAAGCTGAGTGATCAGTTAGGCTTTGAAGAAGTCCAGGCTTAAGCAGAAAATAGGATAGATCCGAGTTCTGACAGTAAGGAAAGGGCTTGGGGCGGGGGGGGGGGGGGGGGGTGATATTTCAGAGGAAATAAAAATTTTAGCCAACACTTAGGAGGTGCTTACTCTAGCCAGACACTCCTCTCTGGTTCCATTTGATAGATGAGGATCTGGGAGCAGCGGAGGTTACCTTGCCCAGGGTCACATGGCAAGTAGGCATACGAGAGGCCGGTCTGGCTTTAGAGACCTTGCTCGCCGCCATTGCACTGACCTCCCCTTGCCGTTAACCCTGTGACACCAGGCACTGCACTGGGCATTTTACACATCTCCCTTAATCTTTTCAATGAGCCCCTGAGAGGGAGACGACGTGTCCCCATTTTGCAGATGGAAGAACTGCCTGGAGTGTTTCAGTGGGTCATGTCAGGTCGTCTGGCTCGTCTGGTGTAGTCAGGAGCGTGTTTGAGGTTGGGGCCCTCGCCCTTCACCGCCTTCTCTGCTGCCTCCCAGTAGGGTCAGGAGACGGACAGACTTGGGGTGTGGGGGCGCGGGAGGCAGTAACGACGGCCGTGTAAACTGGAAGGTTGGGGTGATAACGGTGCTGCTGGTGAGGTGGACAGAAATGTAGGGATCGGGGTTCCGGTTGGGTTTTTAGACCTCGTGGAATCTGAAGTGGAATGTTCGGGGAATAGAATTTAGGACTACGTTACGGTCTGGGGGCGTTGTCCTCACCCAGGTGATACTGAAGCGCTGAGGATGAGTGAGGTTTCCTGGGGGTGGTTGCAGGAAGACATATCAGAGACTGAGTGACTGGGAAGAACAGTCCATGTGTTCTGTAAGATAAGCAAGACACATATGTTGAAAATCCATCCATTCGCCTGCTCAGAAAGCTTTGCCTCCCTGCTGCCTGCAGAGACCCTCCCCAACTCCCTTGGGCGGGTGCAGAGCCTTCAAGGGCGCTCCGTCCCAGGGGAGCCTGTTTCATCTCCGGGCTTCCTGTGCCTCGTTCTCCACCTGGGCCCTGTGCTGCCGCGTGGCTGGGCTCCCCGAGCGCCACCCGCTTCCTGTGTCGAGTTCTGCTTGGCCCCCAGAGAGCCTCCTGCAAGCCCTCACTCAGTTCCTTCCTCCTCCTCTGTCCTGCCAACCATTTCTGTCGACTGCGTGTGATTCCATCCCTTTCAGGGCCCTGCAGCACTTGAGCCTCTCGTTGGCCTCTGGGATGGTGTGTTCTCGTTGTGCGGAAAGGGAAACAGCGTTCCTTCGAGCTGTTCCGTCCCAGGCAGCGTGGGAAGGCCCTGCAGCACGGCGTGTGTCGGGTGGGCTCCTGTCCCTCCCAGCGTGTTGGCTGCGGGCCCCGCTCCCTGTCTCGCTGGCTTTGTCCTCCAAGGAGTGCCTGACCAGCGCTCTCCTGGGGCGGGTGCTCGTCCCCTGGTATTGAGTGTGTGGGAAAGGGGCTCCTGAAGTCCTTAAAGAAAAGGAAACCCAGTGTTTAGAAAACAAAAATCAGGTTGACAGTTCTAGACCCTAGTTTCCAAGTAAAAATGAGACAGAAATGCATTAATTTGAGTAAATTAGGGAGTAGATGGAGACCTTAGGGAAAACAGAACAGTATTTTATTGATGCAAATAAACATGGGAGTTGTTGCTGATTGTCTTTGGCTCTGTTTTAAAATAGTTGAACGAAACTATCTTGAAATGCCATCTGAAACAAAAGAATAATGTTTAAGAAAACATTACAATTGAAATCATATTTGTGGCTTAGGTTCTAGCAATATGAAATTATTTTAGCTCTGTTCAGTGCCAGTTTTTACTTTATTTTGTTGAGAGTGTTGTGACATTTTGGACTTCTTATGTGCATACTTTTTCTGATAGCCCCAATTAGCAATTTGCATTTTATACCATCAGCTCGGGCTTTTGAAAGGTTGAAATTGAACTCTTTCTTCTGACTTTACAAGGAGCTTGCATATATACATCAGGTTTTTTTTTTTTTTAATCTTCATTTAATATTCAGAAATAGTCATCTACACTAAAGGGTATAGGATTTAATATTTTCTGTTAGTCTTTACAATTGATGGCCAGTTATAGTAATTTGGGTAAAAACATGTTAATATACCTTGTATGAATTTCAGCAGGGATCATTTATAGTAACTGTCTTCTACATGTTTTCTGCTACAGGTCAGCAACTGTAATCTGTATCGGCTTGGGAAAAAGAAGGGGCTGCCCAGCCGCATGGTGGTGTCAATATTTGACCCCCCTGTGAACTGGCTTCCTCCCGGTTATGTAGTAAATCAAGACAAAAGTAACGCAGATAAATGGGAAAAAGATGAACTGGTAAGTTTTTCATAACTGGAAGGAGTTATTGTTTGGTGATAGGGAGAATTTTGTTCTATTAAGTTTTTGTTTCTTTTCCCTGGTATGAATATAATTGAGTAGATATTTGATATATTGAGTTAATAACTACAGACTGATTTTTCATTGCATTTATAAGCACTCTTGCAATTTTGATGGAAGACAATTTCTATTATTTGCCAGAGGCTAAGAGTATCTGATATTATGGCTCAAAAAGAAAAAGAAAAAGAAAAACAAGACACCCCACAACATTTCGCTTTAGTGTTACATATTATAGTTTTTCGGAGATCCTTAGCTCTGCTCAATGAAATGACTCTTCAGTGACCTGTGCGCTCCAGTCTGTGAAATAAGGAAATATCAATAAAATCTGCTTTTGCAGCTCAGGGATTTTTCCGCACTGTTTCTCTTGTGACCTAAAAATAATAGTGAATAAATCTTCGTGCATAAAGGTTGTAGTTTTCTGGAAATAGTTTCAGTCTTGCCAATGACTTCAGAAGACTCCAAACGTTCGCTGCAGCTGCTTCGTGGGGTCTTGTCCTGAAGGCCAGCAGAGGGCACCGCAGAGGCCTCGGCGCCGCTGTGGGAGCCTCGGCCTGCGAGGGGGGCTGAGCGGCCCCAGAGCCCCTGCCCGGGGAGAGGCGGCGGCGCAGGCACAGGCACTTCCATCGCTCGGACGTTTATTTTGTGCCAACGATCAACTGGTTCGTTGTTACTTCATTTTTACTTCGGGCCAACAATGAGAATACTGTTTCCTTCACAGGCTATATTTCCTAAATGTACATGCTCTTATCTTCTTTCTGACATGCCCGTCCTTGAGATCTGTCTTGAGTATTTCCAGGTTGCATGCTCTATGACTCTATTTGGATTTTTACCTCTTTACTGAATATATTTTTAAGTCATGCAGTATTTGACTTATTATAGAAATTAAACTCATGTGGGGAAGCATTAGAATATTTTAATATAAGTTGGGTTAGAAAAAGTACATTTGTTGTTAATATAAAAATGGGTAGAACCTTAGAAGAAAATGTATAGATTCTGAGAATTTTAGAGAAAATATTATATTTTTACAAAAATTATTCTAGTAAAAAATATATACTGTTTCTTAAATACTGTTTCATAATATAATTAACTTAAAAAATTAGCATAAAGTTGACATTGACATGTCATTTTGATTAAATTTTTTTTAAAGATGCAGCACACAGTGCTTTTTCTTGACATTTCAGATGAACTGGCACTTTCGTTCTTTGACTGTATTAAAAATACTGTAGTCTTCCACTGAATAGTTTATGCGTATTGAACAGGCTCTTACACGACACTGAAAAGCATATGCTTATCTCAGTCCTGTCCTACAGGCCTGCCCCTCAGCAGCGAGGTTTAGGTGACCATGGCATACAGATGCCGAAGGCGGTGGCACTCAGGTAGAAAGTTCGCTTTCAGGCTGCTGTTTTACCTTTAAAGCGCTGAAGTGCTCTTGCAAACCATGTAGGGAGGCAGAATTCCGTTGTTTTGTAGATGAAGAACCTGAAATGCAGAAACTTAAGAATTTTGCCTGATATCATACAACTTATTTTTGATGAAACCCAGTCCTCCCCTTTTTTTTTGAATTCTGTCAATTGTAGCTTTTGTTAGCACCTTATTAAAGATACGTAAGGATTTTTTTAATTGAAAATTACTCAGTCTATCCTGACTGGCATGGCTCAGTGGGTCAGGCATCGTACCAGAAAGCAAAAAGCCACAGGTTTGATTCCTGAAGAAAAGGACCAAAACAATAGTCAAAAACATCTGATGTTACCTGGAAAGTGCAGGGTTTTTAAGAAGAAGGAAATAGTTCCTAGAGGTCTGCCACTCCAGTTTCTTTTGGTGTTCTTCCTTATTCCTGAGAAAGTTTTATAAACTTTTTTAATTTAAAAAAGTGCAGATATTTATAGGTATATGGCTTGGCTCACTGCTCTTATTTCTTTTCAAACAATTATAGTGTGTATCTCTTTTGAGTCTGGCTTAAAATGAAAATATAGTATTTAAAAAGTGCTTAACAGAAGGTTTGAAAACTTTTTTCAGAATATTCTGGAAAGTTGTCAGTATCAAAATTGAAGCACACCCTCCTGCCTCTCCCTCCAAAGTAAAGTCTTCGGGTTTGTTTGTTTTTAATTTTATTACTCAGCAAAAAATTGGCATCTTTCTAGCATTGCAAAAAAGTTATTACTGAATCCTAGCCCATTATTAAGGTTGTCATTCACAAATAAGCTTTTGCCAAAGAAATTGGAATTAGCAAAGGTCACCTGACAGGAATTGGATTGTTGTGTTTCGTGTTAGTGTAGACTTTCTTCTGCTGTTGCCAGTGCTCTCCTCCGATACCCTGGTGACTGTAGCTCAGGGGGGCAGGGGGCAGGCGGGCACGGGACGTAGTTTCTCCCATTCACAGCTGGAAGTTTCCGTGATTGCTTTTAGTTTTCAAGTAAAGCAGTTTGGTTTTGCATTGTAGCAAATATAAAAAGTAGAAATAAGAGCAAAACTTTATCCTGAAACTGTTTGCATTTTTATTGTTATGTAGACATAGGGACAAAAACTTTATAATAAAACTTGCACCTTTTTGATGTTAAAAGGATATAAGAAGTAATTTTATCTGTTTTCATAGTATACTCTTAGTTGCAAAGATAGTGCTTTTTCTATGTCTGGAATTTAATTTTATTAATTTGAAAATGTTTTTAAAACTTTGTCAGCAGAACTGAAGATCTCCGATCGGCATCTGAGCGCTTTCACTTGTGTTTCCAGAGTTAGACTTCTTAGCTGAGGTTTTGCCTTGTGGACATTAATTTTAACTTCATATACTATGTAGAAAATCCTTAACTTAAAGCTTCATACTGGATAAAGATTGTTTTATAACTTAGAAAAGGAACATTCAAAGAACATGCTTTACCTTGTTTATATGATTAAATAACTTATTTTATGTTAATTGAAAACAAATGGCCGTGATTTTAAAGTTGCCTTTTAGTATTTGTGGTTGTCATTTGAAATTATCCATAACCCGTGCTTTTATTGAGTCTCAGACCCTTTTAAAAACAGCAGCTATGTCTCCTCTCCTTCCCCATTCCCCTGCTGCAGACAAAGGACTGCATGCTGGCGAACGGCAGACTGGACGAGGCCTTTGAGGAGGAGGAGGAGGAGGAGGAGGAGGAGGAGGGCCTGATGTGGAGGGCTCCAAAGGAGGACACCGATTACGAAGATGACTTCCTGGAGTACGATCAGGAACATATCAAGTTTATAGACAACATGTTAATGGGATCGGGAGCTTTTGTAAAGAAAATTCCTCTTTCTCCATTTTCAACCACCGACTCTGCATATGAATGGAAAATGCCCAGAAAGTCCTCCTTAGGCACTATGCCGTTTTCGTCCGACTTTGAGGATTTTGACTATAGCTCCTGGGATGCGATGTGCTACCTGGACCCCAGCAAAGCCGTGGAGGAGGACGACTTCGTGGTGGGGTTCTGGAGCCCGTCCGAGGAGAACTGCGGCGCTGACGCGGGGAAGCAGTCCATCTCCTACGACCTGCACACGGAGCAGTGCATCGCAGACAAGAGCATCGCGGACTGCGTGGAGGCCCTGCTGGGCTGCTACCTGACCAGCTGCGGTGAGAGGGCCGCGCAGCTCTTCCTCTGCTCGCTGGGGCTGAAGGTGCTCCCGGTGATTAAAAGGACTGATCGGGAACAGGCCGTGTGCCCTGCTCGGGAGAGTCTCAGCAGCCAACAAAAGAGCCTTTCAGGGAGCCGTGCCGCCGCCCCCGGAGCCAGCGCCCGCCCTGCTGTGTTTAAGGACTTGGAGTACGGCTGTTTGAAGATCCCACCCAGGTGTATGTTTGATCACCCAGACGCAGATAAAACACTGAATCACCTGATATCAGGCTTTGAAAATTTTGAGAAGAAAATCAACTACAGATTCAAGAATAAGGCTTACCTTCTGCAGGCTTTTACACACGCCTCCTACCACTACAACACTATCACTGGTAAGGGCCCCGGACCCCGCTCACGTCTCCGAAAGGGAGACCAGGTGTTAATCGCATTATTTTGGCCTTGCGAAAAAATGATCTGTGCGTGTACAGATCGGGTGCTAAATCTGCACGGGGGGGGGGGTGGGCAACGAAAAATGAAAGGAGCCTTTAATTTCCGCATCTTTGGGGAGCATGCGCGGCTCCTTTGATCGCCGGAAGAGAGCCCCCTTCTGCACTTGCGTGTCGCTGCGCGGCGAGGGGAGTGGGGCCGCGCGGTCTGCCCTGCCGCTGCTGCTGCCGCTTCCCGGGGCAGTGCCTTCTGAGGCCCGCTCAGTGCTGCCTTTGGGCCTTGCTTTATCTGTTTATGCTGCGTGTATTTCCACACCCTTTTATCATCCTTCCTGAACAAAAGAGGCCCCGCTCTCACGGCCTTTGTAAGTCTGAAGATGAATAGATTATGAGGAACTACCCCACGGACGTTTCACTGCCCTTGCTGTGACGGCTGTCGTCTTCTGCTCTGGGTTCGCTCCACGTGTCCCCCTTCCTCCTTCCGTGCGCTCCCAGTCTGTGAGATGGGAGGACGGGTAGGCACCCAAAAACTCAGATCGGCTCCAGCCTGTTAAACGCAGCTCGAGTCTACGTGTTTTTTTCTGCGTCAGAGTAACAAGGGCTTGGATCCAGGATACCAAAGCGAAGTATAAAGTTTGTATAAGAAAAACAATGTAGATGAAGGTGGTCTGAAAAATGTGAAGCCAAAAGGGGGAAAATGAGGCTCTGGCCTAGGAAGGCGGGGGGGAAGGCAGGCCCGCTTTCCTGGGGGAGAAGAAATGAGGCGGGGGTGTCGGCTGCACAGTCCTGGGTGGGGCCTGGTGGCTGGCCTGTCGCAGCCCCTGCCTCTTAAGCCACTGGGGCTGCTGGGGCAAGTCACTGCATTTGTCCCTGCTCAGTGTCCTCAGTCGAATGGGCTCTTGTTAATCCCAGAGAAAATTCAGGTGCTGGTTAATATTGGTAACTTTGCACCTTTTGGCAGCCAGCTGCTTTTGCCCAGGGTCTTGGCTCACTTTCGCAACTCTTTCCTCAGTCTCTTGGTTTGTGTCAAATTCAGCATTTCTAATCTAAGTTGAAAAGAGAGTCTTCTTGTACTAACTGTCCCCTTGTGTAACAGATATAATCCAGGAGTGGCGAGGCCCGGCGTCACTTAAACACCTCCGCGTGTGAGTGAGCCGGTGTGCGGGGATGGCCGCAGAGCTGCCGGGGCGGGGGAGGCGTGTGTGCAGGGTCCGGCCTCACGGAGTGTGTGTGATGGGGGCGCTAGGACAGGGCCCGGCACCTGCGTGGCTCAGGGATCGTGGCGTCCCTGGGAAAGGTTTTTTCCTTGACGAGCCGTTTGTCTTCGGGCCACTTAAAGATTTTAGAACCCCAACTTATATATAAGAAATGTACTTAATATGCCATTAAAGTTTAATTGCCAGAGGCTTCAGTAAGTATGAAATGTTAAGTGATGTTGTCGTTGAAGAATATATATGAAAATGAACCCAAACGAAAGTCTCTGAAATGGCTCTAGGGCAGACCTGTCTGTCAGTTATTCTGTGGCTTTTGCCCAGGCTCATGGCTCCGCTTTGGCTCCTCCCCCAGATTGTTACCAGCGCTTAGAGTTCCTGGGAGATGCGATTTTGGACTACCTCATAACCAAGCACCTTTACGAGGACCCGCGGCAGCACTCCCCGGGGGTCCTGACCGACCTGCGCTCCGCCCTGGTCAACAACACCATCTTCGCGTCGCTGGCCGTGAAGTACGACTACCATAAGTACTTCAAAGCAGTGTCCCCCGAGCTCTTCCACGTCATCGATGACTTTGTGCAGTTCCAGCTCGAGAAGAACGAGATGCAGGGGATGGACTCCGAGGTGAGTGCCACTGGGAAGCGTGCTCCGTGCGCATCCCTGCCGGACCACTGCGCTCTCGGTAGCTTCAGCGCCCTGGCTGCGCCTGCACGGTCCCGGGGAACATGGGGACTGGGCGCCCACAGTGGGGGAGGGGGACCGGAGGAGTGAGACATCGTGCCTTTCCTGGTCCCGTTGGGACCTCCAGAGAAGTGCAGCCCCCTCCCCGACAGGAGGCGCAACCTAGGGAAAGCGCCGCATGTTGATTTGCTCTGCCTTGCTGTTAGGACGGAGCAGGAAGATTTGCTCATGTCTCAGGTGAACAGCACAAATATAACTTTTGCTTCTACTGGAAGTGGGAAAACCTCAGTTAAAAACCCAGCTTCTACATTTCTAACCATTGGAATTTGAGAGGCTTCTCCTGTAAGTTCAGCCAAAGGTTCCCCGGTGATGGAGCTAATTCTAACGTGCTTGTGGGCTGTTCTGCAGTCCCGTCTGAAAGGGTGCTTGCTGCTCGGGTGTTCCCAGCGCCCCTCTCTGCTCACCGCCACCCGTCTGCGTTCCTGGGTGACCAGGGGAATGCCCTCATGTCCGATTCTTCCCTTCTGACTCCTTTGTTCTTATTTTTATAAACTTCTTAGAACGAGTATAGGAATTTGTGGATAAATTCCTCTGGTAGCTGTTTGAATTGTTCTTTCTTTGGTCCGTACCTTCCCTTTTTTAATTGCACTAAACTGTTGTTGGGGATTTAGTACGTTTTCTTGACTTCCCGTGGGAAATGAAGGGTCTTGGTTTTGGGGTATCGCCACAGACAGGCAGTTGTGCATATGGCCTAGAATCTGTGCGGGAGAGAGGCCCGCTGGCGGTGTTCCTTCCCACGCACGCCGCCCACGGTCAGCAGTCTGAGTGTGCGCCCCGCCAGCAGCTCACACATAGTCAGCATTATTTGTGGACTCATTCTGTACAGCTGCTTTAAATTTAGAATTTGAGGAGGTCACTAAAATTAGATTTAAATTCTCTTTTAAATGACAGTGGGACATACTGGTTCTGTTCACTTTTGTTCATTCTTTTTCTTCCCTTTGTTTATATAAACAGTTACAGCAGTTACAAAAGCTGACTGGAAATGTCATGGTGTGACTTTTCTATTTGATTTTAAGAAAGTCTCTTCACCTTTCGGGGCCTCAGTTTTCTTATCTGTAAAAGGAGAGAATTAAACTTCATAAGTTTTAAAATACTCTTTAGAAACAATAACTATCTTATTTTCCAGTAGTCAGCATGATAAATGTTATATAGGACATTGTGTCACTGAACAGTCTAGTTAGAAATCACTGTCCCCTGCTTTATATTTCTTCTTAACAAGGAATTTATGTTTAGAAAATACAAATAAACAAAAAGAAATCAAAGTTACACAAATATACAACCTGAAAAATAACCCAAATTAACATTTCGGAATGTAGTATTGCTAATGTATGTAGATGTAGATATATATCAAATGTAATACTGTTGCTCATAGTGTACTATTAACTCTTCTCTCCACTCAATGATTGTGGGTGACTTTCCATGTACCATTTTGCGTTATAACTTTCAGTAGCTGCACGCTAGTCAACATACGGCCGTCATGTAATGTATCTAATAGTCCTTTGTGGCCGGGTAGTTAAGTTGTTTTTAGTTAGGACTTCTGATAAACCTGGATGTGATCAATATGCTTATATATCCAGTTACCTCCTTAAGATAAATTTCTAGACATGGAATTGCTGTGGCAAAGAATTTTGAACCTTTAAAAGGTTTTTGATACGTATGGAAGTTTTTATTCTGTGAATTTGAATACCCACTGTGTGTCAGGTCCTCTTTTATAGTGAGCATGTATTGTTTCATGAAAAGGAGGTTGGAGGAAAATATCTCCTAAATAGACTCTCCCAGCCAAAAAGAGGGGCAGTTTATACCCACGGCGTGTGTCCTCTCCAGCGCCGTGCCGATTGGTATTCTGCTTAGTCCCTGCCAAGCCGCTGGGGGCAGAATCATCAACATAACAGGTTTTTGATGGCAAGTGAATTTGAAGTTTTTAAATACATGTATTGACTATTTCTGACTTTGTGTTGAAGTTGTTTTTGTTTTTATTTAGAAATATTCATTTTTTCTTTGCTGGGTATAGAATATTAAATGGGAGGGGATTGTTTTCTTTTGTTTTTTCTTGAGACATTTGAAAACACTTCTTAGTTTTAGATAAGATAATGTTGTGAAGATCCTATTACACATCGTAGGCATGCTGTAAGTGGCTGGTATTGTTACCTTTGTTAACGATGCACTAAGTCACAGCCAAGAGAAGAAACACACCTCAGCGGGCTGCCTTTAAAACTGTCCTTTTTGCTTACAAGTCACTTTTCTCTGTGTAATAGCTTAGGAGGTCTGAGGAGGACGAAGAGAAGGAGGAGGACATTGAAGTTCCCAAGGCCATGGGAGATATTTTTGAGTCACTCGCTGGTGCCATTTACATGGATAGCGGGATGTCACTGGAGATGGTGTGGCAGGTGTACTACCCTATGATGCGGCCACTCATAGGTACTGTTGGCTCCCCTTTGAAAGATACAAAGTCAAAATTAAAAACAACTTTAAGGGCATTATTTACATTATTCCTTCATTTTGATTATAGAAAAATTTTCTGCAAATGTGCCCCGTTCCCCTGTGCGAGAATTGCTCGAAATGGAACCAGAAACCGCCAAATTTAGGTAAGCAAAAATGTGCACGGAAAAAATTAACTTACCTAACAATGAAGGGGGGACGTTCTCAAAGATACCGTCCGTGAGTGATCCTGAAAAGTGTTTACACCGGGGCACGCTCTCCTGCAGCTCCCGCTTGTAGCCTGATTGACTTCTCTTTTTGTTTTCATAAAGTGAAGCCGAATTAAAGAAGCAGCGGCCGCCCCGTCTGCCGCGGGTGTGCAGGGAGTCCTGGCACACGCTTCCTTTGTGCAGCCTCAGCTTGTGGATGGAGTGCGTGCTCTGTGCTGATTGACAATCATAATAAATACTTCTGACTGCTAATTCAAGCTGTTTGGCCTCTTTACAGCCCGGCTGAGAGGACTTATGACGGCAAGGTCAGAGTCACCGTGGAAGTAGTCGGCAAGGGGAAGTTTAAAGGTGTCGGCCGCAGTTACAGGATCGCCAAATCCGCAGCAGCGAGAAGAGCCCTACGAAGCCTCAAAGCTAATCAACCTCAGGTTCCCAACAGCTGAAACCCCTTTTTAAAATTAAAAAAAGGCAGAATTAAGGTGGAAATATTTAAATTGAAAGGATGATTTAAAGTTGATACTGAGCGGAACGAATTGAAGGCAGAATTTCAAGTTTGTTTGATAACAAGATAGATTACAGAATAAAACATTTAACATATGTATAAAAACTTTGGAACTAATTGTAGTTTTAGTTTTTTGCGCAAACACAATCTTGTCTTCTTTCCTCACCTCTGCTTTGTTTAAATCACAAGAGTGCTTTAATGATGACATTTAGCAAGTGTTCAAAATAATTATTGACAGATTTGGGGTTTGTTTTGTTTTGTTTTAGTTTAATCTCTGTCACCTTTGCTTAGTGTTAGGAGGCCCCGCAGCTGAAACCTCAGACCGTCCCTAGGGTGCTATCAGAGCCCTGGTACCACCCTCGGTCTGTGCTGCAGCGCCCGTCCCACGGCGGCGGTGTGCAGCGGCGGGGCCGCGTGCCAGAGTCGTCTTCTTCGTTTCCTTGTCCTGTTGTGTAAGGTGATGTTTCCCAGGCGCTCGGGCACTTCACAGCAAGGGACAGGTCTTCATGCACATTGGCTGGCGTGTTGGTGAATCCAATTTTAGTTTTCTCATGCCACGTAGTCTTGCATAAAAAAGGTTCTTGCCTTAAAAGTAATATCCTCATGGACAGTCTTTAATTTCTGATCTTTTTTGGAACAAACTAATTTTACATTCCCTTCATTTTGTTATGCATTAGCTGTTGCGACAGCGTGATACTCACGACTCACTAATATAGTCGTAACTTATGTTAAAACAGGATATTAGGATTTCTGTCACGTGTACTGATGACATTTAAAAAACCAGAATCTGTAGCTGATGGATTTTTTTAAAACACCATACTGAAAATGATCTTTGGCTAAATACCCAATTTTAAATAAAGAAACCTCCTGCTAGGTAGTTCCACGGATGGAAGCTGTTTGTGGCAAATAATTTTGCCCTATAGGCTATTTCTCTAACAAAATAAATTTTAGACATATCGCACCTAAAATATGCTGCAGATTTTATAATCCATTGGTCACTTATTTAAGGAAGCAAAACCCAGCACCTTTCCCCTCGGTCTTCTCACCTGAGTTTCTTACTGTACTTTCCACAGTGGTGCATGTGCATTCCACCTACCAAAGCTGTGCTGTTCATGCCCCGAAGCTCATGTTTGCGATAAACTGCCGTAATTTTGATACATCTGTGATTTAGCTCATTAATTTAGATAAACCAGCTTGTGATTTCCATCTTCGGAAAAGGAAAAAAAAAAAAAAGACGTGAGGCATTGGCCTGTTTCTTTAATTAGACTGGTAGGCACTCTTCACTTAAATACCTCAGTTCTTCTTTTCTTTGGCATGCGTTTTCCCCTGTTTGGTGCTATGTTTATGTATTATGCTTGAAGTTTAATTTTTTTTGCACTGTACCTATAATACCTCTTAATTTACCTTTATAAAAGCTGTGGGCCAGTCTTGCACTCCCGCCAACCTTCCCGTCGGGGTTTGCGCAGTGTGTCCCGTTCATTTTGCTTGGAGTTGGAGGAGGCTGAGCAGAGGGGTCTAACGTTTTCTAGCGCGTTGCTCTGAACCCGACGCTTCGCGCAGCGCTTTCCTCACGCTGTAAATTGCAGCTGAAGGCTGCGCCCCTCGCCCTGTCCGCACACCCGCCCCCGGAGGAGCGGCTCTGCTCGGGCCGTCCAGAAAGCTGTCAGCCGAGGAGACCAGAGTGCAGGGGCTGCCGGGCCCCTCCATGGTCTGTCGTCTCCGGCCTTAAGCTTGAATTGGAATGGATCTAAATTATTAAATGAGTTTTCGAGCAAATTAGTTTGGGTGGACTTGTATTCGGAATACTGAATTCTGATTTGGGAACTTAGATTTCTATTCGGTTTTTGAAAAATATCTCAATATAAGATCTCCTGGCAAGTTAAAACCAAGCAATTCTTGAATTGTATCACTGTAAGCGTGTACAGTGGATAAGTAAGGCTGGATGTGAGTTTTACTTGTGAGGGTGATTCGTGATGAAGTTGCATCACAAATCTCTGAATAATTTATAAACTACCTGCTGCCAGGAGCTTAGGCTTTGCATTGTGTCTAATGCACCAATCCCGGGGTTCAGGGATTCCCTCGCCTCCTGGCACCAAAATCAGATTGTTCCACAGTTACAATTCCCACTGGGAGAGAAATGCCTCAATATATTTTGTAACCTTAAGAAGAATATTTTTTGTTAATACTAAAAAGATCAGACTTGGAAATGATTAGGTCACACATTCTCAGGGATTCAAATTTCCCGCTACCATTCGAAATGTTTTTATCAACAGCAAACTTAAGCTATTTCTCTCTTCTCCCCCTCCCGTCCCCCTCCTCCTGCTCCTCCTCCTCCGCCTCTTTTTCTTCTCTCTCTCTCTCTCTCTCTCTCTCTCTCTCTCTCTTTGCTGGAGAAAAGTAGCTGATTTTAATTTGCGGCTCACTTCGAAGCATTCTATGATCCCCTGGTTACTCTGAGGTAAAATGAGTTAGACCTAGAAATGGTTAGGGACGCTGTTGTGCTGCTGATTTAAATGCTGTAAAGATGTCCCCTGTTTAGCTTGTTGAAATGTTTTGCATCCATTGATTAAGAAAAAAAAAAATCACTCTGTGTTGCCCCACTTCCCGCCTGTGTGTGTCACCCTTTTTTTCCCGTGACTGCGATGTGCGACCGAATGTGATGCGGAACCCCTGCCTGCGGGAGGGCCCGCGTGGCCCCAGCTTCCCGGGGAAGGCCTGGGGAAGCCCGTCTTGAAAAGCAACTACAGAATGTCCTCATGATGATTGTGTGGAGGTCAGTCGGCTTGAACCTTCACTGTAAATGTCTTTACTTCCTTTTCTAACATACCTTCCGCAGTCCTAACTATGCTGCATTTTGTATTGTAATCCCCCCCTTCTGTTCATGTAGCACAGAGGAGCATTGCACTTGGTACCATGCTTTACCTCATTTCAAAGAAAATAGGCTTCACTGAGAGGGGAAGGGTTTGGCCTCGCTGCTGTTTCGATTTACCGAATCTGAAAAAGATCGTTGTAATGCCTGCAATGTGTCACATACTTGCACAACTTAAATAGATCACTTTTGTCTATGGCATTTTTACTGTTTGTGAAAGTGTGACGAAGACTTGTTGACTGAACTCTTAATTATGTTTTTAAAATGTTTGTTACCTTTTTTCTTTTACATTATGTGAAGTGATTAAATGTAGAATGACCTCTAACACTCCTGTAATTACCTTTTAAAATACTAATATTTTTATTTTCTTAATAATAGCTCGCCCTCAGAAAGATTCAGATTACCCTGCCCGAGCCGCCGGAGGCTTGGGGCTGCTTTGGTCCCCTTGGTTCAGTTCACAAATACAGCGGCTTGCCCAGCAGGCAGCCCTGTCGCCGTTCCATCAGAGGGCGGCTGCGGAGGGCAGGGGGCGACCCAAACACAGACCCGCCGCAGCTCAGCCTTAGGGCCCCGCTGATGGAAAACTTTCTATCTTTCTCTGTTAGGGTATCTAATTCTTTCACACAAAATTGAAGCCACCAGACCGAGACCTTGTGTTTTTATTTAAACCGCATCTGAAAGGACGCTGCGTCCTTGACCGGTCTGCGTTCCCTGCAGAGGAGAAGCCCGTGTCACGTTTATGACCCGCACGGCTCTCTTAATTACATTTAACTAGGTGTATTTTTCCAACCACTGATTACCTTTCAGGAATTTAATTATCTCCAAATAAATGTCTTTATTTTATATTGTACATGAAAAGTTTTTAAGAGATGTTGAAGACCAAGAATATTAAAAGTGATTTTAAAAGTTGTCAGAGACGCCAGTAGCAATATCTAGGGAATCTGCATCGAGACTATGGTATTTTCCACTAGCGGTGAAAATGATCTTGCAAAACTAACGTGTAAATATATTTTAATCATTAATTGCTTTTTTTTCCCAGTCCATTTTTATTTGGACACCAACCACAGACAATTTAAATTTTACAGATGTATTCAGAGCCCACTGCGGCAGCAGGTTGCATCGCAAAACTGCGAATGTGAACAGGAAGTAACATTTCTGGCTTTTCTGCTGTAGATAGAGTGAAGGAAAATGACTAAAACCAAGTAAAACTAACGTAGAATTTGATTGACAATAAAACATTTACCATGACAAGCTGCAGGTGTTTTTAAGGAACGTGATGTAATTCATTCATGCCTTCGTCGCGCTGCGGAAATTTGCAGTCTGCACCTTATGGGTCGGCCACCTTCAATTGCTTTGTTTGTTTCTTTTTTTTTTTTAATAATTGTAGCCGAGTAAATCTCCAATAAAGCTGGTCTGTTCATGTTCACCGCGTGTCCTGTCGTCTGTTTCTTTCCTCAGTCTGCTTGACTCGAGCAGATGCTGACCCAAGGAGCTGTAGCAGAAACGACCAGTTAGATAGTTTCATTCCGCAGCCCCATGAAAACGCACACTTTAATACGATGAAAACTTCTTTATCAAGTTCTGCTTCACATCCACTTGTAGAGTTGTATAGGAACAATTGTCTTTTTCTTTTCAAGATTTAAATAATACCAGTGTGTTTTTCTGAAATTCTGCCACATTGACTGATGTGTTCCAGGTCCTGGGTTACTTCTGATAGATTTGACACATTTCTTAAGAGAATTTGGTTATTCTGAAACCAAATGAACAGAATGTTCAGCTTCCAGGCTGGTAGGACCCACTTCCAAATTTCTGGTTAAGGAAAATGTTATTATTTCAAGCTTCGACCCAGCCTTTTTTGTAAGGGCAATAACTAAGCACTAATAGAAATTACTTGGCCGTAGGAACATGATGGTAAATGTAAGTTTCTTAGGACAAGAAAAAAACTTCGTTTTCCTTTGTAAGAGTTTAAATTAATCCCTTCCTTCCCTCTCCCTCTCACTTCTCTGGCTAAAGGAGAGAAAGGACATGTATTTCAATCCTGAGGAATTTGGTTAAGCGCTGCGTGCTTGTGAGTGTTGGTGTTAATGCCAGAATCCATCGGATAGTTGAGGCCAAGCCTCGGCCGCAGCTCCTTCCTGCCACCTCTAGCCTGCGTCCCTTGGCTGGCAACAGAGCACACGGCCAGGCCAGGCGTATCAGTTTGCAGATCGTGACATGTGTAAAAAGAATCCAGATGGAAGTGAAATTTTCTTTCCTTGCGCAGCTCTGTAACCATAACGCACATTGAGACGGAATAGTGGGTGCCGACCCAGCTGGCTCAGCCGTGAGCTGAGCTGTGCTCTTTGGGAGACACCTGTAGCTCGGGATGCACCCAGGTGGGTGTGCAGGTCAGGAGCCGGCTTGCCAGCCTGTCTGCAAGGCAGTGCACGGACTGCTCTTCCATCTTTTTGCTTCTTTTTGTGGTAAAATATACATGAAACTTGCCATTTAGCCATTTGTGAGTGTATAGTTTAGTGGTATTAAGTTCTTTAACATTGTTCTGTGTGACCATCACCAACTTCCATTTCCAGAACTTTATCTCAAGACTGAAATTCTGTCCCCACTAGACACTAGCTCCCCCCCACCCCTCCACCGCACCCCTGGGGACCACTTCTCTACATTTTGTCTCGAGTTTGTTCCAGGTCCTTCGTATACTGGAATCAGACAACACATGTCTTTGGGTGTCTGGCTTTTTTATTTCACTTCATATAATGTCTTCAAGGCTCCATGCCTGTTGTATCACGCCACAAATTCCTTTTAAGGCTGAGTAATATTCTGTATATTTTGCTTGTCCGTTCATCTGATGCTGGGTGGCTCCCACCGTTCGGCTGTAGTGAATGGTTCTGCTGTGGACATCGGTGTGCACGTATCGGAATCCCTGTGGGTATCCAGAAGTGGAGTGTCTGGATCGCGTGGTAATCCTGTGTTTCCTAGTTTGAGAAGCCACCATACTCCATAACACAATGGCTGCGCCATTTTACATTCTTGCTCACAATGCCCAAGGGTTTCAGTTCCTCTTCCTCATCGACACTGGTTTTCTTGTTAATAGCTTTTTCTGCTAACAGCTCTGCGAATAGGTGTGAGGTGGGATCTTACTGCGGTTTGGATTTGGGCTTCCTGACTTAACAATGATGTTGAGCTTTTTTTTCTTCGTGTGCTTGTCGGCCGGTAATACATGTTCAGAGAAATACCTATTTGAGTCCTTTGTCCATTTTTGAATTGAGTTATTTTTGTTGTTGAGTTCTAGGAGTTCTTTATATATTCTGGATAGTAAACCCTTATTAGGTTTCCTCCCAGTCTGTGGGTTGCATTTTACTCCCTTTAAAGTTCTCTTGAAAAATTTTGAGTTGCAGAACGCATGGGCCTCAGCTGGGCCTACACTAGCTAAGGCTGCTGAGCACGTGCTGGGTGCCTGGTCTGTACGCAGGTCTGACGTGTTTTGTGCCGTTTGGGCATCACCACGGCAACAGAAAGAAAGAACTCCTTTTGAATGGAGGCCCGCAGAGGGGCCGCCTGGTTGCCAGCGCTGTTGCTTAGGGCAGGTTACTTAGTCCCTCTCAGCCCCACCACCGTGCGGAGCAGTGGTTCAGATCGGTGTGAGTTCGTGCAAAACGCTGGGCCGAGCGCCCTCCGTGCCGCAAGCCCATCACATGAACGCTAACTTGCTGTGGTCCCCGTGTTACAGATGGGGACGCCGAGGCACCGAGAAGTGAAGTGACTTGACTGAAATCACAGTAGTGAGTCGGGGCCATGAACCCATGTCTGTCTAAAGCAAGAAGTGTTTAACCACCACTCAGTAATTCTCCAGCCTGTGTGGACCTTTTGAGATGCACGTGACACCTGTGTTTCCTGGTGAGAAGGAATCCAGGGGAGACTCATGACCAGCACAGGCAGCAGTCATGGGATTTCTGTTCCTTTGTTTGGAGGTAACCCAATAGCTCATTTTTTTTAAGTGAGGAGAAGATTCAGGTCTTGGTTAGAGAGCCAGGTTCAGAACCTGCCATTGTTGCCCTGTTTCCCGACTCACCTCAGCCTGAAAAACAAGGGACATGCCCACGGCCACGGAAGGGCTTCGCATGAGGCCAGTCTTGGTTCCCCATTTTAAATTGCACTCTGCCAGGTTCAATGAGGAGCAAGCTTTTTCTTGGACCTCTGCTGCTTTTCTCACATGCTTTTTCCTTCCCGGTGCCAGAAGAACAAGACAAGCCCCTCCCTCAGTAATGCCACTCCTGTTGTGCTGTGTGGTGTCACTTACTGTAACGGGACTCTAGTGAGGGAGTGACGCCGGGCCTCGATTCCAGTGAGAGAGAGAGGCACACACACACCCCCGCAGCAGAAGCACGGCCCCTGGTGGCATTTTCACCCTGCAGAGTGGACATTGTTTTCTGATCTTGTGATGTGCTCCCACTTTTCCTGGGTTTGGGGGGACAGGTGCGTGGTGGCTGGTATGAGCATAAGGGGGGGCTCTAACTAGGAAGTTGTGAGATGGTGAAGGGTGGTGACTGCCATTTTTACCTTGAAATTTTTTTCTAACTTCTTTTGGAAATAAGTTTCAGTGAGATGCATATTAGCCTGGATGGTCCCCCCCTCCCGTCTTTTTGCTTTGAACATGGTCTTTCATTTGTAAGGCTTGTCACCCACCCCCACTTGAGTAATTTCCAGGGATGTTAAGCAGATGTGATAGGGCACGAAGTGTTCCGTGGTTACCTAAGTTTGGGCAACCACAGATTAAAAATCAAAGCCAGCTTGTGGCAGGACTTCTCAGGGTCTTCGTTGTGCGTTGGGTCTCCTAGGGCTGCGTTCCCCAAACTGGTCAGACTGAAGACCTTCGTGATAGATGCTGGGGTGCTGGCGTCCTGAGAGCACCCCTGAAGACTTGCACTGCCACGGGCCCTGGGCAGGTGGGGAGACACAGCTCTGGTGCCAAGAACTCAGCCTGACGGGTCTGTCAGCCAGCCAGCCTGAGGGCACATGTGAAGCTGACCAGCGGTCCCTGCGGTTCTCTAATTACTGGGTCACTTGGGCTCCCCATCCATGACGAGTGAGTCTAGGTCCCGTGGTCCTGGCTGGACATTGGCTTGCAATAAGTAGTCATAAAGTAAAGCAATTAAAATGCGTGTCTTATGTCAAAATGGGTTTGGTGTACATGTTCAGGTGCTGGACCCTGAGAGTCCCAGGGCAGGACACGATTCAGGAAGTTGGCCTCCCTCAGAGGGTCGATGGCCATTGTCTTCCCAATGATCCCCAGTCTGCAGTTGGTAGGGGGACCTTTCTGGTGCCGTCACCTCTGCCTGGAAAGCTCTTGGGCCTCCCTGGACACCTTTACGCGAGTAACACTACCCTTCCTTGCAGAACTACCTGGATGCCGAGCCCCGCAGGACACCTTCCCACACCCAGCCCCACCCTCAGCCTGGGTCCCCACCACAGGTCCAACCCCTTCTCATAGCACATGTCACCCCAGTATCACCATCTCTGCCTGCCCCTGAGCTGCTGGGATGCAAAGGACTGTCCTAAACACACTACGTTCCGGTCGCACGTGCTGCTGGGCTGTCCTCTCTGCTGTGTGCAGATGTGGGTGACTTCAGGAGACAGGAAGAGCGGGGTCAGGAGGAGAGAAGTGGGGGGTGGCTGCCAGCAGAGGACGGGAAATCTCTGCTTCTTACCGTAGTCACTGAGGGGAATGGGACTTGGGACCCTCCTGAATATGTGTCACAGTCTGGGGAGAAGGATGGGTTTCCTGGCCAGCCTGATGAACCGTTGCTACAGCTGGAGTTGAAGACCCAGTAGAGACACATCTGGAAGAGCCCAGAGCCCGTGCGTTGCCTCAAGATTGGGTTCGAATGGACACCGAGTCTTGTAGCTGATCTTTTCCTTTGACGGCTGGGCAACTCGGAGCCAGATTTCTAGCAGACGTCCAGTTTGTCTGTTCACTTTATTATTTGTTAAGCACCGTCTAAGTCCAGGGATAGGGCTACGAATAGCGTGCGGTCTTTGCCCTCATTACGGGCAGTTACTCCGAGTGGATCCTGGTGGGGAGGCCAGGCCACAGCCACAGCAGCGGGTCATCGTTTTCTGGAAATAAAATCCTGTGTTTGAATTAGCTTTTTCCTCCCTGGTTCACCATCCTTCCCTGTTACGTCACCTGTACGCTCGTTGTTGTCAGAGGTGGTTTTGGGGATGAGATGAGCTATACCCAGCATTGATATCGCTTAGTCCAAAGTACGTTTCCAAAGCAGCTAATAAGGCCCGGACGTGCGCTGACCTGGAAGAGCAAGGGGTCCCCGAGCAGGCAGGCAGCGCTCCAGTCACAGCTCTGAGCCTCTGCCGCGAGGTCTCAGTGGGCCGCCGTGGTGAGTGGGTGCAGCCACAGCGTGCACACTGTTCTGGTGACAGATGGCAGCCAGCGTAGCTCCTTGCACCACAGGGGCGTTGTGCTCTCAGCGTTGTCTCAAGAGCTCGGGCTTGCGTGGGGGCAGACAGCCCGGGACCTAGGTGCTTTTATGGGGAAGTGTTTGAGCTCTGCGTTCTTCTAAGAGCCATAAGGCCACTTCGGGTTTTGTTGGGTGGGTAGTTATTTTTGCTTTTATTTACCTATTTTGGAATAAAGGGCTGAATCAGTCCTCCTAAGAAGCCAGAATTTCCACTTGAGGTTATGTCTATAAATAGAACATCTAGGCTTTCCAGAACTAAAACTCACTCAAACCAATTTTGTTGACAAAGGGGAGGTCCTGTCAACTACTGGTGTGAGCATTTTTAGGCAGCTGGAATTCTGGAGTGGCAGACACGCCCCCAGGGCCATTCAAGTTTAACCCTTCTATACCAAGGATGCCAAAAGGAGCTGATCGGCTGGTACCGGGAGCCTGCACCCAGGGGTGGCCTCGATCCACCGCTCCTGGCCTCTCTTATCTCCTAGTCTATACAGTGAAGGAACTGGCTCACGCGATCCACTAGCAATTGATAATACTCAAAGCCACAGAAATGTGATCTGTGACTGCAGAGGTGTAGAGATTTGAATAATGGCTGCTCAAGACGGTAAATTCCTAGAGGCCAAGGTTATGTTCTTGCCCTTTTGCTCAATACATATAGGCATTCATCCATGCACAAGACCCAGCATTGACTGTGGCCGGTCCCCTCTGGGTGCTGTGGAGTCAGTAGGAACCAGTCCGATGAACCAGTCTCTCGAGTTCTTGGAAGCTTACCATCCAGCGGGGTGGGAATGGGGGCTAGGGAGACAAACATTAAATAAACCTGCTACTTTTAGGGAACGATACTTGGTAGGAAGGCAGACAGGGCAATGTAACCGAGTGACTGGCAGTGGGGGGGGCCAAGTTTAAATAACGGTGGGAAACATGTCCTGAGTATCTACTGCTCTGATCACTTCCGCTGAGCTTCACAGACGAGGCGGTACTCCTGCCTTCCCATCTTAGAGACGAGTAGAGGCACTCAGGGATACTGAAGCCACCCAGCCTTGCGTGGTGGGGACAACTGTGTCCCTAGAACCAAGGAATTTCAGTCCAGTGTCCCCTCCAATAAAGGACTGACCAGGGCACAGCAGAAAAAGGCTGGAGGATTGAGGGGGTGTTTGCTGCAGGGTTTGGGGGATGGGGAGACGTCCTTTCTGTAGCAGTTGGTCCGGGGCGCCGTCGATGTGTGCGATCTCTTCAAGAGACCCTGTTTTTCTTGGGACAAGGGGTCAAGGGAGGCCCCTAAGACTCGGCTCGTGGTATTTGCCCATGTGAAAGTCCTGAATGTTCGAGGAGTTATTTAAGGTAAGCAATCACTATAAATCTTCAAAATTAACTCACATTTTAACCCAAATTTACAATTTCAACATGGATAGTGACACCCCGCGAACATTCTAAGAGTAGGCTGTGTTTTTCTGCGTTGCAGTCTTGAACCCGTGTTCCCTTAAGCAAATCCCCCTTCCTCTCCCAGTCTCGGGTTCCTCGAGCTTGAGACGGAGGCTGCCGCCAGACCAGCGCATCTGAGGTAGAATGACAACAAAATCAGAATCGCGGTGAGCCCAGGTGTCTCCACGTGCCCGAAGTTGTCCAGGTGACTCTAATGTGCGGCTGAGGTGAGGAAACAAGGAAGTAGAAACAGGGTCCCCCACTGTGCTCTGAAGAAGCCCAGGGGGCCGGGAAGGAGGGAGGCTGTGGGGCTGGGCCTCTGCTCCCTCCTCCACAGCTCTTCTGATGTTCTCCGATCCATTGATTGAGCTTTGCGTTGGAAGAAAGGGCTCTACGGTCACACCTTAACGTTTGAAAATCACTGGGACGGAAGCTTGGTAGGAGCCCCTGACTCGACTCCCCATCTGCAGTTCCCTGTAGTAGAGTCCCACCCTCGCCCCCGCGGTCTGGGTCTGGGTCCCGTTTCTGCACTCTGAAAGCAGCTGCAGCCTCCCTCCCAGGTCCGGCCACCTTTCCTTCGTAGGTGAGCTAATCCCCAAATGTGGCCGCGCAGCATTAGAGTGAGGGTTTTGATTGCCTCCTTATGAGTTACTGTGGCGTGCCCTGGTGAGGGGTCGAAGGCATTTGAGATCCTTTGGGATCCAGTGCAAGATATTACTAAAACGAGACTCCATTTAATAGGTGATAAATCTTGATATTGTAAATTTAATACAGTTTGATGGTTGTAAATCCAGGGCATCTACTGGAGGAATTTGCTGTGTGTTGCATTTATGAAATATTTAGTCAGGTGTTTTTAAAGGTACGACTTTTCTCATAAGGTACTAACTTTTATGGGCTTAACAAGAAAATTTCATATTGGTGTCAAGTGTGCTGCTGTTTGCGGGCCTTTGAAATGAAAAAGGAAGAGGTTTTGAAGGTTTTTTTTTTTTTTTTTTTTTTTTATAAGAAAGCTCTTTCATAATATTCACAGTAATAACCAGGTCAAGAAGTAGATTTTAGTATATTTAAGAATATATTTTAGGATAAGTAACCTAAAAGTAAGCTTATATTTGATGTTTAGACTGTAAATATTGGAAGAGATGCATGTGTGGGGCTGAAATATGGCCAGACGGTGGATGTTGGGGTGAGGCCACTAGGTTGGTGGCCAGGAGTTCGATACTGGCCTTGTGTATTCGTTTTGTTGGCTGCGTAACAAATGCACGTAAGTTTCGTGGCTCAAAACCACATCCCTTCATTCCCTCAGTTTCTGCGGCTTAGGAGTCTGGGCACAGCTCCATGGGACCTCCTGCCCAGGGTCTCACAGGCTGCAATTGACGTGTCAGTTGGCCTGAGGCCTCACCTGGGCTCGGGACCCTTCCAAGCTCACGTGCTTGTGGACCAAATTCATTTCCTTGAAGGTGTGGAACCCCTGGCAGCTTGCTTTCTCAAGGCCAGCAGGAGAGCTGCCCTCCCACTTCAGTCTCTCTCTTCGGGGAAGGCCTGGACCCCATTACAAAGAACTCCCCTGATGAGGTCGGGCCCACCTGGGGTAATTTCAGTCTTGTTTCATTCATAGGCCAACATACTAAGGGCTTTAATTACGTCTATGAAATTCTCTCACCTTTGCCATGACACGACCTCACCATGACAGTGACATCCCATCATAGTCTCAGGTCCTGCCCACGCGCAGGAAGAGGGTGTTGTACAGGGCACATACACCAAGGGGCGGGAATCTTGGGGGCCATCTCACCTGTCACGCTCTGGATGTGACCTTAGGCAAGTCTCTTCTCACCTTGGGGCTTTCCTTTTGAGAGCTGTCACATAGCAGCGGTAATTCCTGGCTATCTCAGAGGGATGTTGTCGGCCTCGAGGAGAGACCACGTGGGAGGCCCCAGGGGCAGGGGGCCACGTGGGAGGGGCAGGCAGGAAGTGCCTGAGTGGATGAAGATGCAGGCGGGGTACTACTGCTGCAGTTCCGCTTCGGGCCGAAGGTACCAACGGAGTACCTACCTGGGTGGATGTAAGACGGAGCACAGTTTGGACAAGTTCTCCATTTTTTCCTTGTCATCAGTGGTCCAAATGGGCACTAAAATTGCTCCTCTTGTCATCTACTGTTCACAGGAGTTGCCTTTGCAAATCCCACACTCTGAAAAGTGGCCATGGACGTTTTTTCTGGGGGTGGGGGAACTAGCGTTGGGTGCGCTCATCCACCTAGCCCTCCCAGCCATTCCCTGAGACCAGAAAAATCCTAGAGCCAACACCTCTGTGACCGACCATGAGTGCCACTCGGGGGGCACGCCCCCTTCCTTCCCGGTACCCCCTTCCCCAAAGAGTCCCCATGGTGGCTTTCCATTCCACTACCAATGCAGAGCCCCGTTGGACTCGGAGAGGAGAAGACCATTATTCTGCGCAGTTGCTGCCGGCCACGGTAAGCTATTCGCCGAATAATACTTGGAGCACAGATAACTGCTTTGCCATTGTAAGCAAAGGCGCCCTCTGCGCAGCCGTAATTACAAATGCAGGGAAATGGAGGGAAAATCCATCTTATTTAAAAGTGTTTTAGTGTCAGCAAATTCACTGCGATGCCATTAGGAAAGTTTTTGTTAAGGACACATTCGACTTGAGGTTTTTAATTTGTTTGAAGTGTTTTGCTAAAACAGAATTATGTTGGAGTTTACATAAAAGTAGAGAATGACATGAAAAGTTTTAACTTAAGCAGCAAAATATAAAGGCTAATCTTATTTAAAAGTAATATGTATGTCTTGATTGAGTGCCCAGATACTCTCAACTGGGACTTTTTAGTGGAATCGGGTCTAAGCTGTTACACTGAGTTATACCGAGAAAGGGTTTCCTGAGCTTATATTGCCAGACCTGAAATACTCTGGTGGCTGCGTTTAATAAAGAAACGAAAGTCTTGAGTAAGGGGATATGATTTTTTATGACAGCAGGAATGCAAATAACTTTTAGTCTCATTGCCTTCGCTGGGTTTGGTTTGATTTGATGGCGTTTAATAATGACTTATAACCTGTGCTGACAATATGCAGGCCCGCACAACGTCATTTCACTCATTTATTCTGCTTGCTGTAAAAACAAAGAGATGGCAAATAAATATATGGAATGTTCATTGTTTGTCAGAGGGCCCAAGCCAAGAGTTTTCAGTGACCTTTTAAAATATGGTCCCAGGCTAGTACTAAAATGTCTGTCACTCAACACACACACTTGCATGCTTTGACTCTTTAACCCACGCATCTTGTGTTTTTCTCCTTCAAATGGGTGTATGAATTTCCAATCAGCTGCCCCGATTAGGTTTTTGCATCGGAGGATTACTGTAAATTGCGGCCTGACAATTACAATACGCAGGGCACCGGCGAGTTATTAATGGGCTCACTTACTGATGGCCTTTCAGCGCTGCCTCGGCCCTGCTGAGGCTCAGCCTAATTAGATCCAGGGGTAGGGGGCCCCTGCGGATGAGGCGAGGGGGGTGGGGGGGTCCCCGAGACCCCACCCCCCGCGGAGGAAGATATCAATTGATTATGTATGGCTCCTGTCCGCCATGTCGGATCTCTAATGACTTGTATTGGCTTAAGGGGCCTTGCCTGATTTGACAGCGTCAAGCTCAGCTGACAAAGACCAGCAGGTGACTTTAATTGAGGACTTCGATGGCAAGAGGTTTTATGCAAGACAGAGCAACAGTTCAACAGACACAAAAGAGGCCTGTAAAAAAAATAAAAACTAAAAAAAAAAGTCTGTAGCCTGTCTCCAATGAGCCTGGGACCAGACCTGGAGTTAGCTACTTCCCTCTCGTTCAAGTTTACACTTTTTTCACCCCTCCAGTGGTGGGATCAGGAAGGGAGAGACCCCCTTGCCTCCCCCACCCCCGCCCCTGGAAATTCTGCAGCCGTCTCTCCTCTCTTGGGTTTCAATATTTATCTTTAGGGATAAATTATGTCCAGGCATAAATTATGTTTGACACATCTCGATGCTGGGGGAAAAAATTAAATTTTTCACCGCTCTGAAAAACATTCCCCAGAACATATCACGCTCAGAGTGCGTCCTGAAAGGGCTGAGCGTGCTGTTTAGTTTTACAGAATTAAATGGATGGTCTGTCTGGAGCATCGGAAGGCGGAGGATAATGATCAGTGAGTGAATGAATGAAAAAAAAAAATGACGGCTGATAGGATCGCAGACTTGGAGACCAGGCAAAGGAGGGGAGAGGGAGGGCTAAGCTGGGTCTGGCCAGAAAGCTGCTCGCTGGTCGGGTCAGTTAGAAAACTTTCTAGGAGCCGCCTTGGTGTTTTGGAGGGTCGGGCCAGGAGGCTGTGCCGCCAGCATTTGCGGGTGGCCTCTGATGTGCGCTCCGTCCTAGGGGCTCAGGGACCGTCTCTGCCTTTCGGGACACTACATGAGCAGTCCAGCATGACCCACAAACTCCACACATTCTGTTCAACCAAGCACCCTCCACTTTGCCTCACCCAACTCCGCGCCAAGGATTTTCCTGCTTCCAGCCTTTGCCTGTGCTACTTTCTCTGCCTGAATTTCTCTTCCTCCCCTCACCTCTTCATCTTGCAAAGTTTTGTTCACCCTTCATGGCACAGTTTAGTCACCTCCTCCAGGAAGCTTTCCGGCTCCTCCCTGGCCCTCCCTCAGCTGGCCCGACTCCGGAGCCCACACTCTCACCCACTATGCTGTGTTACCTCCTACAAAGGGGTAAAGAAATGCTTGACTGTTCAGCTGACTGGCCAGAACACAATTTGCACACCACGAAAGGTACCAAAGGGAATCCCAGAGTTAGAAGGGAGAGATGGATTCTGGGGAAGGTGGGTGGAAGTGGAATCTGGGGACATTTAGAAGGGAGGTGGACCCTGAGCCCGGGCAGGACTCTGGGACAGTGGCGGCAGTGGCGTATTCTGGCCAGAACCTGGAGATCAGTAGTCCAGTGCCAAGTAGTTTAAGGGCTAGGAATGTTGTCCTGAAGGACTCCTGGTTGGGAAACTCCAGGGTCCATTCAGCTGAATGGCCTAGCAGATGTCCCCAAGCCCCCAAAGGAGCAAGTTCATACAGAATAGGCTCCCTGCATGCTCCCCCTGACATGGCCTCAGCCTCCCACCTCTGCTCTGTACCTAGCCGGGCCCCACCCAGCTCCCAAGGCAGCCCCCTCCTCTGGGAAGACTTCCTGGAGCCCAGGTCTTGGTGGGACTGACAGTTTCCTCCAGCTCCTGTCTATCCCATGTTACCAGTCTTCTTTGTGTTCCTGGAGCCCCACTGTGAGCTGCTTGGGGGCTGGTGACAGATTCATCTCTGCCACCCCAGGGTGGCCTCTGTCTGCTGTGGAATGAAAGAGAAAGCAGAGGAGGGGCTGATCCCCAAGAGCTTCCTCTATCCACCAGTTTTAGAAGTTTCTTGGTTTGCTTTTTTAAAACTTACGACTTGGACCTATTTAGTGATTCTTTGTCTCTGAGGATCTTTATTAGGTAGCTCAGCATTGTGATCAAGGTGGTTCTGTCTGGTTGCTGAGCATCTGTAGAGGGCTGGCCTCTGGGGGTTGGTGGCTCCTGCCATGGACGTGGCCCCAGGCCAGGTGGGGAGGTGGCACAGAGGCAAACGGGAAGCAATACGGTGAGAAGAAACCCGCACTCGGCCCGGGGAGATAGGGAAGGATGGAGATGGGTACGTCCTGGGTCTCGTCGAAGAGGAAGGAGAAGGTGCGGGCTCTCTGTGCTGCTCATTCCTGGTGCCGGGGCTGGGGACAGTGTGAGCTCCTACAGGGCAAGAACCAGCACAAAGCCATCTTAGTTTCCTTTGGTGTCTAGGCCAGAGCTGAAACAGGAGGTTTTCAATGCACATGGAATGAATGGATGTGCGGAGAGGGTCCTAAATCCACATGCCAGCCCTGAGTTGGGGCCCCAGCCTGATTTCCCCCAATGCCTCCCCCCTTTCCCCAAATCTGCACAGGTGGGCGATCTGCTGCCCCTGTTTTTCTCTGCTTGGCTGATGGACCTGCTTTTCTCTGTCTCTAGAAACGCCAGCCACCTTCCCCTCCCGCCCTCACCTCTCCCGTAGAAACGTCTCCCCTGCCACGACCATCGCCAGGCTCTGTTCTTCCTTCTGGCCTGTCTGGACCTTGGTCATAACTCCCAGGTGGTTGCCTGTCTTCAGCCGTCCCCTCCCACCAACCCTGTCCTGGGCAGCTATCAAAATTTCGGACAAAGATGGCTCAGCTCCTGCCCCACCCACCTCAAAAGCTTCCTCCTCCTCTCTCTTCCCCTGCGCTCTGACCCCCTCCTCCTTGCTGAGCACGTCGGCTGACCCATCACAGCGGTCACATGGCTCCAGCCTTCCTCCTTCATCTCCTCTTCCCTACCCGTCCACCACCTTCACTTGGGCCACACAGACTAGACTCCATTCCTTTGCTGGGTGACCTTGGACTAGCTACTTACCCACAACCCTTCTTGGTTCGTGTGACGTTAAGAAGAGTGGGTTGGCTGGAGTGAGCGGGCAGAGATGGAGCGACGTGATGTCACAGAGAATCGCGTAGCTGTGGAGTCAGGCAGGGCTGGGCTCGAACCCAGACTGCCACTTAGCAGCTGTATGACCTTCTGGCGAACAGGGTCCGTAACAGCACCCTAGGGTGGTTCTAGTGCTTGGCACAGAGCCTGGCACATGTCCTCTGCCAGCTGGCCCCATCCCCAAGTGACAGGAAAGCGTGCCGCTCTTTGCTGTCCCCCATTTGTTTTGAGGCCACCTTGGATGCCTTTTCCCCAAAGGGCCCAGCCCTTGGGGGCCAGAGGCCCCAGAGCAGTCCAGCATTGCTGGCCAGCCTGGGTTTGTTTGCTGGGCTGAGCATGGCGAGGTCAGGTGCTCCACGGCTGAGCTGGTGTCCCTGTCACTGCTCTGGCCTGGCCGCCTTACAACCCTTCTCTGGGAAATCCCCGCTCTGTCAGGCAAAACTTGGCCCACGGACGCACGGGGCCCTTGGGCAGCTGGATGTCAGCAGTGTCCCTCTGCTCATCACTCCGGGGCGGGGTGTGCAGTCGGCCTTCCGCCCTGCGGGGAGGCTCCTGGCGGAGGGCTTGTGAATGTCATCCTCAGTCCAAAGACGCTACTATGATGGATGGAGGTTTTCTGGCCCAACTCAGCTGAAAATGGGCCCCACGTTTGAAAGTGTCGGGCTGCAAAGGGCAGGACTGGGGGATGGAGCACGCAGAAGAGGACACGGCAGGCTGGTGGTGGGAGGGGGGGCTGGTCATTTATGTGCTGGGGAGCTCACCCAGGAAGGCACAGCCCAGAAGGTGGCAGTGCCCATGTGGGTGTAGCTGCCCTGCACAGACCACTGCTGCCTCCCATGCATGAACCACCCCGCTCCCTTGGGGCCCACCTAAAGAGCTCCCATGGGAGGTGTCCAGAAAAGGAAGCGGGTTGCCACAGGCTGTGAAGATGCAGCCCAATCTCCAGGGCCGAACAGCGTTGAGGGGCTGGGGGCTATGATGCATGGGCCCTGTGTCCCCATCAGGGAACACCCGGACTAGGAGCCTCCTTCCCCTCCCTCCACAATCATGCGATGTGAGTGCTGTGAAGGGCATTCAGGTCTCCCAGTATAGTCCTTCCTTCCCTCCCCAGGCCATTTTCTAATGGGGAGAACGAGGCACAGAAAGGGGGAGTGGCTCATCCTGTGTCTCCACCTCCCTGGCATCCACCTGGCTGTGGACCTGAAACAGCGGCCTGCCCAGGATCCGTTTCACGCTACACCACACGCTCCTTTTCACTTCCACCTCCGCCCTCCACTCCATCCTCCATGTTTTATATCTCTTTTTCCCAGGCTCTTTCTGGTTTATTCTTCCCCTAAGCAAAGGGAAGAAGCCATGACAGAGGGGAGTTTGTAAAGGAGTATGTATGAGAGGAATCACTGGGAAGGGGGTGGGAGAACCGGAGGGAAGATCATAGATGACATAAGCCATCGCCTGGTGTGGGATGATGGGGAAAAAAAGGACGTGTGACTGTGGGACACCTGCAGAAAGAGAGGGGCAGTGTGGGGGGAAAGGATCCCTAAGGGAAAAGGGTAAAGACCCAAGATTTTGGGGGGGGCTAAGGGGCCCTGAATTATTTTGGAATAATGTCGGGTATGAGCAAATATATAAATGATGGTGTTGGTGGTGGCCGTGATGATAATGGTGATAAGGATGACACGAGGATAACGTTGACAATGATGATGATGGTGATAATGGTGGTGATGATGATGATCATGGTGATAATGGTGATGATACAATGAGATTGATGGTGGTGATGATGATGACAATGGTGTGATGATAAAGATAATGGTGTTGATGACGATGATGATGGTGATGCTGCTGCTGGTGGTGATGGTGATAATGGTGATGATGAAGCTGTGGATGACAATATTAACTCACTTGTGTGACCATGGGTATGTCCTTTATTTTCACTGGGCCTCAGTGTCTCCATTTATAAAATGCAGAGGTAGAACTTCAGCCTCCTTTCTCCTCTGAGATTCTGTGATCCAAAGAAAGGATCAGGATGATGTAGGAAAATTTTTAGGAAAGAAAGAAAAAAGGTTGGAGGAAAACAGGCAAGTTGGGGCCGAACAGGAGCAGAGGAGAAACCTCTGTGCGGTCACAAGACAACAGTGCCGCCTCTCCAGAAAGTCTCTGTCACCCCTGGACTGACTGGGAAGGCCGGCCCTGCACTTCAGGGGATGAGGAGTCGCTCCTGCTGGGAGGAAAGTGGGCTCCCGGCACAGCACGTCATGCGCTGACAGCACCCGACTTCCCAGCCCAGCAAGTCCTCACCTGCTAATTACATCTACCAGGCCTGCCTCCGCAGGGAATTCGGCTGCACACAATTGCCGCCCCGCCCCCAAAGGGTCTGGAGCAAATCATTAAAATATCAGGTTTCCAGCCTCTGGGGGATGAGTAGGTGCTAAAAAGAGGCCAAGCTGGATTTGTCAAAACCCAATCAGCTCTCACACACCAAATATCCCCTCCCGGTGCAAGCCACCAGCCTGGTGTTTCGGGGTGTGAGAGGCAGTGGGAGGGGGTGGAGAGGGGGGCTCTGGGAAAGCACTTAACTCCAGGGCACTAATTAGTTGCCCTCAGGGCCAGACAGAGCCCTGGGGAGCTGGGGAAAGGCTCAACTGTCCAGCAGGCCTAAGGCAAGAGAAATCACCTTGTGAAGCTCCTGCCAAGTCCAGGTCTCCATCCGCAGAGGGGGTTTATGGATTTCGGGCTCAGTGTTGCTGGCCTCCTGCAAGGGACAGTGGGCCCATAGCGGTGGCGCAGTGTGGCAAGTGGCAACGCTCTGAGGACATGCACTCTTTCAGTCCAGAGTGTCTTAGCGCGACCGCTGCGTGCCAGCCCCAGGGAGGTAGGCGGCCCATGGCTGCCAAGTTCTTCTCCAGTTCTCTCTCAGCCTGTGACCACAGTTTGGGTATCTCTACTGGCTTATCCCCTGCCAGTCCCTGGATGTGGGGCCTCTTCAGGCTCTGCCCTGGGTTCAGCTCCTCCCTCCTCTCCTTTCCTCCTCTGTCTCGTGGGCAATGGCTTCGACTCCGGTGGCCATAATGACTCTTGGTGCCAATGGCTTCCCAGGGTCTCAGTCTCTCATCTAGAACAATCTTTTCACATCCAGACCCGTATATCCATCCACCACCAGACTCTTCCCCTTGGATGGCCCTCAGTGTCAGCTCACTGAGAAGGGATTGTCCTCCGAGCCCCTCCAGGTATGTGGGCTCTGAGGTGTGTAAGCTCCGAGGTCTGCTGGTTGTATCGTGTGGGCTGTAATGGCTCCATCAGGATGGGGGGCTGTTCCCTCCCTGTTCCAGCCCCGACTGGTGTGTCCTGGGTCCTTCCGCTCACACACCGATCTCAGAGTCTGCGCCTGGGAGAATGGAGCTAAGACAGGGCTCTGTCTACCAACAGCAGCCAGCAAGGAAAACAGTGTCACAACAACAATAGTTGCCGGTTGACGTGCTAATGGTTTTCATGCACCATCTTCACATCCTCTGGAGTCCCTGGCAGGAGGTGTAGAGGCCACACGGCTGGTGAGAGGCCACCGGCGTTCCAGCTCCTGAAGGGTCTTGAGGGACCTCTCACTTCTAGACAAATGGCCACTTTGATCGGTGCCCACTGTGGAACCTTCCAGAAGCATGGCTTGGGGAAAGCAAGGTGGAGTGTCGCCCAGGTGGTGCTGAGGAGTCCTAGGAACCAGAAACTCTCCGGGCCAGGCATTCCTCACGGGTCCCCATTGGTGACACCTCCCTGTTTAATGGCCTTGCTGTCCCACCTGACAGACACGGAGTGCAGGCACCTCCCTGGCTCTCAGCAACGTGGGACGAAGGCTTGCAGCCCCCGGAAGGCAGTGCCGGCTCCATGCCATCAGCAGGAATTTTTCACGGAAAGCTCAGAATCTCGCTATCTCGATGAAATTTCCCGTTTTAAGTTATTAGACACTATTTAAAGACACTTAAAACCCTCCCTTTGGTAGCCCAGTGATCTCCATCTGGGGGCTGTGTTTTGTCCACAGCTGCCAGCTAGTGACCCTAGCTGTGCTGTGACACCAGCCAGAAGCTACGAGGGTTGTGCCTTCTGTCCCCTCTTCCCTCGGGAAAGCCAGATCCCTGACTTCCCTTGTGGTGAACGGGGGACCCCTTCCTGGGCTCAGTCTCTTCACTGACACATGCCCTGTGGGGCTGAACTGCACCTTCTTGTACAACCAGGGGACACTGAGGCAAGCGGGGGCCGAGGCTGCCAATGACCCACTCCAGGCCGTGTCTGGACAGAGGGAACCTGCCACACCCTGGCCTCCTGGGCTGTGTCCCCACTGCTGGGGTGGCCCCGGTAGGACTGGGGGAGGGGCCCTGGTGTGAGCGCCACGTGGGGGAACCTCCCCGCTGGCCCGCGTGGGTGGCTCTGCCCATTGGGTAGTTTTCAGAGCCCGCGGCGGTGGAGTTTGCCGACTGCCAAAGTGAGCAGTGAGCCACCCGACTTCAGAGGGCTGAGCGTGTTTATTTAAAACTTTACAAACAGTTTACAGCCCACGGCGCAGAGTTTCCAGGCCAGGACCTCACTGCCGGGCGGCCTGAGAGGCTGCCGAAAGGACAGACGTCTAGCTGGGCCTCACCCGGGAGGGCTCCCGGGGGACACGCTTGCTGACGGGCAGCCCTGGAGGGTCCCGGCTCTGGCCTTGCTTTACAGACTCTCTGGGTTCCCTCATTGTTGTGGTTTGACTTGTGTCTCCTCAAAAGCCGTGTTGAAGTCCTACCCCCACCCCTGTACCTGTGACCTTATTTGGACATAGGATCTCTGCAGACGTAGCCAAGTTCAGGTTGAGATGGGCCCCAGTCAAACACGACTGGTGTTCTGACGCGAAGGCCACGTGCAGACGGAGACACACAGGAATGGGAGTGACGCGGCCCCTGACCACGGATTGCCAGGAGCCCCCAGCAGCGGGGAGAAGCAAGGCGGGGTTCTTCCCAAGGGAGGTCCGAGAGAGAGGGCCCCGCCGACACTTTGATGTCACACCGCCAGCCTCTAGAGCAGGCGGGAATCCGTTTCTGTTGTTTTAAGATGCCAGGTTGTAGTTTTTCGTTACCGCCGCCCCAGGAAACTGACGCGCCCTCCCTCTGTCAGGCCCTCCGCTGGGATTCGCTCATTCCCTGGAGCAGGTGAGCAGGAAGGTGGCAGACACTGCCTGGTGCCTAAGGGGACACGGTCCTGAGCATGTGAATGACACCTGAATGGGACACCTGGGAGAGCGGAGGCTGGAACCTGGGCTGCGAGACAAAAGCGCAGCTCCTACCTTCGAGGAAGTTCCCAGCTGCCCTTGGGCTGCAGGCTCTGTGCTCTGTGGCCTCTCGGGTGACATGGTTGAGTGACCCAGTCTGAAATTCTGCTGCTCTGCTGTGTGTGTGTGGGGGGGCGGGCGCTGGGTGCTGGCGAGTGTTGCGTCCATTTATTTGGTTTGAGTCTGTCCCCTGGTGTCCAGAAACTCACTTCTGTTTATTTTCCCAAGAAGCTAAACAAGCCAGCGAGCCTGAGCAGCTCCACACTGGACATGCGCTTTCACTGTAAAAATATTTTTGTGGGTCAGAAGACTGCACCCAAATGTTTTCATAGGAAAAATGCTGCTGGGGACGGGGCTGTGGGCGTGCGCACGCGGGGACACATTTCAGTGATAATAGCGACAACAGCACGTTAGGAGGCACTCAGTATTTGTCCGGTAGCGTACCTCAAATTCCTGTGGGACGTGTCCTCACCTTTGTCTGATAGTCATCCGTCCCACCGTGCAGGTGAAGGAACTGAGGCCCAGAGAGGTAGAGCGCCTTCCCTGAGGCCACACAGCCTGCCAGGAGCAGAGCAGTGTTAGGAGCCAGACCTGCCTGACTTTAGAGCCCACGTGCGCGAGAGGATGAGAGCTGGCAGGGGCTTCCTATAATCTGCTCCTCGTGCAGGCGCCAACGAGGTACGTGACGCGGTGGCGCTGGGCTGAGCCACCTGCTCTCCTGGCCTCCGTGGCTGAACTTGCTGCCTTATTCTGTGAGGCTGGATATGTCATGTGAAAGCGACCCCCACAGCTTTGGGGCAAGACTGAAGCTCCTGGAGGGCATTTTTATGCACAAAGGCAGGGGACGGGCCACAGGCCCTCTAGAACTGGGTCCCGCGTCATAGAACGCGTCCCTCTGAGCTGCTATTTCAGGCTCATGGGGGAGTCACACAACGTGAGCATCACTTTATGTTCATACTCAACTTTATGTACCCGATAACAACATGGGCGTAAAAACCAATTTAAATAATGCAGGTGATTACTCCCTCCCTCCCCCCGTCCCCAGCCGATGGATGATACCTGGGACCAAGCTGAGGGCAGCAATGGCCTGGAACTTGCAGGCACACTTCTTCCTCAGATGTGGGAAGCAGACCCATGGGGATTCCGGAAGGGGCAGGGCTGGGTGGGCTCCCTAGGGGGCTGCTATGGCCCCAGGGGGAGGCAGGGCGCGCGCGCGTGTGTGTGTGTGTGTGTGTGTGTGTGTGTGTGGCTCCCGCCCTCGGTGCCAGTGTAGTCTAACCCTGGGAGGATGGGACGCCTGTGTGGGTTTGCCTGTTATCCTGCTTCCCGGGGACAGGGCCATGCGACCCCTCTCAGTGTCCCCGGGCAGTGGTGGATGGCACAAAGTTAGGGTCCCCCCCTTTGGCTCTGCAGAGAAGCATTTCCAGGGTCACAGATCACACCTGGAGCTGGAGCTTGCAGCCACCTTGAGGGCAGGGCAGGATGACGCACGGCCTGTCCAAGGGACTGCTCACAGCCAGGGCGATGACATCCTCTGGTGGAAGCTTTCTGAGGGGCCAGCCGTACCCCTGGCACACTTGGGGGGCTTAGGAACTGTGGGAGGAGGGCAAGTTCCTTGGCAGTCAGCCCCTCTTCTGTGCCAGGCATCCATCTGCCCCTCAGCTGCACAGCCCCTTCGGGTCTCACCGCGGTGCCAAGAAGAAGATGTCACACGTCCTCACTGCTGGCTCGGTCCACCCAGAATGTGGCGCGGGGCAGGCGCAAGGGGAGGTCTGTGTAAACAATTTTTGAACAAAACTGTATAATATTTAGACCCATTTAGTTCAGGATGATGGCCCTCTGAGAGGGCTGGATGTGACTGGTTCTCATGTTAGCCTGGAGACAAAAGATTTTATACACCAAACACTCTCTTTTACAGATCAGGAGAGCCGCCCAGTCCTGGAGTGTGTGTGTGCATGCGTGTGTTGGTGTGTCTGTATGTGTGTACCAGTGGGGCACACTGTGTGCGCATGTGTGTGTGTTGGTGTGTCTGTGTGTGTGTATCTGTGGGGCGCACTGTGTACGCATATGTGTGTGTTGGTGTGTCTGTATGTGTGTACCAGTGGGGCACACTGTGTGTGCATGTGTGTGCTGCTGTGTCTATAGGTGGGTATGTGTGGGGCACACTGTGTGCTCACATATGTGTGTTGGTGTGTCTATATGTGTGTTTGTGTGGGGCATATTGTGTGCGTGCATGTGTGTATTGGTATGTCTATGTGTGGGCACACTGTGCATGATGTGCTGCTGTGTCTATAGGTGGGTATGTATGGAGCACACTGTGTGCGCATATGCATGTGCTGGTGTGTCTGTGTGTGTGTATGGGCACATTGTGTTTGCATGTGTGTTGGTGTGTCTCGGTGTGTGTAGCTACACTGTGTGCATGCGTGTGTTGCTGTATCTCTGTGTGTATATGTGGGGCACACTGTATGTGCGTGCGCACATGAGTGCTAAGGGACTGGAGGTCAGCTCCAGAGTCAGCTGTGCTGGCGGCCACACAAAGGGCCCGGCCGCATCAACGAGTAGCCAGGGCATCCAGACGTGAGTGAGGAAGGTGGGAAGCTACAGATCTGCCCCCAAAGAGGAGGTCAGGGGATTGAGTTAAAGACTCAGCAGAAGTCAGGCATACGACCCTGGCTGCTGTGGCTCAGTGGATTGAGCATCGGCCTGTGAGCCAAGTGTCGCTGGTTCGATTCCCAGTCAGGGCACGTGACTAGGTTGCACGTCAGGTCCCCAGTTGGGGATGCGAGTGAGAGGCAACCACACAGTGATGTTTCTCTCCCTCTCTTTCTCCTTTCCCCTCTCTCTAAAAATAAATAAGTAAATAAATAAATTATTTTTTTTAGAAAGGAAGTCAAGCACATGATAGATGCGGAGAGAGGATTGGCAGGCGAGGGACAGGGGACTGGAGGGTGGGGAGTAGCTTCTCATCTCCACGGACAATGTGGATGCTGCTGGGGCCACCACCGTGAAGAAGCATTTCCTGTACATCCCTGCATGCTGGCCCCTCTGCTCAGCTCTATGGACACTGTCCCATTCACTGTGCAGCCCAGTCCCAAGGTGCTGGGCTCTTACTGCCATCATCAGTGGACGGCATAACACCAGACGCGTGAGGTGACTTGTCCAGCGTCCCGTAGCAGGTGAGAGGTAGAGCTGCAGGCAGACCCTGAGTCACTGTGTTGTGTGAGGATCTGAGTTCTGCTTGTTGCACGAACATTTTCACCTTCTGTGATGGCTAATTTATGTATCAACTTGGCTGGGCCACAGTGTCCAGACATGTGGCCAAACATGATTCTAGATGGTTCCATAGAGGGTATTTTTGGATGAGATTGGCATTTAAATCGGTGGACTTTGGGTAAAGGAGAGTGCCCTCCCTAATGCAGGTGGGCCTCCTCTAATCAGCTGAAGGCCTGACTAGAGCAAGAAGGCGCTGTGCAGGAGACAGGCGCTGAACTTGAACACTGGCATTTACCCTGGCTCTCCAGCTTGCCAGCAGATTTTGGACTTGCCAGTCTCCATGACTGTGCAAGCCAATTCCTTAAAACCTATCCATCCATCCTACTGGTTCTGTTTTTCTGGAGAAGCCTGATGAATACACCTGCTCAAGCATGGACGGCAGGAGGAGTGAGAGCCCACGGTCGCGCAATGTGAAATTGACGTGAATGAGACCTTTTGGCCCAGGAAGGGGGTGAAGCCATTGGGCTGTGAGAACAAAATGGGTTTCTGGGCAGGCAGCAGCAAAGCAGGAAAACCAGTGAAATCTGGAAAGGGCACCCAAGAGGAAGCCCACCTCTGCCACATCCTTGCTCTGTGACCACGGCTGAGCCACCTGCCTGCTATAAGCCGCTGCTGCCCTCTGTTAAGGTGTCCCTGTGTGCCAGATGGCCTTTGGGGTCCTTCCTGTGTGTGGTAGTCAATGACCTCCAGAGGAACAGAGCAGAACTAAGAACCCCATGAAGGCCCATGTCATCCTGCGTGCACCCGTTCTGTGGGCACCTGCTAGGGACCACTGCTCACTTCCTCCAGCGGGGACGTGTGGAGACAGAGCCGGCAGGAGACCTGGCTCCAGTCCTGCTTCAGCACGTGCTAGCTGTGTGGCCTTGGGCCGACCACCTTAAACTCTGTGTCCATTTTCCCTCTACAGGAGGGGGTGGCAGTGCCACCCAGCTCCTCATTCTGAGGGCTCAGTAGGTGATCGTGCAGGCCCGGCACTCAATACATGTTTTAAAGAAGCACGCTGGTCACTCTTGCTGAACCCCTGGAGCGGGCAGACACAGGTCACCTGACCTCGCCTTCCCCTGAAGGGCTCACAAATGCCATCTCCCCCCGGCCCCTACAGAGGCTCTGCTCGGAAATATATAGGGTGCTTTCTTTGGAGGCATCTCTGCTTGACGTGCAGACAGCTGCGTTCTCCCTGTGTCTTCCCCTGGTCCTTCCCCTGGTGTGTCTGTGTCCCCCTAGAAAACACCAGTCCGATTGGAGTAGGACCTGCCCCCATGTGCCCGTTTTACACGGATCGCCTCTGCAAAGGCCCTGTCCTCAGACACAGTCACGTTCTGAAGTGCTAGGGGTTAGAACGTTAGTGTACAAATTTTGGGGACACACGATTCAGCCCCATAACACCTAGAAAGGGACAGGACTTGCTTGCCCTCCACCAACTCATTGGGAAACTGAGTCACCGCGAGGCCAATGACCCACCCGAGGCCCGTCCCCGGCATGTGACGGGGCCACGTCCTGTTCACCGCATGCCAAAGCTCTTCTTGCCACCAGCCCAGGCTGCCTGGAAAGCTGAACGTGTCACCTCCCCGCTGCTGGGTCCCATCCCCGCAGGCGCACCTCATCAGCAACGGGGGGCCTGGCGAGAGCAGGGCCGCAGCCCCGCTCCCCGACCTCACACTACATCATGTCGTCCCCCTGACGGTGGCCTCGGTGTAATCAGACACCCGAGTCAGATGTCACAGAATTAACAATCCTCCACATGGTATAAACAGAGTCTAAATCAAATGCTAGTGAAAGGATATTGCCTTTTAAATAGGCCCTGACAGCTGTGGAAAATATTATGCCCAAATAGAATCCTTACATACGACAGACATTAATTCTTACAGAACCCCTGAACGGGTCCTCTGGATCGTTTGTAAGATTTTATTTTATTATGGATTGGATGTATTGAAGTAAGACTATAATCGTATTGTGCGCTGACCTCTGTTTTTATAGCTCTGTATAAACGGCAGTTACCGTAGTACATGGGGAGATGTTTACAGATGGAGAAATAAAAACACGCCGATTTACTGTGTTGTGGAAACCTGAGAGCAGCCAAGCCCGGGCCTGGCTTTTGTTTGTCAGAGGCCCCGTCCTGATGCGAGCGGACAGCCCTGACAGGCCGGGGCCAGGGCAGTGGGGACGCGAGTTCCTGGCTCCCGAGGGGCAGGTCCTTCCCACCAACCCCCCTCCGATCGCATGCCGACACCCAGGCCGGTGGGACCGTCGGAGGGACACAGTTGAGCAGAAGGCTCTGGCCCGAGGGGCTTGCCTTTCTGTCTGCCCGTGGAGGCTGCGCAGAGAGAGGCCTCAGGCTTCGGAGCTGCGGGGACTGGGGCTGGTCCTGGCTGTGCGCTGCATGATTCTGTGACCTTGACCTTAAGCCCTCGGAGCCCCGGTGTTCATGTCTGAAGCGTGGGGGTGACAATACCGGTCTCATAGGTTCTTGTGAAGAAGGAAAGCAGAGGCAGGTTTAACGGCGGGCGCACTGGGCGCGCGCCCTGGGCCCCAACTTCTGAAGGGCCCCGCAAAACCATGTATTTTTATTTTCCCTGTCTCTCTCTCTCTCTTTTTTTTTAAGGGGCGCAATATTTTCTTCTGCACCCGGGGCTTCAACTGACCTTAATTCACCTCTGATATGAGAGAGAATATTAACAGAGAGCATTGGGGCCTTCAAGAACGTTCCTTGCTTGTGGGTTTATTCCTGGTCCGGGCACATGCGGGAGGAAGCTGATTTATGTTTCTCTCTCCCTTCCTCGCTCTAAAATCAATAAAACACATTCTTGGGTGAGGATTTAAAAAAAAAAAAGACTGTTCCTCCCCGTTGCTTTAAACCCCTATTATCTTTTTGTTACAGTGGACTTGATAGCCCTCAGAGAGGGGCCTTGCAGCGGCAGCGCGGGCCACTTGGTAGGGGACCCTTTATAGAGCTCCCTTTGGCTGCCCAGGATGCTCTCGCCATTTGTCTGGGGACATGTGCAGGGAGGAAGCGAGGCAGAGGACAGTGGCGGGCTGTCTGGAGGAGGGACGTTGAAGTTTTAGGAAGAATGGCTGAGGAAGCTTTAACCAAGAAGTTAACCTTTGAGTGAGAACCCAAAATAGTTTTCCACGTAAAACTACATCTAAGCATTTGGGAGAGGAGGACCCCAGGGAGGGGAGACAGCAGGGACAAAGGCTGGGATGCGGCACAGGCAGGGTGTTTGAAGCAGGAGTAAGGGGACAGTGATGGGGATGAGGCAGGTCAGACAGGTTCAGGTGTCCACATGGGCATGTGACCTGGTCACACATGGAGCTGCTGTCTGCCCACTGGCTGCAGCACAGGGCTGGGCACCAGGGGCTAATGGCTCTCCATGGGCAGGCCGCTGGAAACTTCGGGTGTTCTGGATTGAACGTTGTGTCCCCCTGACCCATCGATTGAAGCTCTTCCCCCCAATGTGATGGTAACAGGAGGCAGGGCCTTTGGGAGTCATTAGGTTTAGATGAGGTCATGAGGGTGGGGCCCCATGATGGGATTAGTGCCCTTCTAAGAAGAAGAAAGGAGACCAGAGTTGTTTCTGCTCACACAGAGAAGGGGTCACACGCGCACACAGTTAGAAGGTGGCCACCTACAAACCAGTCCTTCCACTGGTGTCATGTCCCCTCCCCCGAGTGTGGCATTGGAAGAGGAGGGAAGTCAGGGCTCTCTTCAAATAGACAATGACCTGGGACATAGGGGCAGGCTCAGCCCAATCATGGAGGTCCTAGTGATGGACACTGCAGCTCAGTGCAGGGACCTTTGAATGAGGAGCGCTATCCTGGAGGGAAGGGCCTGGCTTGGGGCTCTGGTGCAGGAGGCGTGGAACAGAGATAGAGGCAGGATCATCTGGTCGAGAAGGTGTGTGGGCTCCTCCGTCAGCCAAGGGTCTGCACTCCTCGCTCCTCCCGGCTCTGAGAGCCCGTGAATCTAGGGCACTGCTTTTCTACCAGGGGCGATCTTACCCCCAGGGGACAGCGATCAGGGTCTGGAGCCATTTGGGGGGCATCGTTCTAGCACCTCGTGGGTGGAGGCCAGGGATGCTGCTAAACATCCTACAATGCCCACGACAGGCCCCCAACAAAGAATGATCTGACTCCAAGCATCCACCACACTGTGATTGAGAAGCCCTGGTGTAGATCAGTGTCTGGTGAGAACCTCAGAGGCCAAGGCATGTTGAAGATGGGGAAACTGAGGCCTGGGAAGGGGAAGGGGCTTTCTTAGAGCCACGTGGTGAATCAGGGACTCCTCGTCCAGTGCTCATTCTCCTATACCAGACCAATCCAGTTCCCGGCTCACCTTAGAGAGCCCCAATTTCTGCCAACCCTACGCACACGCAGACAGTGAGGGCTCAGGTCCAGCCAAGGGTCAGGTGACACCTGTTAGTGTAGACACAGTCCCCACTTGCTGGGTGGCCGCAAGTTGGGAACGTTCTGTTATTTTCACTCTGCCCCTCCACAATCTGAACTGAACCTAAACAAGACTTGCCATCTCCTCGCTGAGCCACAAACCCAAGCAGGACTCCTTGTGCATCTGTCGTATGGCCCAGCCCAGCAACACTGGCTCCATTTCCACCCCTAACGAAAGCCAGCGGCTTCTCTGCCTGTGGCCCCCGGCACAGGGCTAGATACAGGTTCAGCCTCTTTGGCACAAAACAAGTCAGGATTCCTCACCTCTAGGTTTTCAGGGACGGGTCCGCAAGGAAGTCTCCAGCACAGGCTTTGCACGTGGCCATGTCCCCAAACGCCTCTTTTGAGACACAGAGGCAGGGCGCTGGCCCTTGGGCAGGAGCAGCGACTGGTCAGAAGAGCACTTTCTCTAGTTATACCTCGGATCACACTGGAGACAGCAGGGTCCTCCCCCGAACCTGTGCAAAAATGACACCGTGGATGAGGAGCCCAACTTACGTATGTGCATTAGCCAACCCAGCTGGGAGCCTGGGCCTGTGGGTTCAAGTCCCTTCCGCCCCCAGGAGCATTCAGGACCGGCCCATGGCTCCGGGTCATCTGCAGGTTTCCTGGCAGAGAAGCAGCCACCTGGGGCAGGGACCCCTTGGCCTTCCAAGGATGGAGGGAGGAAAGAAGGCAAGGAGAATGTGAGCCTGAGGTAGCACGTGAGTTCCATCTTTTTGTATTTTTTCTTACTTCTTTATTGTGAAATAACGATAGACTCATACGATGTTGCAAACACAGCACTGAGAGGTCCTGAGGACCCTGCCCCAGCCGCCCCCAGTGGTAGCATCTTATGTGACTGCTGGGCAGCATCACAGCCAGGACACTGCTCAGCACAGCGCAGTGGACGGGCCTATGGGCTTGGCATGGACTCACTGGTTAGCACGAGCGCACGTGCGGTTTTTATTTTTTGTTTGTCTTTGTGTTTAGTTCCCTGATGTCTTATCCCACGTGCAGATCTGTGTCACCACCACCACGATCGTGACTCAGACTGTGCACCTTGAGGGACTCTCTCCTGCTTCTCCTACACGGTCACGCCCACCCCCCACCGTCACGTCTGACACCCGGGTCCCTGTATCTTTCTCCGCATCTCTACATTTGGTCCCAGTGAGAACGCTCCGTCCGTGGAGCCACCCAGCAGAGACTTTCTGAGAGGGGCTTTCTTCACTCCGCAGGATGCCCCTGAGAGCCATTCAAGGCTGTTCCTCAGTGCGGTGAGGTTGCACCCAACTGCTTCACCCGAATTCCACCTGCATCGCCAAGTCGGCCCAGTTGGTGGCGGCTGCGTGAGACATGGTGACATGGAATGACTCAGCCTCGTCCTGGCCAATGGAGGATGCACCCAGGTGACTGGCTGTGCTGTTCCTATTCACCTATTCACATGTGCTCTCAGCATGTTTATTTGGCACCAACTCCGTGCTGCGTGAGCAACGCAATGGAGGACAAAGGACACCTGGTTCCGGACGTCAGGGAGCTGATGGCTCAGGAGAGGAGACCAACATTTAACAATTAAGCAGAAACTATCGTCATAGCCTGCAGTGAGGGCTTTCAGGCAAAGAGCAGGGTTCTGGGAGAGAAGGTGACTAACTGGGGAGGGTGGCTGCTGCAATGTCACCTGAGCAAGATGAAGAGGCATCAGTCCGTGGAGGGGAAAGGTGTTCCAGACGTGGGAACAGCATGTGCGAGGGCTCAGAGGCTGGAGAGAAGTGCACACACTGGAAAAATGGGCAGAACGCAGAAGTGCTGGAGCATGATCCAGTGTTCTGAGGCAAGGCTGGGTCGTCATCTGGGTCCTCGTAGGTGGAGCATTTTATCTCCAGGGCGAGGGGAAGCCTTTACAGTGTTTTAAACAGGGGAGAGGTACCACCTGGTTTGTGTTTGACACAGACACACTGATTGCGGTGTGGATGGATCCTGGACCCTCGGGGATGTCACTGGAGACTTGTGGGGAGGTCACGGTGGCCTCCTGCGACTGTGACCGTGGCTGACTGGTCCAAGCATCCGGCATTGGAAATTTAGAGAAGTGGCCTGACTGGACAGGTTGATAATCAGGGGTGATGGGATCTGCATGAGGAGGGAATGGAGACCAGCCAGGGCATGACAGTGTTGTGGGTCTGCATTGGCACTCTGGGCTGTGGGCTTTGGAGAAAGGGCTGCATGAGGTGGCAGGGACAGTGCAGACGAGCTCTGGACAGAGTGGCCGAGCTCAGATTCTGGCTCCATTCTTGACCGGCCGCCTGGGCTTGCTGAAGTGACTTAGCTCGAGTCAGCTTCTATTTCCTCATCCGTAGAATGGGTTATGGTCATTATCTCACGGAGCTGTTGCGAGGGCCACCTAGGATGGTACGTGCATGGCGCCCAGGACAGCGGCTGATGTGACAAGGTCCTCAGTAACTTATAATCATCGTCCCAACCCCTTTTGCCGAGGGCTGTTCACACCAGCATCTAGCCAGTGCCTGACACAGGGCCAGTGCTCCATAAAGGCTTGTTCATTCTTCCCTCTCCTTGAATTTCCTAGAGAGTCTTCTCATCCGGGGATGCAGGGGCAGTGCTGGGTGGCTATGTGACATGGCGGGGGGTGGGGGGTAGCTGCCTGGGGCCCCTTGATGTGCTGGGCTTGGAGCGTTCTCACCTTCACTTGTAGAAAGTGTGATCGATGCCACCCACCGGCTGTTGAAGGTTTGAGGAGCGAGGCCCAGGGGAAGGGCTTGCAGATGAGGACTCTGCAGGCCCAGAGGGGAAGGAACCTGCTGCATTTCTTTCATTTGAAGTCAGTGTTCTTTCTCCTACTTTTCAGCATTTTTGAAGTCAGGACCCATCACACATCTGTGTGTGTTTTGTCCCCCTGAGCTGTTGTTAAATCTTTCAGTGGATGGTAGTTTATATGGAAGAAATCGAGCTGTGCTTGGCTTCCCTTCCCCGCGATGTACTAAGTCACTGTGAATTAGGCTGGGCGAGCCAGACAGAGCCTGTCTGAAGATTTCCCGACACCCCTGGCAGTCTCTCTTTGCTGTCCAAAGCTTCTGAAAATAGACGGAGATATTTTATTATTTGGTAGTGTATAACTTCCTCAGCATGGCCTCCTGGGGGTTATTACTGGTGAACTCGGAGACATTTGCTATGCATCAGGGTTTACCCTCTGACAACGCCAACCTCTGAGTGAGAAGAATTCCCGTCCGTGACGTCTGTGCTGTAGGAAATGCACGAAAAGAGAGATGTCCGTGGCAGGGCCCGCAGTCAGAGGAAAAGGATTCTCTTCCACGCTGTCCCCTGGCAGCAAACAGTCACGGCTGTGCTTCCCAAAGTGGTGTGGGGTCCAGGTGACCTCAGAGAGAGGCTGGCGCTGGCCAGACGTGACCAGCACCCAGTTCCGTGAGCACATAAACTTCACGGGGTCAGGATGTGTGGGCTGCTGGGAGGGGACGCGCTTTGGGCGCTGGTTGCACAGGGTTGCAGGGTGGGTGGGAGCCCCTGATGTCACAGCCTTCGGTCTCCTGTGCTGCTCCAGGTCAGTGGTGCTGGGCACCTGGGGGCCCAGGGAGCCCACTTGGTTGTGGGCATTTCTGAGTTGTGGACACAGCCATCTGCAAGGCTGCCCCCACTCTCAAACCCCGGTCTCAGTCTGCGGTTTGGGGACAGAGGGGGCCCACCCTGTCCTTTTCTGAAGGACAGCCCTTTGGAGAGGTGGCAGTATCAGCGAGGGTCTGAGCTCTGACCAGTCCCTTTCTGTATCCTCCTCTGTGACGCTTGGGTGACACCGGGGCCCATCTTGTGGGCTGGAGAGGCGCGTGGTGACAGAGGGCCGGGAAGCAGCCCTAGAAGCGCCTTCTGTGCCATCAGGGGGGTAGGGGGACACTATTCGGCACATGGCACATGTCCATGAGGACCCGAGGTGGACGTCGCTCTCTCCACAGCCCCAGGCAGAGCCGGGGTGGCCTGGCCTCAGCTGGGCTTGCTGTGAGCACAGAGCCTGGGGGTTGAGGAGGTGGCTCAGGGCAGCTGCGGGGGTGGGGGCAATGGGCAGGGTGGGGTGCGGGCTCCTGAGCGCTCCCCTCCCCCACGCAGCACAGCCCCAGTCCCGTCTGTTGTACATACTGTGGTTCTGAGGAAGGTGGGCTCCTCGGGAGGGGCTAGCTCAGGCGGCAGGCCACCTCGGCCCGAGGGCCCGGGACCTCCGCCTCGTCCTCACTGCTGCTCCAACCCTGCGCTTTGTGCATTTCCCTTGGGCTGGTTTCTCCACGGCCCTTTGAGGCCACATGTCATGTGTCAGTTCGTGTGTCATTTCATGCTAACCCAGCCCTTCAGGCTCCTGAGCCAGGCAGGGTGAACTGATGTCCAACAAACCCTGGGGCTGCTGGCTTGCCCCCTGCGTCACTCTCAGGTTTAGTGACGGGTCCGGGGCTGAGAAGCGGGGTGGGGGTGGGGGTTTAGTCTCCCGAGACCCCTGCCCCGGCACCTCTCCGCATGAGCATGGAGTCCCCCCACCCCCCTGCCCACCCCTTGTTACCGAGCTATCTGGGAGGCCGAAGGCTTGGGGACCCCTGCCCCAGCCTGGGCCACATTCCTCTCCTGGAGTGTTTGTTTGATTTTCCTTCTGTCCTGTAAACACTCCGGGAGCCCGTGGGCATGGCAGGCGCTGTCTACAGAGAAGCCAAGGGTGCCTGTCCAGCTCAGCGGTGGATTCCGGTTGAGCCGGTCCTCCGGGCGGAGGCTGAAACCCTCGGTGGAAAAGCGAGGGGCTCTGGCATAGGGAAGTAGGGGCCCTAACTGACCAGGGCCCTGGGGCGGGGGCCAGGCCTGGCCTGGGAGCCTGAGACGCAGCCCTGTGCAGCCTGCTCCATGGTCCTCCTTTGGGGATGGGACGTGTGATGACCAATTTCCCTCCAGGGGCGCTGCTCCCCACCCCACACACAGGTGGGCCCAGGGCCTGCTCCCCGAGTGGGGCCACGCTCCAGCATGGAGCCCCTCAGCCAGCTGTGGACGGCTCCATTCTTCCCCAGAGGCGGCCTTGGCAGGTGGCCCGTCTGGCCTGTGTAATGGGGGGCCTTTGGGTGCTCTGTGGTCTCCATGTTGCTTCAACTTGCTGCTCCCACCCCTGGGCCCTTCCGGAGGCCTCCAGGAAGGGGTGGGGCAGCGACAGGGCCTCCTTGTACATGTCCTCCTGGTGGGGTGGACCTCACCCTGTGTGGGCAGTCGCAGTCACAAGCAGATCCCTCCCTCTCTCAAGCTCCCCTACCCCTGTGTCCCCACACTCCCACCACCACTCACATCCCACACTGAGCACACACGTCTGTTCAAACAGCCATACCCACGCCCACACACACGGTCCCAGGGACAGTTCCACAGGCCAGGTGCTCACACACATGCACACGTGCACACAATGCTCCCAGGGACAGTTCAATAGGTGACCAAGTGCTCACACACGTGCGCTCACACACATGCGCACTCACACATGCACACACACATCGATACACACACACACCCCTCCAGGGAAGAGTGAGGGGTGAATGGGGAGTCTCTCCTGAAAGCCCCACCATCTCACTCATCGGGCGCCAGCCCCCATCTCTGGCCCACACACATTCTTCCTCCTCTTGGCATCGGCAGCCTGAGTTTCTTTTGGGGACCTACCCCTCTCTGGGCTCAGCATGGAGGGTTCAGCCTGGCATGACCCCACTAGGGAGCCCAAGAAGAGAGCCAGACCTGGCCAAGCAGAGGCCAGCGTGCTCCTGGCCACACCGCGGCGCAGGGGTGGGCACATGACCCAGCCTTGTCAAAGGCAGCCCTCGGCTGGAACTTTCCGGAAGGAGGCTGTCCCCTCTGCTGCATTGGGGGACTGGGAGCCAAGAGATGCATAGAGTGAACCCACACAGGAGGGAGCAGGGTGCAGACAGAGGGCATGTTCCTCCAACTCCCTCGTAGCCCCTGGTCAGCCTGCGCCCAGGGCTGGGGTGACCCTTGGGCTCCCCCAGAGGCATTTATCCCCCCTCTCATGCTCAGGTGAGTTTGGGTTGGGTTCCATCCCTTGCACCCAAAGGCGCCCTGAGCAGCACAGTGAGGGGCTGAGGGGATGATGGGCCGGGGGGAGGGACCTGGGCGGCCAGGCTTGGCGAGAAGAAACTGGGCCGGGTGGCTGGTTCAGTGGCTGGTTAAGGGGTAGAGCCAGGCCTGAGATTCAGGGTTCCGTGTCCTGAATTCTCTCTCCCTTTGCCGTTCCCCTGCGGGGCGGCTCCAGGCCCACTTCCCTAACACCAGCCCACAAGCCACTCGGGGTGCCTCTGAGAGTAACCTGTGCTCCGTCATGTGGTGGCCTGACTCTCGGGGTCGGGGGTGGGGTGCTCTGCTCTGTGGTCCTCACTCCTCTTCGCAGAGGGGAACAACCGCACCAGCCTCGGGACCCCCGATGGGACAGTCCTGAGGTGTGTTCCCTTATTTCCCAGCCAGTCCCCAGCCAGGGGAAGCCGCAGCGCCCGCAGAGGGGACTAGTCATTAGCCCACCTCTCCAGCCCCACTCTGCCCCTCCACCCTTTACTCACTCTTCTTGGGGCAACCTCCAAATCAACAACTGCCCCCCAAGACCTGGTCTCGGGTCTGCTCTTGGGGAATGCAAATGGAGACAGTTATTTCGAGGGTAAAATGAGCCAGTCCATCTCTAGAGCTTAGCGTCTTACCTGGCGTGAAGTAAGTGCTTAATAAACACAGGTCATTGTCGCTGTATCATTACCCTGTTCCGTCACTGACATCGCCACTGTCACCATCACCGTGGTCATCAAAGTCAAGTTTCCTCTTTGGACCAGGCTGCCTAATGTAATAGATTCACCCATCATCCCTCCCCGCTCCCCCCTCCCCTGCACAGAACCTGGGGGCAGGCACTCCGCACAATTGCATTCCAGGTCAGCTGCCACTCAGATGTCCTGAGAACTTGTCCCTGGTCCTGTCACCTGCCGGGGCCCTGTGGCAGCTGCTCTTTCTGCCTTTCTGCCTTTGAACTGTAAGGTAGAGGCTCAAGTGTCCCCGCTGGAGCAAGACCAGGGGAGGCAGCCCCTCCCTGTGAGCCTGGCAACCCCCTCCAGCAGCTTCCAGCGGGAAGGCTCCGTGACTCACAGAAGGCAGGCATTTTCTGGGCCCAGATGGCTGCACCCCCCAGCCCTTCCCCACATAAGATGCACGTCCCTCCCGCTCCGTGGCCCGGTGATTAAAGCAAACATATTCAAAGCAAAGAGTCGTGCCAAATCAAAGGGAAAACAAAGAATGCATAAAACCCCAGCAGTTTAAGTTTCATATTGGAATATCAAAAGAATATTGAAATATAGGAATATCAAATACCAATTGGTTCTTTTTATAATGTTTTGCATTTACAGACTCAATTTCAATGGGATAAAGCCTGCTGTCTGTAAGAGGCTCCTGTAGAATATAAACTTCACTGGGTTTTAAAAGAAACAGATTGGAAACCTGGGGCACAGATAGGTTTTCTTTCCCCCCTTTTTTTGCACAGCTGTACAGTGTCTAAAGGCAAGGGGACCCAGAGAGCTTCGTTGGTTTGTTAGTCACGTCACCAAGGCCTCATGGAGGAGCTCGTCTGACCCCACTGGGTGCCGGGGAGACGCGGAGTGACGGGTGGAGTCGGACGTCATGGTTCCTGCCTTCACGGAATCTCAGTCCTCCTGCTAACTACGCCTGACCCTTGGCATCTTAGTCAAGGTTCCCTAGAGAAACAGAGTAAGTTGTACGTGTGTATATCTGTATAGAGGTCTGTCCAGAAGGTACCCATCCCTGTAATATGAAAAATAGAGACATTTATTGAAGAAGATATAAGAAACATTGTACATAGGACAATGACACCTCAGTCCCCTTCAGAGTAGGCACCTTGAGACCTCACACAGTTCTTTCTCCCAGTCACCTTCCGCTGCCCTGTCATATTTTCCTGAATTTCATTGACTGTCTGAAATCTCTTCCCTTTCAAATGTGACTTCAGTTTTGGGAAAAGCCAGAAGTCTGGGCTGTAAGGGGACTGTGTCACCTGGGTGACTTGATGGTTTGCCAAAAACTCTGCATGAGACGTGATGCATGAGCAGGCGCGTTGTTGTGATGAAGCTGCCGGTCACCAGGTGCCCACGGCGGTGACCTTCTGAGTCATCCGAATAGTTTCCGTGGAGGAACGTGCAAGCTTAAGGCAGTTTGATGCAGATTCGTTGCTCTCCTCGCTCAGTCATTTTGAATGTGACGGCCACACAGGACGCACGCTCACTCAGTGGGTGTCTGTCACCCCCACCGACTATTACAGCGAAAGTGTCAGTGTTCACGCATGCGCATTCCAGACCACCCTCCTTGGCTGCCAGGTTACGTTGATGTCACACAAACCATTCTCGTTATGCTAATAATGGCTGGGGTTTTTTCTGGACAGACCTTATTTATGTGTGTGTCTCTTTATCTATCTATCATCTACCTTTCTATCTAGTTATCTCTACCTGTCTATGTCTTAACTGTCTAGAGACTGGCGATGAAGTGAGCAGGCCCAAGTGCAAGGCAAGTTCAGGGAGTGGGAGGAGCCGTGGAGAAAATGCAACAGGATAATATGATGGCGGGAAGTGACATGGAGCGCTGGGTGGAGGGAGAGCAACTTGGATGGAATGGATGGTCACCTCTCTGGGGAGGTAACATCTCAGCTGAGATCTGAATAACGTGAAGGAGCGACCGATGTGACGATGGGAGGGAAGCGTGTTTCTGGCACAGGGAACAGGCAGCAGGTGCAGAGCCCTGAGATGATCAGAAAGAGCGCTCCTACGGCCATAGTGAGTGAAGTGATGTGCCATGAGGTTAGAGGGGCGGGTAGTGGCTGCCACAGTCTGGAGTCGGTAGGCCATGTATAGTCGAAAATCAATGGGAAGCCTTTAGAAAGTCATAAGCAAGGGAGTGACATGATCTGACTTCCGTTTTTGGAGAGCTGCTCTGGCTGCTGGGTAGCGAGTGGTGTAGGGAAATAAGGTTGCAAATGGAGAGCCCAGTGGGGAGGCTGCTGCAGAAATTTAGGGGAGAGGAAACAGCTTCTGGTGGTGTCCGGAGCTCTGCAAATCCTCTTGACAATGAAAGAGTCGGGGCTGGTAAGAATATTACAAAGCAGCTATTAAAGTCTGGAAATTGTTCTAAGGATGCATAACAAATGAAGAAACATTTATTCATGAAAAATCTATTACATCCATGGCCATGCATATATAATCCACTCCCTCCTCTCCAACAACACAGGGCCCCTCTCTCCCCAGTCCCAGCTGAAGCTGCAGTGTCTCCTCGGGAGAAACAACAAGCCACCAGCTCTGGGCGCAGAGGCTCTCCCAGGCGAGCATGGCTGAGGGCCTGGGCTTTCTCCTCCAGGGAGCCCCCCCGGGCGAGCAGAAACTCCACCCCATGCGAGGCAGGCCAGGATCACTGGGGCTCCAGGTGCCTGCTTGCTCATAAGGTGGAAACTCCACTAACAGATCAACATGAACAGAGAAGCCTTGAACAACATTATAAATCAAGAAGGTCAAACAGATATGCATAAAACGGTTCACCTAACAACAGCAGAGGATTCGCTCTCCTCCGTGCACCTGGAATAGTCTCCAGAGTAGACCATATACAAGGTCATAAAACAATCTTCAATACATTTGAAAATGGTTGGAACAAAGTATGTTCTCTGGCTATAATGGGATGGCATTAGAAATCAATAACAGAAGGAAATTAGGGAAATTTACATACACGTGGAAATTAAGCTATTCCTGAATAACCAAGGAAAAGTAGAAAATATTGTGAGACTCATGAAAGTGAGGATACGACATCCCAAAGCATGTGGGATGCAGCTAAAGTCATGCTTAGAGGGAAGCTAGCAGGTGTGAATGTCTACATTAGGGAAGAAAAAAGATCTCAAATCAATAACTGAATCGTCCTCCTTAAATGACTGGAATAAAAAGAGCAAGCTAATCCTAAAGTGATAAGAAGGAAGGAAATAATAAATATGAGAGAGGGTATAAATAAAACAGAGAATAGACCAACAATAGGAAAAACAAGACAACCTAATATGCATCTTAGAAAAGACCAGCTAAATGGACACCCCGTTAGCTAGACTGACCTACGAAAAAAGACAAAATACTCCAACGGCTAAAATCAGGGAGGAAAGAGGAGACATCAAAATTGACTTTATGGAAATAAAAAGGATGACAGAGGAATACTCTGAATAACTATACCAACAAATTAGATCACGTAGAGGAGACAGATAAATTGCTAGAAACACGCCATTTAGCAAAACTGAGTTGAAAAGAAATGGATGGTCCCCATAGACTTCTACCAACTAAAGATGTTAAATGAGTCATTTAAAAACTTGCCACAAACAAAAACTCAGACCCAGATGGTGAATTCTACCAAACGTTGAAAGAAGCATTGATACCAATTCTTTGCCAATTCTTCCAAAAAAGGAGAGGAGGGAATGCTTTCCAACTCGTCCCGTAAGGCCACTGTTACCCTGACACCAAAACCAAACACAGATACTACAAAGAAAACTATAGACTAACATCCCTTATGACTATTGGGGAAAATTAAAGCGATCGCTAAGCAATCCAGTGAGATACAGAAAGGATTGTGCGCTATGACAGGTGCAACTTATTCCAGGAATGCGTTGGTTGCCGATGGTGAGGGGAGGAGGGGAATCTGGCAACTCCGAGGTTTTGGCCTGAAAAATTCACGCCATGTACTGAGGTGGAAGATGGAGCCACACCAGTTCTGGGGGCAGAAAACCAGGAGCTCCGGTTGAACGTGTCTGAACAGCATGGGGAACATCCTGGCGGAGACCATGGTGCTAATATGCAGGCCCGCGGACCTTGCTGTATAGGAGGAACGTTCACTGTTGCTCTTCCTTCCATGCTGTAAATGAGGAAACTGAGGCTTGGGAAGCAGAAGGCCCTCCTTAAAGGGGCCTGTCCTGGGTGGCCCCAGGAAGGAGCCAGGCCCTTGAGATGTCCCTGAGCAGCTGAATTCACCAGCCCCGGGGCCACCCCACAGGCATTTTTGTTTGGATGAGGGAATCCCTGTTCTTTATCCCTGAAGCCAGTCTGAACGGAGGTTTCTGCTCTTTGCAGCTGGGAGCATTCCCTGAAGTGTGCTCCAATATTGTCCCAAAGGATATTCTGTGTCAGGGAGCCCTCCCTGCTCCTTGCAATGAAGCCCAATCCCAAGGCTGGGGAGGAGATGGCCTCCGGCATGGCTGGATCCAAAGGCCCTCACCGTGGTGCTGGGAGGCATCTCTCAGCTTCAAGGCCCACATCCTATTAGCTCAGTCACACTGACAAAAAGAGGGCTTCCCGCAACAATGAGAGGATCAGAAACCTCTGGGACAGCTATAAAAGGCCCAACATAAGAATCATTGGTTTGCCAGAGAGTGAGGAAGATGAACTAGAACTTGAAAAATTGAGTGAAAATATAATAAAGGAGAACTTCCCAGACTTGGGGAAGGGAATAGACTTGCAGGTCCAGGAAGCAAGGAGAGTTCCCAAGAGACTGGACCCAGGGAGAACCACTCCAAGACACATTATAATCAAAATGTCAAAAATTAAAGATAAAGAGAGAATCTTAAAAGCAGCAAGAGAGAAGAAAAGAATTATGTACAAAGGGGTCCCAATTAGACTATCAGCTGACTTCTCAAGGGGGACCCTACAGGCAAGAAGGGACTGGCAAGAAATATTCAAAGTAATGAAAATCCAAAACCTACAACCACGAATACTCTATCCAGCGAAATTGTCATTCAGAATAGAAGGACAGAGAAAGTGTTTCCAGGACAAAATAAAACTGAAAGAGTTCATTAGATCCAAACCACTGTTATATGAGATGTTAAAGGGACTGGTTTAAAAAACAGAAGCTAGGGAGATGAAACAAAGGCAAACTAAACAGGCAACGAGAGTGGAAAAGGAACTGTGGGTACGGGAAGCATATTGGGGGGAGGTCAACAGGGAGGGGGAGTGGGGAGAGGGAGGGAGATGATATAGGAATTGGGGATCATGGTAGGAGGGAATGGAATAGACGGAGAGAGGTTGGGAGGAACTGTATGCACAACTAATGGACATAATCTAAAAGGGGGGGACAACTGGAGGGAGGGGGGCCACCGGGTGGAGGGGAGCAGAGGGAAGGGAAATTGGCACAAATGTAATATTTTAATCAATAAAACACATTAAATCTGAAAAAAAAAAAAAGAGGGCTTCCCAAACAGGAAGAACTCCTCTGTGCAGGCTGGAATCAGCTGCTGCTTTTGTGATGAGCCTTGTAGGAGAGCTTCCAATTCAGCCCCTTTAAACGACCGTGGAAACAAGAATCATCTGTTCCTGGGAGAAGAGGGGAGGGGGCCGGGCAAGCAGAACATCACAGAGGCCACTGCACCTGCCACCGACGGGGCTGTGTGGCTCTTTGCTTGAGAAATGCTATACTCGAGAGCTCCCTCTTAGAAGCTCACAAGGCACCTTGGAATATGAAAGGCTCTGAGAAGTCCAGCAGGAAAAGGATGAAAACTCTAGGAAATATTTAACCCAGTATTGAATAATAAGCACTTTCCTTTTGCTTTTGTTTTCAAGTTCACTAAGGAGCAGCACATGAATCCCACCCAGTTTTGGAATAGGACTGGGAAGTGCTGGGCTACATGACCCTGCTCCCAGGCCCCACTTTGCACACTCTGAGTCCTTCAAGGTTGCAGAGAAGGAAAAAAAAGTAAGGTCCTGGCCTCGAGGGGGATGCTATGTATGTGCCAAGTCAACCCAAGGCCTGTGTGGCACAGTTGTGGCGTGGATTGGGAGACGGGTTGTCCCTACATGCCATCCACCAATGCATGTGGCTGAGGTAGAGAAAACCTCCCATGATACCCAAAGATGCGCCCATGAAATCGCCAGAATATGGAACCAGCATCCCACCCCCTCAGCCCCAGATGGTCTGGGAGGCGCAACCTGGGTTATTAAATGGTTAGGAGTTTAGGCTAGTCCTCTTGGAGTTGCTGGGATTTGTATGATACATGTTCACAACTTCAAGTCAAACTTGATGTTTGTGTATGTTTCAGATCTGTCTCACGCAAACGGAAAAGCACCACGTTGTTGTTACTTCACAAGGCTGGGAGCTCAGCCTCCAGATCTGCATCTTGAGATAAAACGGCGCCATTGCGGAGGCGGGCCATCGCCTGGCATGGCTTCACACGGGGCCCCGGCACCATGATTGAGGACTCTGATGGGACGGAGATGTTCCAAGAATGTCCCCAACCACTGGGATTGCATCAGCCCTGCCTCAGGGAGCCCGAGCCAAGGCTTCCTACCACGAGGTGCTGCTTCCCCTGCAGACGGCAGGCTGGATTTCCAGAGCTCTGCCTGCGGGTGCTAATGCAGGCTGTCTCTGCCCCACCCGATGGCGGCCCGGCTAGTCTCGCTTTGTCCCCGAGGAAGGCAGAGGCGGGCTCCCAGGATGGCTCAGACCGCCAAAGGCAAAAGAGAAGAGGGAAGACACCATAAACAGGCTGCAGAGCCTTTGGGAACTCACTTTCCCTTGACAACCGGAACCCCCATTGGCCCTCCAGACCCTCAGCTTTCTGCCCAAGGAGTCTTATGGTCCTGGATCCTTCAGCTGAGGGACACGACTCTCCCTTTTCATTGCAGAAAGGTTGTTGAATAAAGAACAAGCTGCAAGAGCCTTTGGGAAGCTACCTCCTTCAGACACAGGAGCATTGGGGGCCATCTGTAAGAATCAGAAGTTCTGGTGATCGAAAGAGTCCGCAGAAGCGCGAAGGCCAGGCCAAACCAGGAAGGGTGTTTGTAAAACGTAAGTGACAAAAGACTGACAGGCGGAACACGCCACCCAATAGAAATATAAAGGGAGGTACATATTAGTTTTATAATTTTTGGTAGCCTTAAAAAGAAAGCAGGTCAAATTTGTCTTAATTAATGCTCACAATATGTAGCATATATAAGAAAGTTTTAATGAGACATATTCAAACAGCTTCAGCTTTTAAATGGAAATAAACTCAATAGAATTAAAAGTTCAGTTCCTCAGTAGCACGGCTCACATTTTCCACATGGCAGCGGCTCAGCTTGTGCTCAGCCTGTGCTCTCAACGTCCAGCTCTTGGAATGAAGATTACATTTTTTAACGATTCAGACACAGACCCTTTCTCGGCTTCTTGTGCTTGAAGAACAGGAACAGAATTATTTTATTTTGGAAGCTTAAATCTTGATTTTAAAAGCAATAAAGTTGTAAGAAAAATTTAAGCAGAGAAAAAAAAATCTCCCATAACCCAACCTTGCACATTCCTGGGTAGCCTGTGTACACATCATCTATGCCGTATGTGTGACACCTCACATTCCTCACACACATGCATGCACACACATGCACACATGGCCATTTTGCACATCAGACAAGGTCAAGTTCAGCAATCCTCCCTCAAACACCCTCCCAGAGCCCTGCACTTATCACCAGCACCTAATACACAGTAGGTGCTCAATAAATACTGGTTGAATAAGCCCCCTCTGCAGCCCTGTTAATTTTGCTCAGTAACATCTATTATTATAGCAAAACACATTTCCAGTTTGCGGCATCATCTTCACACCGAAGGCTGACGAGGATTCCGTGCAGGACCCTGGCCCATCGCAAGAAGCTTTACAAGCGCTGTGTTTATCGGCAGCACAGCAAGGAGCATCTCTCTGCACGTAGCTTGATCTGCTGAATTGGCTCTTCAGTATATGGTCTCCAGGGCGGTCAGACCAGGCCAAACCTGGGGTCCTACTTACAGCTCTGGAGCCATGTTGCCCAGCTGCACCCCCCCAGAAAGGTCACATGTCACGTTTGCCTGCCAGAAAGCCCTGGGTCACAATAACATGGCCAGCAGTTTGTGTCCTGTTAAAACGATTTCTTTTGCTAAATGAAGTGGATTGGTTAAGGATTGCGTTTGGCCCAGTGTTTATATTTTGCTTCATCAGACAGCATCAGACCTGCGTGCCTTTTCCTTTGCAATTTTCTCTTTGGCTTCAAAGCTTAGAAAATAACGACTTCTCCAGGAGCCTGACAAGTATTTGATTGTATTTTCTGCTAGGCTTTGGGGATAATGTAATTTTTTAATGTATAGCTTTTTTAAAATTATTATTATTGGAAAAACGAATCCAACAACATTGTGGAACATTTTGAAATAAAATTGTTCATACCCAACACGACCACCCCATCAGAGTTCCCGTCATTTTCTGTGGCCCCTTTCAGTATTTTTCCATACGCACACATATCTTACATAGTTTTAGTCATGAACAGAGGTGATGCTATATTCTGCTTTTTCACTTAACATAATAGCATAAACATTTTCCCATGTTGCCTCCTAGTCTCCTGAAGAATAATTTTAGTTGCTGCATAATATTTTATTGAGTGAATGTATCGTACAACTTGATGAGCCAATGTCTTCTTGTTGGATACCGATGTTGCCTTCAGCTTTTTCCTATTAAAAGCAATTCAGCAATAAATACCTTTATGCACAAAGTCTTTTTGGATGATGTCTCGAGGACCGAGTCCCAGGGGAACATTCCCGGTAAAGGGTATTAAACCACAGCAGACACAGTGGTCTACGCAATGCGCCTTCCTCCTTATAAACAGCACCCCAGATCCTGCTCAGTGGGGAGATTACTTTCCCAGGTTCCCTTGCAGCTGGCATAGCCCTTTGCCTCAAGGAGAAGCCAACAGCAGCCTGAGCGTCCGGTGACTGGGAAAACTATTGATTTCTGGCTTAAAAAAGGAGTCACTTTGAGGCCAGGAGGATGGAAGCCACCCCTTAGGTTGGTACAGCAGACGGACAGAAGGACTCTGGCCACTGCAGGCACCCCGGTGATGCTCCGCCCCTATTTCTGGACTCTTGGGATATTTCTCATCAGTCTGTCACTCCTGGAGTATTTTAGAACATCATATCAGAATTCCTCTGTTTCCCAGAGTGGGTGGAAGATGAGGGCGTGTTTGGAGGAGGGAAATGACATGGACTGAACACGTCTTAGGTACACCCAGGCACCTCACCTGTAGCATGTCCTCTACCCTTCGAGGCCAGCTGACGGGGCAGATACATTTAGCCCCATTTTATAGATGAGGAAGCAGGGCCTGACAGCTAAACAATTTTTCCTGGTTTTCTGACCATCGAGTGGCAGAGCTAGGACCCAGATCCGGATCTATTTAACTGGAAGTTTCATGATCTTTCTGTTTCTAAGAGAAATCTGGCTGCATCGGGGAAGGAGAGGTGAACCCCATAGATTCAGGAAGAAAATGCCATTGGCCTCCGAAGGGGATGATGTTTGCCTCTGAGTTCACTGTCTCCTGCAATAGGTTCTCTTCAAACTCATATTCACAACCATGACCCATTTCTGGTTTTAGCATTTTTCTTCTAGTCACCCTTGGTTTATTTATTTATTTATTTTTTTCTGAGTTCAGGAGCAATAAGTGTCTATTGCAGAAAATTTGGACGCTCTAAGGGAAAAAAATCAAAATCATCCAGAATCTCATTCCTAGAGTTAATCACTAAGAACATTTTAGTGTGCTTTCCTTTCAGTCTTTTTTTCCACATCGCTGTTACATGCATACTTACGTACAATTTCTTCCTGGTGCCTATCCCATTGGCTGGCTAGGAAGACTTCGGCAAACGTAGTCAATGAATGGATAAGTAAACTGGCAATATCGTATCCCAGATCTAACAAGTGCCCAGTACCTAGTAGGCCATCAGTGAACCTTTGTTGAATGAATAAGTAAGGATATGAAGGAACACTCTTTATCTCAGCTCCTATCCTGGCACATAGTAGCTTCTCATTAAAATTGAAGAAAGTCATTAAGTGCTATTTTTTTATAACTTTTTATGAGAAACATGTTCTCATTTCATGATAACCTCTTTATTTTTATTCCTTTTAATGGCTGCATAACATTCCACCACTTAATCTTCACTCTTCTCCTATTATTACATATTTAAAGAGTTTTAAAATTTTGCATTATTATATAAAATGTTATGACTGTCGTCTCTGTGCATAACTGTATATATTTTAAATAGATTCCTCAATATAAAATTATTGGGTCAAAGGTTTCTGGCATATGGCTATTGAAATAAGTCTCTTCAAAAATTCTGTTCAGACCCATGTCCAGACCAAGGTACACACACGTCTGTTTCATTTTAGGCTCAACATTCCTGAATTCCGGCAGTGTTTTGTTTTGTTTTTCCACCATAATTGCATTTTGCTGACTGCTAAGTGTTACAAGAAGCTTCAGGAGGAACAAGATGGGGAAGGCCCAAAATAGTTATTTTAAAAGCGGGGTTAATTTAATCCTCCTAAGTGCATGATGCTGTTTACACTTCTAATGCCAGAATCTTCACCAGGGACCCAGTCTCCTTCTCTGGTGAGTGAGAAGCAGGGGTGAGCGAGTCTTCGCAGCTTTTTTCAGCTCGGGTGGCTACAATTCTGGATCCTTCTCAGGCATCCACAGGAATGTAGATTTCTTTCCTGCTCTGTAGTGGTTCTTTTTGTCAAGAGCAAACTCATTTGAGAGTTAATTATGTGGTTTAATTGGGCTTAACACTCTTCTGGCTTAGCTCTGACAGGGGCCTAACCTCTGGGTAACAATTAAAATAAATAATGTTTGTAGACTACATTTTAATTTTCAAATTAACTTCATATGCTTCAGCTCCTCTGAACTTCAAGCCATTCCTGAGAGAAGGTGGGTATTACCATCACACCCATTTTTGAGAGAAACGTGAGGTTCAGGACATTCTGTTGACTTGCCTGAGCTCACACACACCGGTGGAAGCAGGACTTGAACTCAGGTTCTCTGACTCCAGCTTCAAAAGATGTTCTACTCTGCAGGACTGAATAACAACCCACACCTGGTCAGTGTGAGCAGTGCCTACCCCATATGCAGCTCTTTTTTCCTTCCTGGGCATAGGGAGACTGCAGTCCCCCACACCGCCCCACAGTTAGGGTCATGTGACTGGATCTGGGTCATGATGTGTGAGCGGAAGTCACGCTTGTTATTCCAGGCCGAGGCAGAAAGGGCTATTTTGTGATTAAGTCTCCTCTCTCCCACCCCAGGCTGAGTAATTTTGGAGGAGCGCCCATGTTGGGATGATGGGGCCACACAAAAGCAGCATCCTGAATCCCGAGGATGGCTGCCCTGGAGAATCACCCAGACCTGCATTGGAGCTTGGGTGAGTGAGCAATCAAGTTTTGTGTTAAGCGACTGAGATTTGGGGGGAGTGTTTGTTACTGCAGCCCAGCTGAGCTTACCCTGACCAATACAAGAAATTCACACATAAATGGATGTACTCCATGAAGATCGTCTTGTAGTGTGGTGGATCCTGGCTTCTAGGCTGAAGCCTGTCCCTTTTGTGACCTTGCTCAAGTCACTTTCACTTTCTGAATCTCCATTTTCTTCTGTCCAATATCAAGCGATTGGGTATCAATGGTGTTAAGTATGTGTTTAGTTTTGTTTTTTAAGCTACGAGTTCCTTTTTGTTAAATAATATCCACTTTGTAATCCCAATGAATAATCTAATTAACCTTAAGCTTTGCGGCTTGGCTGGTGGAGGATGCTGAGTGGGGCTTCTGGAACGAGGCCTGCTGGGCCTTCCCTCTAATAGACCTCCACCCCTATTCCAAGAGTCTACGTGATGCTCCTCTGTGATGTCTTAGAGCTTTTCACAGCGGAAGGGAGTCCAGGTTGCTGTACGGTACTAGCTTTGAAGATGCTGGGTGTATATTGCAGACTGCAGGCTCTGCAAATTTCTTCCCATTAAAGCGAGACTTCCCTTCAGAAGGCAGGGGATGGTCTTCATGGAGTCCATGCACATTTCTGCTCCTGGCCAATGTTTCCTGAGCATCTGTTGGTGCTAGGCCTTGTTTGAACCCCTGGGGGCCCAGAAATGACTAAGGTAGTTTCTGTTCTGAGGAGTTATCATATAGTGAGAACTATGGGGAAGAGTTGGAGGTAAAAAATAGTACATTTTATTCATAACAGTTGTGCAAACAAACTGTTGTTTTTTCAGTGCCCTCATGTTCTGAGCACTTTGTATACATGAAATTTTGAATCTTCCTGACCATTCAGTATTAGCTGTCTGGGTGTTCCCTAGTATTGCCTTTGGGGTCACTTTTTCTTTTAATAGTTAAAGGAGAATAACTTGAATCTCTACCCACATGTGATGAGACCCTCATCAGCATCCTCCACCCAATTTTTTTGGAGGATCTTGGTGATGGGGGGTGGGGTGTCCATTTCTCCTAGACTCCACCAGGTCTAAGGTCTGCCTCCACTGAATCCTTCATGGTACCTTCAGCTTACCCCCTGTGTTTTGGCCCATTTTTCCTGGTCCCTCCAGCCACCTGGATTTCTCCCAAACACCCCAAGAAAGGCTGCATAAGAGAGTCCCAGCCCTGGGTCCACAGCAACGCACGTGGCTTAAAGTTCATCTTGGCTGTGACTTCAACTCTTTGTCATGACTTTTGCTGCTCTGTCTCTGTAGGTGACAGGGAGCAGTACTGAGATTCTTCGTTCCCTGATATAAACGACACCGTGTCATCTGTCATCTCCAGTCCCTTCCCTGAAACCCTGCTTGGAAGGCAGCTACATTCAGCATTGTTTTATTTTTGTAAACCTTCCCCATTTCATGCCCACAAGGCACCATCGACACTCATTGTTCTTGGGTTCTGTATTTGTGAATTTGCCTCTTCGCTGAAATTTATCTGTAACTCCCATTTTATGCACATGCGCAGAGCCATGAAAATAGGCCCATTTGTGTCTGAGATCGAACAAGGTGTTGCTCTGCTCCCGGTTTGTGCTCACATACTGTAAACCAGAGTCGTGAAATATTTTGTGGCACCTTTTTTGGCATTTTTGCACATTTTTCTGGTGATGTCCCTGTTATAATGGCCCCCAAAGCATAATGATGGCTGGGCTAGCTCAAGAAGGCTGTGATGATGATGATGATGAGGATAATTTAAAAAGCCCTGCCCAGTGTGGCTCAGTTGGTTGGGCATCATTCCACAAAGTGAAAGGCCGCTGGTTCGATTCCCAATCAGGGCACATGCCGGGTTGCAGGCCCGGTCTCTGGTTGGGGCACAAGAGGCAACCGATGGATGCATCTCTCTCACATCTGTTTCTCTCCCTCTTTCTCCCTTTATTCTCCTCTCTCTAAGACTAAGTAAATGCAATCTTTAATAATGATGATGATAATAATAATAATAAGGCTGAGATGTGTCTTTCCAGAAAATATGTGTTCATTTGAGCATGAATACAGTGCAGTTGGCCATGAGTTCAATGTTAATGCATCAACAATGTATATTAAATAAGGTGTCTTTAAATGGAAACACACACAAAACAGGCTTATGTCTTGATTGGTAGATGAAAATGTGGTGACCAGAGGCCCCCGGAGCCTAACCCCGTGTTTCTCTGAGGAGCAATGGCTCTGTATTAGCTAACTCGGTGTGCACAGTGACTTTACAGAACATAACGACCGTGAATAATGAGGATCCACTGTGCTTACTGACCCTTCTCATTTTATACACAAGGGAGGTGAGCTCAGAGAAGGCAGTCGCCAAGTTCATGCCCAGGTTGGCTGGTTTTGAGGCCCCTGCTCTTCCCGCAGAGCCGGGCGGGTCCCGCTGCCCCACCATCTTGCTCTCTGCTCTCCTGTCTAAAGCGTCTGATATGTGAGGTTTATTTTCTCTCCCTTAAGGGGTCATGGAAAAATTGCCCATCCCCGCTGTCCCCTGAATTTTAATTGTCCCACAAGGGTCTGGGGACTGAGACTGGTAACCTGTCCCCCTACCCGCAAGCGGGGGCCGGGCACAGAGGGTCCCCATTTCAAGTTCTCCCACCCTCAACTTTGAAGCTTAATAGCTTTAAAATCTTACAAGTTGTAAAAACAATTAAAGCAATAATCTTAAAAAGAAGCAGAATGTGGCCTTCAAAGGAATGCGAGCCATTCACACGTCGTGGTTAAATGCAGCCTGTAGCTGGCCCGGCCTGAGAAAACGCAGAGGCGCCCTGTGAATTTGTTGATGCCAGTTTGGACAGACTGTTTATTTTCATGATTTCATGGAAGAATTTTAATTTAATGAGTGTTTTATACTCTAATGTAAAGCATCGTTCGAGCCCTGTAATTACTGTGTCAAAATAAGCCTCCTTAAGCGGCAGCAGCTTGAACTCTGGGGCTGGGACTTGCATCCGAAACAGGCTGGTGGGAAGGAGCGGGGTGGGGGGCGGGGCTGCTCGGAGCCCATCGCCTGCGTAATGGGATCGGAAACTAACACCCAAACCGGTGGAAGGGTGTCTGCTAGAGCTAACTGCCCCCAAGCTGGGGCCCAAATGCAGGCGCGGATGGGCCCAGAGACAAGCTCTCCTTCTCCTCGGCCATTCCAAGTCTTCTCCTAACTGAGAAATAACTTACTTCTGCAAAAGCCTGTTTCTCCCTCAAGCTTTGTGCCAGTAGGCAATTTCAGACACCTCTTTTATCATTTCAGCTGCCCCTTCCCCCCTTTTTAAAAAGAGAATATTTCACTTTTGGCTTTATGCATGACCCACAAAAATTATTCTTTTCCTCTCATTGATCTGCTTTGGAGCATGGAAGAGATTTGGGGGCTGCCCAGAAGAGGGAAGGGCAGCCGCTCCCATCCTCTGGGTCAAAGTTTAAGGCCAAGTGAAACCTCTAGTTTTAGCGAATTCCCTGTCCCTGTTGGCTACCCGCTCTTGCTGTCTTCTCTCCAAAAAGCCAGCACTCCAGGGAGCCTTGCGCTTTTCTCTAACGAAGCACAAAATGGTCTTTCCAGACACAGGCTGAGAACCTCATCTTTCATCACACCCCCCTCGTCCCTGGACGGGGGATCCCTCAACCAAGCCCCTGGAACGTCTTCTCCGGGGAATTTTGTTTCATGCTCAGCAGCCCAGATTTGAGCTCATTGTTCCAAGTCCAAGAATCCGACTGCAATCCGATAACTTGCTATTTCCATCCCTGCTAAGCAATGCGTGTTCTGTCTGACGCTGAGCCGTCCTCGTAGCCAGGGAGGGAAGGACTTCTCGCTCTGGTAAGGAACCGGCCTCCTTCATCCGCGTTCGATGGCACTCGCCAGGTATGAAGTCGCAGCAGCACTGAACGTTAGAACATTTCACAGCACCCCGAATCCTCCCCTGATTCACGGTCTCCTTTCCCCCTCCCCCCGGAATTAGGGCTTTGCTGGCAGACTTGAGGCTCCCAGAGGTAAAATGTGTTACTAAGGTGGGGGTGGGGTGGGCTGGAAGGGGGAGGACTTCACCTCTGGCCCCTTTTGACTCTCAGCCTTAAGTTCTTTCTCATAAAGACTGCCAGATTTGGCAGACGAAGGGGGATAAAAAGACTCCCTGCTAAATTTAAACTTGGATAATGAGTACTTGAAAAATATGCCTATGCGATATTTAGGACTTCCACATCCTAAAAAATTATTTGTTTATGTGAAATTCAAATTTAACTGGGTGTCCTGTATTTTATCTGAAAACCTGCTCTCCAATTCACCAGCTGTCTTCCTTAAATATATGAAGATAGGCATCCTTTAGGTGCAAACTGTTGGCCCTGGCTGAATCCACTAGCAGTTAAGTTTATGCATTTGAACTTGGAATTTGGACGTTTTAGCGGGGGTTGTCCCTCTTCAGGCACCACGATCCCCACCATTCCTGCGTGGCACTGAGAGCCTCCGGGTGTCTGTGTGGCTTGGTTTCCATGCTGCAAGGTGGGCGCCCCGTTCCAGCCTTTCCTGGCCTCGCTCCCCCAGGGCTCCTGGCTGGAGGCCCCTCGTGCAGCCCTGTGCAGCCCTCTCATGCGCCATCTTTTGAAGGAAGAAAAGAAAATGTCTCAGCTGTTTATAATGTGCCAACACTGCTTTCTGAGCCACCACCCCAATTATATTCTAGGCCGTGGGCAGGATTACCCCAGGGCTGCCGATGAGGATATGGGGGTCAGAAGAAAGAACTCGCTGGTCAGGGCCCAGGTCTGTCACATGGAGGGGCGCCTGACTGCAATGTCCCATATTCCTACCCATGACACGTCAGTCTTAAAATTCATCTGTTCATTTCTGTGACCAGCATTTGTTGAGTGACAACCACGGACCTGGCCCTGCTGGGTCAGTTGTCTGGTCGGCTGTGTTTACTTCTTTCACTTGAGAAGGGCTAAGTCCAACATTGAAAGGCATTGGCAAAGTTTTCTGGCTGTTCTAATCCTGCAATAGAGGGTCGGGTCTGGATTTTTATTTTTTAAGCATACCGCATCTTGGTGGAAAACCCTCTTCTCATTTTGCGCCTATGATGCCGCTAAATTGTCCCCTGGATTTATTTCAAAGCGAAAAGAAGCAGCAAAGATTGCAATTCTCATGCTGTAGTTGCTCTTTTTAACTCAATTACGTTTTGACAATTCGGAATGAAACCCGGGGCATGTCTTTGTTTAAGCCGTGGGCCTTCCATCAGAACAGTCAGCTGAAGGTATATGGCTAGTGTCAGGACTAACGATCTTTGACAAGGGCATTTAGCGGTTGTAATTCAAATCTAATTCAGAACATCTTAGCACCGGACCTGTCAGGCCCTTAAAATGCACTGTAACTACAAAACCAAGGGCAACAGGGCTGGAGCCAGCTCTGTGCGGCCTCAAGTTGATATGTCAACAAGAGCAGTTACAATTAGGGGTTCTTTCAAGCATACTAAACTAATTTACAGTACTCTGGAAAAGTGGGAAAAGAACCCGAGGCTTAAAATCCCAGGACTTCTAGATTTCAAATCCTCAGCACATAAAAATACAATTAGGGTTCGGCACCAGACAGCGAAGGCTTGCGTCTGCCTTTTTTGGGTTCCGTGTGTACGTTTTGCCCTTAAAAAGAGGCAGGCTTAGAAATACGTGCGTGTGTGGGGTTGAAACAAAATAATAACAGTTGACTCTCAACCACTAAAAAAAAAGAAAAACTACTCTTGTCAGGTCTTATTAGGATCATGTGGCGGGTTTGTTGAACCCTCAGTCGGCAACGCACCTATTTATTATTTGTGGGTGCTGCCTGTAATCGAATCTGGCTTAATTGGGGAGTGCTTCTTCTGGATGAGGTTCCGTGTTTGGCCACCAAGCACCCAAAGTCAGTGTGGCCTGGACGGTTTGAACAGGACCGAGAGGCTGGGCTGGAAGAGGGGCATTCGGGGTGCGGCCAGCCCGCCGGACACAGACAGGATTAGGGTGCCCAACAGGCAATTTTACCATCAAGATGAAACAGGGCTTGATTTTAAAGCGCTTTGCTGAGTCTAAGCAGCTGTGCCCTTTTAAGAGGCGCTGCCTTTAATGCAAGGACAAAGGCTAATGGGAGTGTTTGCAGATTTTGCTTTTATGATTTATCTACTTTTTATGCACAACAATATAGACCCTCCACTCGGGGGACTCGTAAATGTGATTTTACTTCCCAAATTACAAAGCTAGTCAATTATTCGGGAATGAGTCATTCATTCAAAAGTGTCAGTAATGGGATGTGTTAACCATCAGGAAATTTTACACCAATTGGAATTATAAACACCAGATTTGAAAAAAGAAGAAAAAGAAAATCTTAGCCAGCAGTTAACTGTATTTATGAATGGTGCCTCCTGTTAGGTACTACATTTGAGGGAAGGCAGAGCTGAAGAACATATGAGTGAGCTTTCTCCCTTCCTGCCTCCGCATCCCTACCCCAAAACTAAAGTTATTTTAATATATTTGTCTGCAAGACAGAGCCAGACGGTGAGCCACCTCGCTTGGTCACAGAAGGGATGCTGATGGAGGTGGGACCGAAGGGGTGATGGGTCAGCATTCGAGTCCGCCGCGGGCCCTATTGGCTGTAGGATGGGCTGGGAACAGGGCAGTGGAGGGACTAGAGGGCGGGCTGAGCCGTTTGCATGGAGCTGCCTCTTGAGCGCCCTCCTCTGCTGCCTACCCCGTCCACTTGGACTTCCTGTGTCAGGGTTTGTTCCCTCTGCCGGGAGCCAGCCGCGTGGTTGCCCACCCCCATGGTTTTGGTTTGATCCCAGCATTCATAAGCTCTTCCTTGTAGATGGGCCTCTTGGAAAATTGCAGTTTGGCACAAGCGGTGGGGAGGGGGTGTCATTGGAAAAGTTTAGTTGCTACAACTGGTCAGAGTGGAAGGTGAAGGGGAAACTATGGTGGGCTCATCCTGAAGTTGTTTCCAGAATCAAGAACTGGGGAGCCACAGCGTCAGGGCTGGGCGTGGCCAGAAGACCATCTGCCGTCCATTCACAAGGCCCACGGGGCCTGCGTGTGCCTGTGAGACTCACGCACGCCCCCTGACTCCTGGCTATGACCTCCATCTCCCAACCCCTGGCCTCCCTGGAAGCTGCCAAGTGGATCTGGTCACATCTAGTTCTGGTTATGGTTTCTGGTTTCTCCCAGCGAACAGTGAATGTCACTTTCTGTCCCCACTCTCTCCTCTTCTGCTGCTCCTAGACCAGGGGCAAAATCTGAGGCCTCCAGACTTTCATCATGGCCTCACCACATCTGCCCCTGCCATGACAGGAAGGGGGAGGGGGGGACTCCCCCAGGCTTGCCCCAGTAGTGAGGAACTGAATGATGTATGAATGATCGTGTCCTCTCTTCTTCACAAAAGGTTGAGGCAGCTAGGAGCAAAGGATTCTGGTTAATTCCACCACCTCAATAGCTGGAGGAGGGTGCCAGGTACAGGCCAGAAAGAGATTCCGGCGGAGAGAACAGATTCCCAAATGATTCTGAGGGTCTGTGTGCAGCTCACCTTTCCCAGAAGGCAGCACAGCTTGTAAGAAGAAATCTGGAACTTATGGAGACCCTCTGTTGAGGCGGATGAATGTGCAAGTAAGTCAAGCCTATATTTTCTTTCAACTGCTGTACATCGTTCAAATTTGAAGGCAGCTGCACGGTTATCACAATTATACTTACAAAATTATCGGTGGACTAGTTACTGATGTAATTTTTTTTAAAGAAGTTTTTTTTAAAATTATTTGTTTGTTTGTTCATTTATTTATTTATTTTTATAGAGAGGGGAAAGGAGAAAGAGAGGGAGAGAAACATCACTGTGTGGTTGCCTCTCACTCGCGCCCCCAACTGGGGACCTGACATGCAACCTAGTCATGTGCCCTGACTGGGAATCGAACCACCGACACTTGGCTCGCAGTACTCATGTAATTTTTGATGTTTACCTGCTTAGGGTCTCACCCTCCCTACCATAACCATCCTTGTTCATTTCTAATCCATGGGGCATTGATCCATACTTGGCCCAGAGTGTGTAGTCTTTAAATACTTGTTGAACCAAGAGATAAAGGAATGGCCACCCCCAGGTTAAAGCTGGAAGTGACAGTGAAGAGATGGTTTCTTGAAGCCACAGGTGAATATCAGTGTGTCCAGATGATTTTTAAATAGCATGTACACCTTCTCAATCATTGGGGAAAACATCACAGCGAAAGAGAGAAGGAGAAACCATTTAAACAATCTTATAAAGCAAGGTGATGATCACAAGAACAAAATCCCAGTTATGACAATAAATGTAAATGGGTTAAATCTCATGTTTCCCCCAAACGGACAGGACGCTTCCAGGAGAAAGCGCAGGAGAGGCCATCTCTCTGTTTGCTTCCACAGCCTCGCAGAACCTCATGGGACATCTCTGTCATATGGCTGGACAAGTCTCATATTCATCCCTTCGGCAGAGCTCAATTTCCGGACCCTCTGCCTTCCTGCAGCTCCTACCTCTCCTTCCCCCCTCACATCCAGGACTCTGGGGAAACAGGGTCGGGGGGACAATCGACTCAGCCCCTGGAGGGGAGGCCTGGAGCGCAGGCAGTGTGGGGGCTGAGCGTCCAGGATGGGGAGGATGTGGCGGTGCGAGGAGAGGGACAGCAGGACCCTTCATGTTGATTGGCCACCTAGAGCTCTTTGGGTGTCACCTCTGGGCTGGGGCTCCATGTCTTCCTTGTCTGGCCCCTGGGCTGCCCTCCTCTCCTCTCCAGCTTTCACTTTGATTCCTCTCTTCTCCTAAAACAAGGAAATTACTAACTCTGAGATCTGGAGCATGAACGTTCTCTTCCCTCCCTGGCTGGGCATGAGGAAGCCAGAGGGGAACTTGAACTAAACCCTTCGTCTGCAAAGGCTATGAGTAGACAGGCTACTGTGGGTTGAAGGGTGGTCTCCCATGTCCATGTCGTTATACCTGAACCCTTTGGAAAAAGTATCTTTGTGAATGGGATTAAGTGAAGGATCTTGAGATCGTTCTGGATTTCCCTGGGGGGCCCTAAATTCAATAACTGTCATCATAGCAGACGGAAGAGGAAAAGACACAGAAACAAAGAAGAAGGCCATGGGACCACAGAGGCAGAGATTAAAGTGATGCAGCCACAAGCCAAGTAACACCTGGAGCCTCCGACAGCTGGAAGAGGCAGGAAGGATTCACCCCTGGAGCCTTTAGAGGGAGCCTGGCCCTGCGGACACCTTGATTTGGAACTGTAAGAGAATAAACATCTGCTGTTTTAAGGTGCTGAGTGTGTCGCAACACGTTACGGCCGCCCTGGGAAACTAATAGGACAGCTAGGTCCTAGGCCTGCATTTGCTACACCCAGAGCTGCAGCCTGACACTGAGTCACTGTCTAACTGCCAGATGAGGGCTGGGGCCCTTCCCCATCACACATGAGGGGCGGGATGGCCTCTCCCCATCCCCAGAAGAGCCGAGTGCATTTTCCCGACTACAGCACTGCCTGCAGTCCTGGCCCTCAGTGTTCTTACACAGTCATTCCCCCTGTCGACCTGGACGACCCTATCGGCAGAGAGTTACTAGGAAGGGTTGCTATCATTCCCAAGAAATCAGATTGTACAAATCACGGAAAAAACGAACCAGCAATTCCAAAACGCTGTAGAATAGAATCATTTTTAGACTCTGAGGAAGAAATAGCATTTGGGAAGAAATAGCTTCAGACACAGAAAACCCAGAAGGCATGTGTAGGTTACCTGTACACAGCGGTTCTCAACGCTTAGAGGTACATTCAAATCATCTGGGAAGATTCTTTAAATGCTGATTTAAAACAATCAGAATCTTTGGGGCTGGGTTCCAGGCGTGGGTTTTCTTAAGGCACCCCCAACAATTTTAATGTATAGGCAAAACCCACTGATTTGAAGGGACCTGGAGATGGGGGCCAGGGTGGGGGCAGCTCAGTCCCCGGATCCGCTGGGACGTGTACATGGACTTGAAGAGGAAATGGAGAAACTGGTGTCCACGCGCCTCTCATTTTTAAAGGAGTGGAGGGAGGTGGGTGCTGGGTGCAGCAGCAGGGGACAGGTCTGTACTTCCGATTTCACAGAAACAGCCCGTGGGCAGAGGAGCCAGCCGACTGCCCGCTGGGCGCATCCCAGAGTCTTGCTTTCCTGCTGCTCCCTTCTCTATCTTTTCATCATCTTATTCACCATCTCAGCGTGTTATCCTCAAAGGTGCTAGGAAGGTACCATCTTTAGAGAAAGTGTCTGTGGGATTCCCACCTAGGTGGTTTCTGCCCACACTGGGATGGGGGACAGGTCAGGGAGGCTCCAATGTTGGGGGGAGGGCGAGGGCACCTGTGGGGATCCCTGCATCTGAGCCCTGACCTTGGGAGGTGGGGCTGTGCCCTTTTCTGCGCCCGTAACTATGCTCCATGGACTTAGTTTCTTCTCCTTTTAGAGCGTCACCTCTCAAAAATTTTGCCATATTATCCACTGGACAAAATCCCACATCCATACTCCTCACAGATGTCAAGATCATAAACGACAAGGAAAGATGGAGAGACCATTAGAGGCTGCAGGAGACTCAAGAGAAAGAGCAAGGACATGTAACGTGGGGTGCCAGACAGGATTCTGGGACAGACAAAGGACGTGGTGGGAAACCTGGGGAAATTCAAATAGTCTCTAGGTCCCCTGAGAGGACCCTACCAACGTTAGCTTCCTGGGATTCCGCAGTTGCCCCCTAGTCATATAGGATGTTTGCTTTTGGGGAAGTGGGGTGAGGGGTGTAGGGACACCACTGCTTTTGCAAATATTCTGTAAGTCTAAAATTAATTCAAAATAAAAAGTAAAAAAAGAAATTTGCCATATCGGAGTTCAGGGCAGTTTCCCTTCCTGACTCTGTCCCTTCTCCTTGCCTTCCCTCCTCAGGCCATTTAGCAGTGCAAGCCGTTCTTACGGCTTCTGGAGAAAGAAGAGGGGCGGGGCTTATCTTCAATTTATTTCCATTTCCCTTTGCAAGGAATTTGAAGGTACCCCAACATCCTATTGAAATTTCCCCAAATTCACTATGCGTTTTGCTGAAAATTATAACTTTTAGAACTGACCGTGACTTAGACCTTTATTTGGGACCCCTTTGCTCTGTATATAGTCCTGCTTATTCATGAATTGTGTGAACATATGTTGATTTAATTCAATGATATATTGAATGCCACTGGCCTGTGTCAGGAACAGTGCTTGGTGCCACAAGTGACACAACATTGAATAAGACACAGACCCCCTTCTTGGAGGCCCGGGTGTCAGAAGAGATCAGAGAGCTGAGTACCTGATGTGTTTTCTAATAGAGGAGAACGCTATGGAAATGAGAGAAAGAGATTGGTTGGTTCTGCCCGGGACGTCAGCAATGGCTTTGCAGAAGAGGTGGGACCTCAAGGATGAGTAGGGCCTTGAAGGATGGATAGAACTTCGAGAGGTAGAGAAAGAACTGCTGGAGAGAAGGCAAGGAGGACGCGCAGTGATGCGCAGCCCAGTCTCCCTTCCATGTGGAGGCGCCGATGGCTGTTCTTGCTAGTGGAAGGTGAGCACAAGTGACATATGCCATCCCTGGGCTGACATGACTAAGAAGGGGGCATGTGGTGTCCTTGAACTCTTCCCCTGTCTGATGATGGCTAGGTTTGGAGGATTCTCAATTCCAGGGGGTGGCAGAGCCACAAGATGGAATGGGCCTGGGTCATCACATGGAGGAAAACTGCTCACCTAACCAAGACATGCACGTCAAACTCTTAAGGAAGTGAGAAGTCAGGTTTCAGTGCGCTATGCTGATGACCTTTTGGGACTTACTTGTTACAGCAGCTGGCACCTCCATAACTTATACAAGCATACATGTAAGTCCAATGTGTATGAATGTGGTGGGCGGTCAGCCCAGAATAGCCATTGAGATCTGAGAGGAGCCTTGAATGATGCTCTGTGGAGTTTGAATACTTACCTAGAGATGTTGTCCTCAGAAAGTTCACAGAGCAAGCAGGGTGGGAGTGGAGAGATGCTATTGAAGTGTGTGAATGGGGTTGGAAATTTTGCTCCCAAAGATAGCTGGAAGATGTTTTATAGATTTTATTTATTTATTTTTAGAGAGGGAGAAAGGAGAAAGAAAGAGAGGAAGAGAAACATCGATAGTTGCCCTCTTGTACATGCCCCGACTGGGGACCAAACCCACAACCCAGGCACGTGCCCTGACCAAGAATCAAACCAGTAACCTTTTGCTTTGTAGGACAATGTCCAACCAACCGAGCCACACCAGTCAGGGCTCAAAGTCTGTTTTAATTGCAGCTTAATTTTTTTAAAAATGCTGTAAACATCTCTTTTGCTATATGGTTGCTCAAAAGAAGCAGGTACAGGTCACCCTCAGATGAGTAATATTTTAGTGGTAAAGGAATTCTCTCTCCCTTTAATTTAACTTCTTTCCAAGTGTTATGAATGACTTCACATTAACAAAGCCCTTCGAGTTCCCATTAACCAGGACTCGGGCAATATTATCGCTTTAACACATTCCATGCAGACTTGCTTCCCCCTGCTCCCTTCCCATCTCATTAGCATGCATAAATTTGAATTTGATTTACAGAGCTGTAACAAATGTCTGCTGGAAAGAACTTCTCCCCCCATTGAAGGCCATTTACATATTTATTTTGGAGAATGCATAAAGAATTTATGAATTTTGCAAACAGGTATAAAAGTTACGTAAGAAAAGCCTGTGAATGGTGGTGACGTGATGCAGAACACGGGACTCCATCCCGGGGCAAAGAGGCGGGAGGGGGGTGGGGGGGGCGGGTTCAGACCCTGGCTCCATCCTGAACGTGTGCATTGACGCTGGGCAATGTTTTACTTTCTAGTCTTTGAAACCAGAGGGTTGCTCTACATCAGTACTTCCCAGAGTTTGGGTCTGTGGCAATCGTGATACATGGCATGATTTTAGTCCGTGGACAAATAGTTTTACTGTTATAAAAATTATATTTTTATGTCGATGTCTAATTAAACAATATAACTGGCATAGCAAAGCGATGATTTTGTGGGTCTTGTGCATCACTATGATTTTCCTTTAAATTAAGTTAATGGAAAATTTTAAAGGAAGGTAATTTAAAGAAAAAATAGGTAGATAATGTAAATTTTTGTGGGTGAAGCAAAAATTGTAAAGGTGATACGCTGATGACTGAAGTTGGGGAAACAGTGGAATGTTTTTTTTTGTTTGTTTGTTTTTTTTAACTTAGGTCTGATCATCTAGGGCTGATTGAACCTCTAATCCTATTGGTTCCCCTTTAGGAAAATGAACCCAGATTGACCCTTTTCTGTCATTACAATACAGTGCAGTACTTTTAAATAGTCATTTTAGGGTTATTCTTCCCTTTGGTTCTTGGGTGCTAACTCCCTGTTTACTATTTAAATGATTTATTTGTTCAGGCGGCTTGTGATTTTTAAAAAAGACTATTTATTTGTTTTTAGAGAGAGGGGTAGGGAAGGAGAAAGAGAGAAACATCAATGTGAGAGAGAAATATCAATCAGTTAGTTGCCTCTCGTATACACCCTGACTGGGGATGGAACCCACAACCCACGCATGTGCCCCAACTGGGAATCAAACTGGCGACCTTTCACCTTGTAGAAGGAAGCTCAACCCACTGAGCCATGCCGGTCAGAGCTGGCTTCTCACTTTTTATTTCAATTTCATCTCTCAAGGAATTGTTTCCTTTGGGAATTCTATGCACCTTGAATTACAAATTGTCCCTACAGAAGGACCTTTTCTAGTTTCACTTGTCCTAGACTAGTTTTTATGTTAATGTCAGTTTAGTGTTCGAATGCTCCTCTTCTGCGGAACCTAAACTTTGACTTGGGTTACCAAATTCTAGAATGTGGGTTTCTTCCCCTTCTCAGGGCTGTGGACAGGTGGCAGGCTCCCTTGCCATTTTCTGCTGGTGGCTTTATGCAAGAGTCTCTGTTTTCTGACCTCTGCTCCTGGGATGATGGGCACAGAAAGGTGGGGGGCTACAGCTGGTAAGTCCTGGTCTCGTGAAAAGTCCATCGAGATCCGTAGATTGGCCATTCATTCATTCTTTCACTTGTTCATCATGGCTGTTCACTGAGTGAGTGCTGCATACCAGGCTCCCTGCTGGGTGCCGAGAAAAAAGGTCTCCCAGAACTTACTTTCTACCAAGTCCAGGGTTAGAAATCTGGCTCTACTATTTAGTAACTATTAAGTTTGGGTGGATCACTTAGCTCCTCTGAACTTTTTGTATCAAGCACAGGGCGAAGGAAAGGCTTGGATCAGAGTGAGGATATTCATTTTTTAACTGGAAGAAAAGCACAGTATACGGATATAAGTAGGTGGGTTGTATTCAGAGAGGGTCATTTGAAAGTTCTCTTCTGATTGCTTCAAATTGGTTTTAGTGAAATAAAATAAATACCTTGTCCTAAGTCAGGAGCAAGCCGAGAAGAGAGGGTGCCGGCAGTTTGAGAGAGGGAGGCATAGTGTGATCTTCTCAGAGAGGAATGATTGGGATAAGCAAAAAAGAGCTTCTGAGGAGCCCCGAGAGGCCACCAGAGAGCTGGGTCAAGAGTTCAAGGACAGTCCCTTCGTGTGCCTTTCCCCAGCCATGCTCAGTTTCATGGGTGCCAGTGCGGAGAGAGCCGTTATCTTTAATGACAGTTTAATATGCAATCTCTCATTAATCCTCATGAAAGACCTTAGAAGCCATTTTGTACCCATTTCACAGATGAGTAAACCGAGGCCTAGAGAGGTGATGTGACTTACCCAGGGTCCCATTTAGGAAGGCGTCGAGCTATAGCGGGAACCAGGGCAGGCAGCAAAGCTCACGCTCTCGGTCATCACAGCGTGCTCATCTAGCTGCTGTACGTACCTTTTAGGGGCGCGCTGAGCAGTTTGGATTATTTAATCATCTGGAAACTACCACGCAGCATCAAAAGCAGAATGTGGAATTCTGGATCTGATTCCGGTTACAGGTTCACTGGCAGCTTCGGCCACACAAGTTCCTTCCTGTGGGACTTGAGTCTCCTCCCTGAGATGAGGGCATTGATCTCGGGGCCATCTCTATTCCTTTCCTGTTCTTTCGTTATAAGAGTATTTTGTTAACTCTCTCTCTCTCTCATCTCTCTCTCTCTCTCTCTCTCTCTCTCTCTCTCTCTCTCTCTCTCTCTCTCTCTCTCTCTCTCTCTCTCAGAAATACACTGGGATAAAGTGGACAAACCCTTGGAATCCTGCAGAAGCGCGACCCCACAGGGACTCGAGGTCCTTTTGTTTGATGCAAACACATCTGGGCACTCTGTTCTTTCCACCGCGATCTCCAAAATCTGGAGCCGATTGAAAGCGGGGATCATTTGGGGTGGAAATCAAGCCACACTGGACGGGACAGCAGGTCAGGAGACTGCCGCCGGTCTCACCATGAAGTTGGCGAGCCCCGTCACGGGGGCACTTGCTTTGTCACCGCGCTGCCCCTGTAATTGCGATAGGCTCTTTTGTTATTAAACAGACCCAGTCAAAACAAAAGGGATACTGTTTCTTTTATGAGTAATGTGCTAACTCACCCCTGGAAAAAAAAGTTCAAGTCCAGCATAGGGAATGAGACAGCATAAGATTTATTACAAAGGCTACAGAAATTATTCCTCCTTCACAGCACTTAAATTGTCTAATTATTCACAGCTGTTTCCAATTTGTCTCAGGTTGTTAATTAAGGGGTGTGGGTCTTCCCCTCCTTCCAGGGGTGACCACCTGAAGGCTCACAAGGCACCATGCAGAGGAGCTGCGGTGAAAGCCGGCCCGTGGACGCGCACGGTCTGGTTGTCCATGAACTTCTCCCTGAGATCGAAATAAAGCTTAAGAGACACAAATTTTGTTTCTGTAAGTGAGGAATGCTGACCTACAGAGGAACAGGTCTGATTTCTGGACCTCCTCTGGGAATCCAGGGGCCTCTGATCCCCTAGGGTACTCTTGGGAACCATGCAAAGAGGCAGGGGGAACCAGTGGGTGTCTCCAGCTGTGTCTAAGCCCCAGACACAGAAAGGGTCGAGTTGGACCCTCCACCTACTTCCCCACACCCCACCTACGTACCCCTCCCCCCGGTAGCCTTTATTCCCTCTGGACCTTTCCTTCCCACCCTCCTTGTCTCAGGTACCCAGCTGCGCTTTGATTTTGAGGTGGATGATTACAGTCAATATTTGTTCGGCAGATATTGAATGGGCACCTGCTGCGTTGTGAGCAGAGCATTGGGGTTTTAGAAAGGAATAAAATGTGTCTGATTAAAGGCACCTTTAATTTCTCCCTGGTGCACAGCAGGGTACGAGGCAGCTGGTAAACAGTGAAGGGTGGGGATGAACCTCGGAATAGAGCTGGGGATGGGGGCTATAGCCTGTGTACTCTGGGTGGCTGCTGAGCCGTGGGTGAGCAGGGCAGACCACAGTGGTTCAGCTGCAGAGGAAAGAACCGAAACGAGGCTTGGGCTGGTGTTTAACAGAGTTTGAGGTTGGAATCTAACTGTGTTTGAATCGCCTGCAAAACAAACAAAACCAGCAGCTCTCTTCAGAGAAATACCAGAATCCAGAGTCTCTACAACGTGACAGTCATAATGTCTAGAATACAATCCAAAGGCACCTGACACACTGAGAAATAGAAATATATGACCCTTTCTTCAGAGACAAAACATTAAAGAGACTGACTCCAACTTGGTAGATATTGAAATTAGCAGGCAAAGATTTTAAGGCAGTTATTGTAAGTCTGCTCAACGATATCAGGAGAAATATGCTCTTAATAAATGAAAAAGGAAACACCAGCAGTGAAATAAAAACTCTTCCAAACAAAACCAAAAACAACACCCCCCCCCCAAAAAAAAAGCCTGAAAAATACTATAACTAAAACTACGTAGATGCCATGTAATGGCTGACCTGACTTAGCCAGAAAGAGCGCAGGGAGTGCTATCAGTCAGGACTACGGTCCTTCCCAACTCTCATAAAACATTTAAAATCTTTTCTCAACTTGCATTTTTTTTTTTAATATTTATGGAAACAGGAATATCTCCATGTACTTTCTCACTTGATACCCAAGAGAGCCTTTGAGATAGGTTTATATTTTTCTTTTTCTTTTAATCTTACAGATGAGAATACTGAGGCTTTCCCAGGAGGAAAATAATAGCTCTCACCTACTGAGACTAACTCGCATGCCCACTGCAGAACTGAATTTCTTGCTCACCTTGACAATGACCTTGTAAAGGAGGTGTGCTTAGTATTCCATCTCACGGCTGGAGAAACGGAGACCCTGGAAGTCCAAGTGGTGTGCCTGGCCAGGCGGTAGCCCAGGAACTCAAAGACGCACGGAGCAGGGATGGCGTGTGTGCAGATCAGGGTCTGAGTCTGACGCCACCACTAACTTGCTGTGCTGCGCCTTCCTTCGGGAGCCTGGGATTCAATCCAGCTGCAGGAACTTGGGCCGCGATGATCTGAATTACGAAATTGGAGTAGCAGTAAGGCCCACCTGCTGCATTGGTTGAGGATGAATGAAGGAAAAGCATGTCCATTGCCGGGAAGATAGTAAGGGCTCATTGCGTGTTAACTAGCCTTCGTGGGGACAGTGGTGGAAGGTAGCAGATGCTGTCACAGCTCTGCCTTTATTCCGACACCCTTGCCATTTGTGGGCACCGCAGCCTGACTCCCAATGTCTCTCTGCCCTGGGTTTTCTCTCTGTGCCTGGAATCAGCCCTGCAGGCCAGTGAGGCAGCTGGAGGTGCTGAGGAATCAGTGCCTCTTGGGAGCAGCCCTCAACCAATAACTAATGGGAGTTGGTGGATCAATGCCCCAGCTTCCTCCCCACATAGGGGAGTAACTCAGGCATGTATTCTGTGCCATTTTCGAGACATCCCCAGTGGGATTGAGCCCTGGTGGTGTGGTGAGAACATGCTTGCTAATCCAGCCTTTAGTGGCTGCTGGTGTTTCCTGGAATTGCCTCTCAAATAAATCACTTGCATGTGGATTCTGGTCTCAGCGTCTGCTTCTGTGGGAACCCCAACTAAGACAACTAGCCGTCATCCTTAGCTCCTTCTCTGTACCATAAACAGTGCCAGGCCCCGGAAATATACTCTTTCATTTTCTCTTAAAAACAAAATGGTTGTGGAGGCCACTTTACCCTCATTATATTCACATAAGAAACTAAGACTCGGGCTGGTTATAGGATGTGCCCGGTCAGTGGGGGTGGGGGGAGACTCCATCCCAGGTCTGCCTGCATCCAGCCCATGTTTTGCCCACATTGGAACACTAGAAGCTTCTCAGGAAGAGTCTGCGTGAGAGTGAGTACTTTGTTTACAAGGTCTTTTGGACCAAGGCAAAGTGTCCTGCCTGGGGGTGTTAGGGGGCCCCTCAAGGGCACTTCAAGTGTGGCCATGACCAGGATTTCACTGCGGTCGTCGCCCTGGCTCTGCTGCCTCCCTTCCCATAGGGTCCACTGTGTTTGGTTCCATCTGGTGTCTCTGGTTCTCTGGACCTTTTCCCCAGCGGTGGTCTATCAGGAGGAAGGGCAGTCAGCTCCTGGGGAGAGTGGACATGCCCAGACTGGTCTGGTCGAGAAGAAGACAGGTTTGCAGAGGGCCAGACGGTGGCTGGGGACACAGGACTCAGGTCCAGACTTTGGCTCTCGGGAAGTCGTAAGACCTTGAGTAGGTCTCATCCCATCTCTGAGTTTCTGTTTCCTCAAATGGGGAATGAAAGATTTACCCACGTTATGTACACGGGTGATGTAAAGGCTGCTGACATTAATGGGTGAAGTGGCCCAAGTGTGAGGCAGAGGGAGGCAGATGGGTGCAACCTAGTGGCCTAACAGCATGTTTTAAAAAGCGGAACATGCTGGACAAAGCATCTACAGCCATCCCCCTCTATATCATGGCTCACTTATCGCGGCCTCACTGTAGTGCGGGATCTTAAAAAATATTATATTTAATTATTTATCGTGGATTTTTCGCTATATCGCAGGATTTGCAGTACTGTATACGTATGTTGTTAAAGTTACGTAGGTTTAAGAGTGTAGAATATGTTTAAGAACATAAGTAGTGCTTATTGTTGGCAGCCGTCCGTCTCGAGAGACGATGGTGTAGCTTCTTAAGAGTCTATCTGCACCACCGAGAATGGCTGTGCAGTCCGACTCGGGAGTGACACGGTATCTGTCTCCTCCCGTGTTAAATCGACATCTTGCGATGACGCTGGAGTGTCCTCTCCAGTGAAGCTGAAGCTACAGAGCCTGGGCAGGGTGATATGGAGGGTCTGCTGTTGCCCATGCAGCAGACTCCCCCTCTCTTCGCAGCTGAAGGGCCCAAGGGAAAGACGGAGTCAATACAGCTTGGCTTCAGGTGCGCCGCAGGAGTTGCCGGTGTTGACTACAACGTCAAACCGCCTTAGGGACTCCGGCTCCGGATTTTCTGTCGGGGTTTACTCCCTTAGCCTTTCCCCTGAAGAGGTATGCCGCAAGGCAGCGGAGGTTTTTTGGAGTCAGAGTTTTCCTTCTCTGATGTGCCCTGACTGGAAGATCGAACCAGCGACACTTAACTCGCAGGCCGACGCTCAATCCACTGAGCCAAACCAGCCAGGGTTAAGTAGTGCTTATAAATGTGTGGAAAAGGTTAATAAGGGAGTGGGAAAGGTGAATAAGGGACTGGTAATGGTTTATAAGTGTGTGGGAAGGGTTTATAAAGTTTTACAATATATATATATATAAATACTAAAATAAACGTAAGGTTCCTACTTTGCATATTTTCACCTATCGTAATACCCGCGATAAGTGAGGGAATACAGTATATATATTTTCTGGTTCTCACCCAAGGACGTTTTTTCATTGCTTTTTGAGAGGGAGGAAGGGAGAAAGAGAAACATTGATGTGAGAGAGAAACGCTGATTGGTTGCCTCCCGTAGGAGCCCAGATCGGGGATCGAACACGCAGCCCAGGCATATGCCCTGACCCGGAATCACACCCACAAACCCTTTGGTTGCTGGGCGAAGCGCCCACCAACTGAGCCTTCCTGACCAGGGCAAAACGTATTTTTCATTAGCGATGGCACTTGGGCTTCTTGCTTGAGATGTTTGGATTAAATACCTGTAAGTTTTCGTCCTTTTTTAGTCTTCATTCAATGTTGTGGATGCCAGCACTTCGAGGGGATCGTGCCTTTGCGAACAATGTATTTCCTTTAAATAAAAAGGCAACGTTTACACAGCTGCACGAGGACCAGCTTCTAGGAACAGTGCCCTGAGAATCCCCAAGCCACGGGCCTCCTCTGCTTAAACTCCTTCCCCCATTCCACAGCTTACGGAGGGCCTACTGGGTGTGCGCATTGTACTGGGTGCTGGACCACCAAACCCAAGTGTCTGGTCCCGTGGAGCAGGCCTGCTGGCAGGGAAGAGAGAGGGGAGACAAATAAAGCCCAAATGTCAGCCAGTGATGAGCGCCTGAGGAAGAAGGACGCTGCGTGGGGCACAGAGGAGGGGTGGCATTAATTCTAGGCAGGAAGGCGGCACAGAGGGGGGGTGCTTGGCACAGATGCTCAGATGGAGGGACAGACTGAGCCAGGCCGCCCTGCCTGAAAACAGCAGGCGGACCGCTACCATGGCAACGCCAGTATCCAATAAAGCCCCGGTTCCTTAATTTGGGGTTCATGTCCCTCCCAGATGGCTCCTGTTCATGTCCCCGCCTTCCTTTCCTGACTAGTCCCAACCACACAGGCAGCATCGGCAAGGCCGGACCGCAGGAAGCCCTCCCTGTCTGCTCCGGCTCACGCTGGGGGTGCTGGGGGTGAACCCACCAAAGGCTCTGCCCCCACAGGAGGGGGAAGGGAGTAAGGGTCGGGGCGGCTCGGCCGGATGCAAAGCCCGTGGGGATTGACAGGGTGCAGGGATGAGGAAAGTCGCACGAGCACCCACGTCCCCGGGATCCGTGTGTCACGCTGTGGGGCAGTGGCTGTGGGTCTCCTGTCCCCACACTGGCTTCTCCCCCATTCAGGGTGCTGTGAGTAAGCTGCCTGGAGTGAAGCTGCGTTCCAGGTGCCTCCTGTGGAGCCCCACGGCGGCCTCAGGCGTGGCCGGCGCTCTGAGAAGTCCTGTGGTCAAGAACCTGCAGAGCTTGACACTGAACTAGCACTTCCCCAGCCTGGTTGGTGGCAGAAGTCTTCCCCGTGGGCCACCTACTGAATTTCCACAGAAACACTGCTGTGCATGCACACGGCCTCCCTCGTCAAGGGTGCACTTCAATGGTTCAAGTCTCATGGTGATGACTGCTTGAAGCCACATGTGTGTATTCCTTTAAAATTTGACCTGTGTTAGACTCACCACCAAAAAAACAAAACAAATGACCAAAAAAAAAAAAAAAAAAAAAAAACACCCTAGTACATGCCAAGTGGCAAATATTTATGCTTATTTTAATCAAAGCCTATGCCTGTATATGAAAAATATAAATGATTGAATTTGGAACAATATTCCCTTTTAAAATGTTTCTTTCCTCCCTCTGAAATCCAGGTCAAAGGTACTGGAGGGGATGGAGGCCCCTGAACAAACCACTTGGGTAGGAACAGGTCCTGGACTGGAGGAAGTCTTCCCAGAATCCTCCGCAGCCCACAGCAACATTGCTAGATTGAAACCACCCCAAGGGCAGGGTCTGCGTGGACTCCCATCTGCGCCATCTTCGTCACCCAGGGCCTGCCCGACACATAGTAGGTGTGCAGGGGAGCTTGGCTGCATGAGTGATCTCCTCTCTGCTTATTGTCACTTCCTTCACGTATCATTGTTCACTCACCCGTCGTTATGACACAGAGTGCCCTCCTGTGTGCCAGGCCCAGGGCCAGGAATGACGTAACCCCTTCCCTAAAGAGTTCACCACTTAGCTCTGTCATTTCTTCATGTTCGGGGTCCCCTCTAGCTCTGGATTCTTTAGCTCTGTGATTCTACAATTCCATCGTTTGAAAACTCTGTTATTCTAAGATCCCACGATTCTGTGCCGCTCCTCCTGAGCCCTGGACATCTGCCTTTATTTTGGATCCTCTATCAGACCAGTTATTTATCTAAATAAGAATCTTCTCAGTTCATTTATTTGTGAATGTGTATCAAGCATTGCTGGAGAGGTCACCGCTAAGAAATTTGTAGATTCAGTTCAAGGTCAATTGAAGCTAACTGTATTAAAGCAAGATCTTATCTCTCCCCATGAAATATTAGCCATTCTTTTTGTAAAAAAAAGAATTAGGCCAAAATAGTTCACATAAAGGGGGGAAAAAAAAAGACTTTGTTACTGCATATATTTACGCCAATACTCATTCAGTGGTTTCTTCTCTTAATTATGAACAGGAGGCAGAGATCTAGGGTCATCCAGAGGGTATGTATGGCTCTGGCCACAGGCGGAGTTCACAGAGGGTAGCACCTGAGGCCTGGAAGGAAGTGGGAAGACCACTGAGTCAGCCGCCCATTCACCCAAGGTCACATGGAGGTTGGCCAGCCTCCTGAGGATGGCCGGG